>NW_020271295.1:892709-1528939 GCF_002803265.2 Melanaphis sacchari
TACGGACCACTTAGACTTAAAAGTCTAAATACCAAATTAAAAATTAAATAAGCATATTTTATAAATATCAATAAAGGGTTTTCTAACAAAATTATTTGTATTGGATTTTACTATGTATTAATGATCACAAAAATAATAATAATAATAAAAGTTAAAACGAGATTGGATTCAGATAAATTTTTATTAAGCTTAAACCCGGCGACTAGGGCCATTAACTGTTGTGGGGTTATGAACTGTGGTATTACGTATATTTGTCGATTTTTCAAAAATTTAAAACTCGATTTTTCATTAACTTATAGAATCATAATAAATAGACTTAAAATCTACTCCACGATCTACTCTTTTATTGAAAAAAAATCAAGATAATCGGATGAGTAGTTTCAGAGAATATGCGTGACAAAGATTTCTATTTTAACATTTATACATTATACGTATATATATATATATATATATATATATATAAACACAGGTATAAAATTATATCAAGGTGTACTGCTATCTGCTAGCTGGAAACAACAATTAATTATTCAATCATTCGCTATAATTTATCAGTAGGTTCATCGACACATAGTACCTATATCTAATCACTGTATACACAACATTACATCGTTTATTATTTTCTCCATTTAATAGACATGCTATCTTAACAGGGTATACTATCTATTCAATAAAAAATAATCAATATAGTGTCAACATTATATTTTATCATAACACATACACATCATTACCTATATATTATTCATTGTGACTGGCGACAGGAAATCAAATCAAATGAAACTGACTTTTAATATTATATGTTATTATAATTTATAATACCTATTACCTACTAAATTTAAATCAATAAAAGCTAACAATAATTTGTACATAAGTACAAATAGCCTAAAAGTAATTGGAAAACTGGAAGATAAGGCTTAAGTCTCCCATATTACTGATTGAAAAAAAACGAGTATCGTATGATCTAATTATCGATACTCAAATACGAGAATTATTATTTAATTATTAATTAAGTAAGCAAAGTAAAGTAAATAGCTGAAAAACAAACAATTATCCTAATATATCTATGGTGAAATGTCTGGTCATATTAGTCTATCAGTATACATTTTCACAACAACCACTGGTATCTCAGCTATCGTTATATAACATAAGTGTAATATAATAATTGTATACACCTTTATACAAACTCCTTCCGGCTGATACTTACGTGCAAACAAACTAGTGTTTCGCGCTAGCCATTTTCGAGTTCACTGAAATCACGCACATGCATGAATAACATAATATATTACTGGTTTACATTTTCATTCGATAGAATAATCTTATTAGCCATGTTCGACTTTGAGAGGTTTTTTTTGGTTTCCTGCGGCTAACGATTTTTTTTTTTTTGGTATCTTTGTTTTTTGTTTGTATACAATAAAGAATATTGAAAATGTAAAAATTTGTTTTTAGTACTTACAACGAATAGCATCACGAAATAAGTTTCTTAAAATTCTAACCTCATGAAATTTTTATGACACTAAATGATAATGACAAGGATCAGCAGTTAAAACTTTTTTGTATAAATCATAAATTATATTTTTAAGAAAATGTTTATTCTTCTAAATAAAAGACTATCATATATGTTTTATATGTGCTTTGTCAGGAAAATGGTGGGTTCTGTTAGGTTGCAGATCTGCCAAAAGTAATATTGAAGCACATCCAACTCATTTTGTCAAAATTGCTTGGCACTACAAATCAATAAAAAATATATTTTACTCATCTAATGTCAATTTAAATTTAAAACCATCTTCAACTTTTAAGGAGGTTTTTGTGAAAGCGAATAGTTTTGTGGTTGAAGATCTCAAAAGTAGAAATTTATTATAGACTTCAAGGAAAATATTAATTTAATAGCCATTTTAGTATAAATATATTATTTATTTCAAGTAAGAATAATAATGCTACTGTCTGCTGAAAATATATTCCTAAACCCGTTTTTTGAAGGGGAAGAGAGGAATCAGAGATATAAACACAGTGTTTGAATCATATTATTATAGTTTTAAATTACTTACTATGAAATATATATTTATTTTATAAATATATTTTAAGAAAACTTGTATCCAATTATATTGTTTTTTTGTCTTATTAACGCATAGGTGATAACACAAATTTTAAGTTTAGAATAATCTATTTTACATACTGTTGATAATATTACAGACTAAATAGTGAATTTATTTATCATCAAATTTGAGGGTAAGGGCTAAAAATATTATTAGCCTTCTGTATTTTTCTTTGATGTTTTAGTTTTAGCAACTATAATGAGTAAGGATTTTAAATTTAAAAATAAATTACAATTTTAAAATACTTAAAAATTGTTATTAAATCAATGAAATATTACTTAGGGCCCCAAATAATGTTTTGATCTTTAAATTTGATAAAAAGTCAAATCACTTTGTTGTTAAAAAAAATAAAATAAAATGATTAACTCTTAACATAAAATGTATCATGTTTTGTCATGAAAAAATGATTTTATCCATATATTATTAAAATAATATAACTTAATATGAATTTATCAAAATTTAATATATATGATATAACTTATAATATAACTATTAATTAGTTTATAAGTAAATTAATCTTTCAAATATAATTTTATTGATATTAACATTAGAAAAAATTCTGTTACAGAACAATATTAACTAAAAACATGTTTTAAAAAGTTACATTATATAGAATGACTGTCCCTTTGCCTCCCCCCTAGATGATTTTATGATTAAATTCACTTTGTATAATGATTTTGCTTAATTTATTTAGCCAATATATAACTAACCATAAGCTAACAACAACAAATATTTTAGTAAATAATGCTTAAGTTAATTATTACATAAGAAAAAATAAATAAGAATTTCTATTATTTGACATTTCCACAGAAAATGATAAACAAATTATTACGTTCGGAAATGATTTAATTAGCCACTGATTTTACAAAGTATATAACTGTATAGCTGTATAATGATGTAGAAAAAGGAAACGAATTTAAATGTATTAATTCATAAGATATGAAAGCTTCTATACGCCTTTATATTGTTTCGTAAGGAAATGGCTTAAATACATACTGTGCAATACCATAATCCGTATTACGTGAGTTCGTCACCCGAATTATTTTCTACTCGTGCTAAAAGACAGAGAATTGAATTTATACCGAATGAAAAAAAAAAACGTTAAGATAAGCTTCTCTTAAGCTTTTTGCATCGGTGATGGTACTATATAGCATCGAAATTCTGTGTATTTTAGTAACACGAGGATTATACCTTTGTACCTGTAAATTGTCAGTACAAAAATATTTTAAATGTTAATTCTTTTGAAATCTGGTATTTTATAATAGATGTATACTGTAAAAAGTACAAAGGGATATTAAAAAAAAGCTTTATTTTATCACTTGATTAAACACGATTATCCATTAGAGCATATAATGAAACGTTTAATAATATTATATTATGATACACATTACACATATTATAATACGCACGGTATATATAAAAAGCACAGTGAATTTGTATTATACGTTTACAGAATGTTATACTTATATAATATAACATTATCAAGCAAATAAATTAAATTTTCACGAATTGGGGTATAGATAAACATTGAATTATGTACTTACTCGTACTAATTATTACTGTATTATATTTTATTGATAAGGTTTGGTTTTTAAATGTTTCCTAAAATGTTGCATACATTTTATTATTAATTAATAGGAAGTAAATGACCACTCCATTCGCTAGCTTCACCTTTTAACTTATACACTACATTTCTATCAGTTTTAATTACAGTTTTATTATAAATATCATACCAATTATATTTATTGAAATAAAAACGTCAATACTTTTTTACTATAGGTACATTATTATACATTTTATTAATATTCTAATAATATATAATTTAATATCACCGTTTCGGAGAACAGTTAACTAAGGAATAACGTATAATTACCAAAAGTTAAAGTTTCTACGAGTAATTTTTTTAACTAAGATAAAATAACTAAAATAATTGGAATAAAAATAATCACCTCTCATTGAATCATTCATTTTGTTAACGTTTTAAATTTAAATACCTATAACCCATTTTTTTTGGTCTTCGATCTCTCCATTAGTTGACCGAAGCTCTCCAAGCTTCTTTGACAAAACTCAACGCCTTTAAATCACGATAAATTTCTATGTCTATGCCCTTCATAATCTGTGAAATGTATTCCATTCTTGGTCTTCCTCTTTAAATCTTACCATCCACATATTCTTTAATAATCAACTTCAGCAAACTATCATGGCGCGATGTATGCCGTATCATATTATCCTTTATTTTAGTTATAATTTAAAAAAAAAAAAAAATAAAGACATAATATTGGTTATAAATTACAACACAAATATTTCAGTTTTTTTTTCAATAGCCAATATATGTATACTAAATTATGTCTATAAGTGTGTATGTTATATCTATATATGACCTACAACATTAAATTCTTTAATGGAATTTATTACTTTAATTAAATTATGGATATCTATTTCCTGAAACTGTTTATTTTTAACCCAATCGGAATCTTTGTTTTATTAATAGAAATTAATTCAATTTTAAAATATCTTCTTATCATCTGCTTACAGTACACATTTAACTAAATAGAAATAATAACGTACTTGAGAATTATTCTGTTATTCTGTTATTATTATTATAACACTATTACCAGTGTATAAAATATAAAATTCAGCACTCAGCAGTATCACACTTATATTTTATAAAATAATGGGGTAAATCATGAAATTGAATTGGACTAGCATTATTATAAAAACATCAAACATCAGATTAAATGGAATCGTCTGCGAAATATTATGCAAAAATAAATCTATAGATATAAGAAGATTTTTTTAGTAATGAATATACTCATTATTTTGAAAAATATTAACTTTTAAGATATTGTCTTTTCAACAAATTTAAAATGCATATAATTTTAGTTTTCTTTTTTTTTTCTTTTATATTTTTGACGAACATAATTTCAAATTTTGATTAATACATGTTAATATAAATTTCTAATTTTATAATCTGAATTAGAAAATTTTTTTTAAAAAACGTTGATGTATTAATGTAAAATATTAAATAAATACTTTTTTATTTATCATCACTTAAAATGTTATATTAGAAGTATGTGCCAATTAAAGGGTGGTACTCTGTAAAATGTTCAATTTTCTGCTTGTACTCTACGCTCATTACTTTCTAAACATTAAATACATATTAATAGGAATGTATCAAATAAAAAACTTAAAAAATAATGTAATTTCTTCTCGAATTAATAAGTGTTCACTATTAAATATATAAACTCATATTTCATTTATACTTGCATTAAATCGTTAAATCATAAAATACTGCTACATGTATATTTCACGATACATTATTCTTCATTAGTTATACTCGTATAATAAAATTATATGCTACGCTGAACCACACTCATGAAACTGCCCACCCGTTTCATGTTATATATTAAGTTATATGTAGAATTTAAACCAATATGCCAATACTAACCAATTTTCAGTAAATAATTTAAAACTCGCTCTTCTTCCCATGTAGTAATAATAAACTGTGAACAAACTTTAGGTACAGCACATCCAAGTTTCACCAAAAAGTAAAAAATTATATTGACATTTTCCTTTTAATTAGTAACAATTTGCATGTTTTACAAGTCATTGCTGTGAACTTACAAAGCGTTTTTGGTTAGATTTCATGAAATACACTTAAGTTTTTAAATTATTTAAGGCTCACAAATATAATATGCCTAATACATAAAATATTCTGTCATTGCAAGAAAAAATAAAATGTTAATTGAACTATTCATAATGTATACATCATAGGCACTCTTTGTATTTAAGTCCTAATGAAGTAAATAGCATATGAGTTATAAATTCTTATTATTTTTATTATTTTAACGATTTAAAAGTTTTATTTAAATTGTTGAATAATATTAAATAATTTATTTTACATTCTTGAACAATTCATAAAATATTTCATTCTTTCATTTTTTTTTTTTTTTTTTTTTTTTTTTTTTACTTTTATTTTGTCAAAAATACAAAATTAAACTTATATCTTATTTTCTTACATAACACAATATTAATATTTCATTCAATATTAACCCGTACGATATATCTCGAACATTAACATAAGAATTGGGTAACCATGCGTATGTCGCAATTTATGGCTTACACGCTAGCTTAGGTACGTCGTAATATATCTTTGAACAGGAAATTCAGATTTAAACTTCAATTAAACATCCTTCTTCATTTTGAGACATCTTTAATATCTACACAAAATAACGTTAACTTAATGAGCTTATCTTCATTAAAATTTAAAAATATAATATTAATATTATACATGTTGTTACGAGGTAGCTGGTAACAATCAAAACGTTGTCTATCTCTAATACAGTGTAACAGAAACAAATTGATACTAAATAATAGAATATGAGAGAATTTAGATGTTAATAATATTAGACAAGACACTTGGTTATACGAATAAAATTTAACATATATTTAAACACAATATTTATATAATATATTTAACTTTATCGATGACCTTGTGGCAGCATACGAAAAAATGATGAAACAAGATTGCTACGGCACACAAATATGTAGTAGAGAGAAGGATTATATTATTATAATTATTGTAAACTTTAATAAGTAACCAAAATATAGCTAAATCTTCATGGTAGAACTCCATAATACAGAATTAATTTAAGAACGTGTCTCTACTGTCTAGCCGTTTTGTATACATATATGTATATATTGTATATGAATTTTATACTATGTAGTAAAATGTTGATACTGTAAAAATTATGTGAAACGTTAAAAAATGAGAGTGATTTTGAATATCAAATAACTAAATGGTTTTAGTTTGTACTTTAAAAAGGTCAAACTTAAAAATTCCCAATGCTTATTTATATAATCGGAAAACAAATAGAAAATTAAGGAAAAACGGGAAATTTTATTAAAATTCCATTTTTTCAATCTATTTTTAATAAAATCGATTTTGTTTTTTTTTTTTGTGTAATTAAAAAACGAATAACCATAGATACTTGAAAATATCACTAAATATTTAAACTATCATTTTTTATAGAGTAGAGGAGAGTAGCTACCAGCAGTAACACTCTGACATGATCAATTTATTAGGCTATATTATGCATAAATATGAGTTTATTTTTATTTTTTATATCAGTTAAGTTAAGCCAAATTGCGACATCAGTGCCTCTTAAGTTTTATCAATGGATTTCCAGGAATATTTACTGAGTTAAGTGCAAGAATAAGGGATTCTAATTTCTGGTGGTTTGTAAGGCGAGAACGGAAACCTTTGTAAGAGGATGTGACCACTTCAAAAACAATCTATAGTCCAAAATCTGAGTTTAGTATATGGTTCAATATATAGAAGGACGCATTTGTGATTACACAAAGTGATATCGATTGAAATGTTTGTATTTTGTAAATTTTAGATTTTTTTTTCACTCCCCATAATTGGATACCATAGACCTAAATAAGCTTCAGGAGGGTTTTGTAGAACAACAATTTATTATTCAGGTTAAGTTTAGAATGTTTACCTATAAATAGATATAGAGACTTTCGTCTAGAGATTAGCAAGAGACATTGTTGTTTTATGTGCTCAGCCCAAGTTAGATGTCTATCAAGAATTACACCTAAGTATTTGACGCTAGCAACTGATAATTTAATTTTATTTAGCAAAAAAATCAAAGGGATTCTAAAAGTAAAGGTGAAATGCAAAGATTTTTCATTATTTATTTTTATTTTTCATTTTCCATTTTGAACACCATGCCTCCATGTTGTTAAGATGACTTTATAAATGTTAACTGGTGACAAAACGGCCGTCATTAGAAGTAAAAATTACTTTGTCATCGGAAAATTCAGCTACTGGCATGTAAACATAAATTGATTGGTTAGCTGCATATAATGTGTTTTAAAGAATGAGAGAAACCTATTTATAAATCTACTTATATCTAATAGCCAAACCTTACTAATTTAAACAGAAGTTTAATGTGCCTGACCTTTTCGAAGGCTTGAATGATGTCCAGCATAACTGCCGAGCAGTATAGTTTGCTTTTGAAAGAGTAGGCAATAGTGTCGGTTAAGCGATAAATTTAGTGAATGGTGAAGTGCTTATTACGGAAGCCGAATTGAGTGTGAAGAATTGTTTTTATATTATTCCACTGTTTAACTATGTCAACATTTTACTAAAATACTAATTTCTAATAACAAATAATGATTGGTAACATGGATAAAATAAAAATATCTTTATGTATTGATATTCGATACACATTTTATACATTCATATACCTGAGTAATAATTAACAATATTATTATATTTTTACTTTAAACATTGATTATACAATAATAAAATTGTACATATTATTTTATTAAGTGTGAAGGTTTATGATATTATAAATTATAAATATTAATTCATATAAATAATTGGTTAAATAATATAAATAATTAGTGAAAATTTAAAATTTAATAGATGCGTTATTATTTGGTGTTGATACAATTTTTTGTTAATATTACCATAATAATGCTTATAGGTCTTTATTATTTTATATTAAATATCAAACATTATATTATGATGCATTATACATAAATTTGGTTAACAATTAATTTATTTGTAACTTAAATATTATTTCTATGTATTTTTTTTTCTATCTAGGATTAATAATTATTAATATTTAGTTCTCACTTTCTCACTGGCCTCCAGCCTATTACCAATTACCATAGTCATTTCGTAACCCCATATTTTTATACTTTGTATTTATACATCTCAGATCATTTATTTTATTTATTTTTATTATTTTTAAATTTGAATACATTTTATAGGTTTTAAATTAATTATTTTGTTAAATAAGTTTTAAATTACATCACATATTTTATTCTGATTTTTTTTTTGAGTTTGACATATTTATATTATTTTTTCCTAACGCACATACGCATCTTTTAAAGTTTTATTTTTTATAAACTTTATCAAGGATATATATATATTTAATATGTATGTATGTATTATTATAGTAAAATTTAAATACTTTAATAGTATTTTACACTATTACAATATTATAATAATATTTAAAAAAAAATGTTTATGTGACAATAATAATTATGGATATTAAAATGTTTAGAAAATATACTAAATACCGGTTCCTTTGTCTTTTTTTTTTTGAATAAATCCATTTGACAACAAGTGAATCATTAATAATTTAATTTAATTAACGAATTATGTTTTATTCAATATAAAGATTATATTCAATTGTTATTAAACAACAATCTTAACTTTTAAAAATTGACTACCTTAATTTTGTATAAAGTCAGCTATCCGTTTTTCCATACTTTCTATAGCTCTCTGTAGGATATACATATACATCAATGACTGTAATTTATCATTTAATGTTTTCTTTTAACTCCAATAGTATTGGCTTATTAGTAAACATTTTAGATTTTAAAAATCCCTACAAAAAGAAATCTAGTGGTGTTATATCAGGAGAACGTGGTAACTACTAGCAAAACAATATCACCATTGTTTGAAATTCGATATAAGTCGTAACAGAAAAAAACACGTTGATTCACAAGCCACGTGTCCATGATTAGGTACTGATATAATAAAACCAAACATTATAAACTTTAATCTGGCGACAAACTAGTTTATCTTATCTACTTTAGTACCTAACTCTAGCACTCTTTAAATCGTCAGAACCCACTGCCCCACTCTGTACAACGATTAAGTGTAAGACAGTAATCATAATTTATAGCTGAAATGTGCAAAATGCTATAACAACACCTAAAAGCATACAGCTCCTAAATTTAACTAAATTCACATATTTATGAACACTTTTTTTTTTAGTACTTTACCTGGCAAAACATTCTCTCGTTTATGGTTTGAATAAATTTAAATAAATCTTGTTGTAGTTGATAGTATTTTATTTCTTGGTTTTGTAAGTGATTTAAATATTTCTTAGTCTTTCTAATTCTTTTTTGGCTTCATTTTATTATACCTATACAAAACGTAATAATAAATAATTATTATTTAAAATTTGAAAAATAAAAAAAGTTAGGTAGCAAGGAATATAATGAATGGAAATTTTTATTGATACAAGAAACCACAAAAGTATGGAAAATCAATTAATTTGATAGGTTTTCAGAAACTCATTAATTATTATTTAAAATTATAAATAAATATAAAATATTAGTATGTTACAATACAGTACAGTGGTTTTCGAACTAAGTGCTGTAGCACATTGATGCGCTATGGTCTTTTGAACATTTTTTTTTTCATAAATGATCGATAGCATTGAATTGTGATGTTCAAAAGTAAATGCATTTAATCGTCATGCAGCTGCTATATTCTTGTACTAATAAATTAACAGTTTGTAAGAAGTAAGCGATTGAAATGAGTTATCTCAGATAATTACTGAAGTATAAAATGTATATTGTATAGATAATATTGTTAGTCCTATTACCTATAAATTATATTATGTGACTAATCAATATATTTGTTGCAGCCAAACTGTATGTTTATGCCGTAAATCGTAGTGTAGTTTGTCACATGATTCTATTGTAACAACATACAGGTATTATTTTCAAATGCATTTTTGATATTAATTTACTTATAATCATAATTACTACTATGGATAAGTTTGTAACTCGTTCTGATGATAACGATACTTCAGTTCATATTGGCGGACATTTTGTTGAATTTTAGGAGGGCTATAGCCTATAATAACCCAATGTATAGCGAACCAGAGGGAATTCATCCCCACAGCCTTTTTCAAAACGTAAGTATAGCATATTACTAATAAAAATAAGAATATGTTTAAGTTATAATAAAAAAAAAAACCCTAAATAATGTATATTTAAAAACAATTAATATTTTATTTTAATAAAAAAATAACAAATATCATTGCTATTAATATTTTTGGACGTATCTTTTTCAATATATAGTATAGAAATATTGCAGAACCTATCCTAAAACATCGATGTTCATAGCCAAGTTTTTATTTTTTTTTATTACACTAAAACTTTTTTTGCAATAAGTAGCCGAACTGATTGGCATCGTTAATGCTATTTTAAATAGTTTTTGTAAATTAGGGAATATTGTTTGATTTTGTTACAAAACTTTATTATAACATCTTTCATGTTAATATTCACATCAAAATCAATAAATTAATTCAGTCGGCCGCTGGTGGCGATGGATTTAATTCTTCTTAAACAAACACATGGCCATTATCAACGATTTTTTATGATATTTTATTAGTTATTTTGTTCTACGGTGTCTTCGAGATTAAACAGATCTTATTGCGTCTACACCCCACGGACTGTTTTCGTTCTCGAAAATAACTGGATGCACTTCGCACACCAAATATATCTTTATTGAATATTTGTCGATTCTTATGATATTTATACATCTGTTCAAAATACTCTTTAAAATCAAATTTTTTCAACAAGTCGTTTAAAGTATAGTGTTCAACGTAGAATGTAAATTAAATTCTGAAACTACTAATTATTACTCTCATGATATGAAAATTCATATTATATGATTTATGTAAATCCTTTTCAAATCTTAACCAATCTAATGTAAATAATAATTATTATGTATGAAAAAAAAAAACATTCAACAATACTAACCGAGATTTATTCGTAAGGAAAATTGTATATATTTTTGTAGAAATCTACGTATAATATGAATATTGAAGACACACGTATTATTTCAGAAGTCATATTATACGCCATATAAATTATTCTCAGAGATTTTAGCTTTTAAAGTTTCTATTGTTTAAATGTTTAAAATAATATTTTACATTGTCCCATATTAAGCCACGCGACAAAGAACGTACATATAATTTTGTCCACCGTCCAAAGTATATTCCATGAATATTGAAGAGCGTAGGCGTATACATATTATCTGTATGAGAATATACACCGATTTAATGTGAAATAAACACTAACGATTAAAGATAAACGTTTTAGCGTGGCATTTCGATTAAAATTACATATAATATGTACGAGTTTTATATATACCGCTAAAATTGCTATAATATATTAGGGTTTTACTTATCTGCTCTACGGGCCACACGCTCCCAGCTAATGATTTTATTTATTTTACGAGTTAACAAAATTATGACTACCTGTTTTACGCGTATTTATTTATTTTGTAGTTTCAAAGTAAAAATATAATTTTTTTTAAGGGTTTTTCATTGATGTTTTTTTACATTATAATTGTACTACAAATACATACTTTCAATCAGAACATTGAAGGATTGTTCGAAAATCATTATGATATAACACAATACTATATATACTCGTAGATGTGCATACCAGAAATCAAGCTTCCAAAAAGGAATTTATTAAATTTCGTTTGAGTTCTACAGACATCGTTCGTGTGTGTACAGACAATTCCGACGAAATGCCATAACAAGTGCCGATATTTAACAAGCCCCCGCACTCGTCGTATCCGTTTACAAACACGGCGATGACTGCTTTTAATTTATTTAGCATCGATATCTCAAACACAATCGTTCCAAAACGAGCTGAGCAAATCGATCGAAAACAGTGCTCACTGAACAGTGTACATCCGGTTTATATTCATTTATTTGTGCGAATGATACATATCGTGCGAGCAACGTGTGAACAAATCCGAACGTTACGCTTTGCGATAGTCGCGTAGGTACAATACGTAAGCATACAAAACTATTCACGCGTACACCTCGCAAATTAATTACACTGCACGGGCAACACAATATTTTTAACCGTCAAACCGTACCGTGTGTTTCTCACACATCAAATGTTTACGGCTGTCGAAATAAAACGTGCTTGCATTTCCGGTGGCCTTTACCGCGCGTTTTTTGACTGTAAATTTTCGATACTGGTAACATAATACTTAATAGTATGTGCTGCAGTAAGTGACAAACTATACATCCGTACCGACGGTAAGGAACAAAGGCGCTGCGCCGTGTTGTGCGATGTGCCCGTGATCGTATATGAAACCGATGCGAGTCGAATAAGCCATTGAAATATATAATACACATTAATAATGTTATGTGTATGCGTATTTGTTTAAACAAACACAAATACGTACATGCGAATAAAATCATTTGCATTTAGTCGTTCAGAACGTTATTATATGCAACCTGGATTACTATAATATATATGAAATATGAGAACGTAATACAACGATACTTCATATTATTCGAATGTTCAGTATTTGTAATAATAATTATATAAATGACAAAAAAATAAATAAATGTTTAAGTAAAAACGTATTTATGTATAACTTACATAATAAATTGCGTATCAAGTTTACAGTGTTGCTATACCAATGAGTGCGAGTGAATAAATCATTTTCCCAGAACGTGTTGTTGTAAAGATCGAAGAATCAAAATCCCATCCAAAAGTGTAATTATAAATTTCAACCTGCGTCAAAAATATTTACTCATGACTGTACTGCAAATTGCATTATTCAAAGCTAATCAATAGATAACTAACTGAAAAATAGTGGCTAATAAAAACTGTTCTATTGTAAATATTTAATTTACCGTTTACCGTGATACAATTTTCACGGAATCGTTCTAATCCTCAGTGTAATGTTTTATGTTATGTTTGACATCAAGTCGGAATATTATTTTTTATTAAATACATTTATTGAATTTGAATGGTGTTGATTAGTTAATTACGGTAGTTGGACCTACTTAAATACAATTTTTTTTTTATTATTTTCTAGAAGATTGATTCTTACTTTTATGTTCTTATGAGTATGTATATTCTTATTTCGAAGATCTGAATAATATGTTCAGCTAACCATTAAATTTAACTGACAGATCTTTTTTATATACTTGAAATAAGCCGTGCACTTATTGTTTTGTGTTTATTTTAATCAAAATATTCTAATTATATTACCAGCTTTCTTAGAAAAATATGATTTACACGTTTTCTTTTTTGAAGATCGAGTTCCATTATATAAATTTTACGACATAATAAAACCAGGAATTCTGCTCTGCTGTATAGGTATTGAATGTACTTCGATATTGAGAAGATCACTACTAGTTATACTTATAAATGGATGAATTAAATTTAAAAGTTGAATTCAATAAAATCAATTAAAACCGTCTGTCAACCAATATTTGTAAATAATACAAGTTATTTATTTTTCTATTAGTAAATAGTAGAATACATTTGGTTGAAGGTTAAACTAATTTTTGTCAACAATAAATCGCATACATTATATTATAATAATTATCATGAAAATATTTCATAGAGGTGACATTATGATTATTATTAATGACCGCTATTAATGTATACAGAACCCAGATTTAAAACAGATATATAAATGGGTCATTGTTCCTAATCCAAGCTGCAGTTACAACGGTCACCCAAACCAAAATATGATTTTGTTTATCGCACACCATACAGACTACCCTGAGACAATATTCAATAGAAAGTATGAGAGCATCTTTAATTTAACCATTATAGATATTGAATGTTTAGAAAATTTAGATTTAAGCTTATAAAATCATAAAATTATGCACTGTTTATTATTATTCATTATTTTAAGATAATTAAATCTACTTAAATTATAAATTATATATACATTGTACAATTGTTTATACTTTATGAATTATTCAGATATATATAGTACAATTTTTTGAATAGGTTCGTCGTATAGCAATCAAAACTCATGAACATTATTTTATAAGCTTCAACAAAATAACTAACTATTATTTTTCGTTTAAAACATATAATTTATAAAAAACCCTTGTATTAAATTTTCTAACCATAACTATTATAAATTTAAAATGTTAATTGTTTACTACAAGATAATCTGTGAAAATAAATAAAACTATTATAAAATCGATACATTTTCATCATTCTGCTCAGAATCTAAAACTAATTGAAGAACTACTATTACTTTCAGCAACAGTCATCAACTAAAACATTAAACGTTGAATTTATAGTAGATTTCGTATAAATACTTGTCATCACTCATCACAATATAACGCGGTGTATTAACTAATACTTTAGAGAAAGATTTTTTTTTACTACAAAAACATAAATCTTAAAACAGTCTTATATTTCAAGAATCATATTATTCATATTACATAAACAATATTCTAAACTATTAAACCCATTTTTAAAGTGAAGAGGCATGTTACATTTTGTAAAACCCTTAAAAATCTAAACAAACAATATTAAATGCTAAGATTTTGTCATGTTTAGGTATGTGAAACAAAGTGGACATGTTTTAATTAGTTAAGTTGAAACGAATTTAATTAATTTCCTCGTTTACTTAAAGTTTTAAGAAAAATATACTACTAAATGTATACTTTGCTATACCTGTAAAAATTGACTTGACTTCGACGACACTGCAACACGATATAGTGGTTTTATGTATATTATGTTTGTGTATACTCACATTACACATTTACACAATATAGTTTCGTAATAATGTATTCACATAATTTGCCAAATACTAACAAAGCCAGGAACTTTGATCCAAAATAGTAAAATATGCGTGTTTCGAGCTTATATCAATATTGATAATCATCATAACAATATACCAATATTCAAATTTTGATGTAACTGGTGCCAAATACTAATTACTCGCAATATTTATAAATTAAAATATGCAATATGAATTAATTGATTAAAATTATCTAATTTAACTCAATGATGGTATTGCTTACAGGTATAACGCGTTTATAAATAGTTATAAGTAATGGCAAACACGGTACCTATAAATACTTATTACGTGTATATTCGGCGAATTATAATTAAACTATAAATATTTGCACAACACTAATTATCTGCATCAAAGTTATTTAAATGTTTCAAAATTAAATCAATTCAAAAGATACATTATATTATGAGAAATGCTAATAAGTAAATAACTCACTATCTAATAACCAATATTAAATAAAATATAAATCGAGAATTGTAATTCACTCTGGTGGGTACGCTAAATAAACCTTAAGGCTGTATAGTGTAGTATACTAATTTCAAACACACCAAATGCTAGTGGCATGTATTTATAATTGGATACAAGGATTTGATCCACCATCCACATGAAAACATAGATAAACTCATAGTTGATTTTAAAACAATACAACGCTAAACGTTGAAAATAAATAAAGCTGTTATTTTGACAATTAATATATAATTCTTTTCGATAAAATATCAATTTCATCCAGTTAACAGTCCTATCAAAAGTTATTGAATGAATTAATATATAAATATATATGTGTGTGTGCATGTTATCTACACGTGTGACGTATTCTTTATTATACAATCATAATATTACATATTATAATGGAGTTAATGGAGGGTCTAAGTCAAAATTGAAACTTTATTAAAAATGTTATCCTACGGGTCACTTTACTTTGAATTACTTTAGCCCCCCTCTTCTAAAAATTCAAATTAATGTCGGCCTTTGCGTATGCAAAATTATTACATAACGGTTAACTGCGTTAATTATTAAAATAAATTAATGACGAATACAATTTAATATTTTACATGGAGAATACTTAACCATGTGCTGCAGCAACGCAAAACTGACTAATTTTACTCTCATGAGTAATTTATGATAAATAAAGGTTAGCGTATATGTTATATACGTAGGGAATTGTGATTTTACACTCCGTGGCTCACAGACTTAGTAAGTCAATAATATCAGTACGCATATACAAAGATAAAGAAGTTCTAATTCCCCGGATAGATAAGTATGTGGTGTTTTTTTTTTCAAATTTATTTATACAATAAGTGTGTCAACTCAAACATTTTTTAGAAATATTTTTTATTCTGGTTCAGATTTGCGAAATTATAATACATATTAGTAAAATAAAGTTGATAAGTTTTTTTTTTGTACGTTTTCGAAAAATCTAAACCATACATTATTTAATTTATTAAATAAATACACCACATTTTGATAAAACAAATTTTCTAGCAATTTATGTATAATTTAATGTAAATATCAGTTTATAAATCGACCGCCGAAAATCCGTTTCTGCGATTCATCCCATTCAATGCTGACACGACGCCAATTTTTAGCAGGATTTATGGTTTTGTATAATGACTGTTTTTGAAATTTGCCCTTAACACACAACAAATAAAATGTTTTGTATAAAAACTATACACACGATATTATTTATTCATTAAAAAAAGTACAGTATAGAACTAGATGAATCAAACATTTAGAGTAAATAAGCCCTCTATTTAAGTAAAAATTATAAATTTATATGATATCAAAATAATATTGCACGATATATATATTATTATTATTTAAAAGTAAATTAATTTAAAAAAAATACTCATAATATAATGTTCAATCATGAATATTAATATTAAATTGGACTATGATTTATTATGCGAACGACAGTTTTTTATCATTTTTAAGAAGTTTATGAAAATTAATAATTTATTATATTGTTGCTAATTGCAAATTGTTCTCGTTATTTCATAGATAAGTTCTTTTATAATATACATAGATTATATTATATATTTATATAAATTATACGCACTACAAGATTCATACTCGGGAAAACATATTTCTCTCTTCAGCATACACATTTTAAAAACTAAATTAACTTTTGATTTATAATAAGAACAACCGACCTTATTATTTCCCGTTTTAAATTCCAATACAATCTAAAGTGTTATCACAGTAATAATTTAAAATGTATAGGAGCGGTAGGGAAAAATGTGCAGAGAGATGAAATTATTTCGACGCATTTTGCTGAGAATTAATCGATTTGATTAAACCCGCCGCGGCTAACGTAAGTTCCAATGGAGGGTTGACGTGCAGCTATTTTATTCGATAGTACATAACATTAGATATGTTTCATTATAGCTACGGCATGATGGTATCGCTGCAGACGATGCATGAGCAGATTTTTTTTCTTTCCATTTTAAAGTCTATCATACCCCGAATGTATTACCTGATGACCACTTGATCAATATGCGAGTAAAACGTCCATTTTAATAATATTTGTTTACAATACACATACAGTACAATATTATGAATCTGTGCAGGTACTTACGGTTTAGTAGATATGTAGGTAAATCGTAAACCTACATATAGTGTCAATTAATTATTGCCAACATACACGATGACGTAAATTATAATAATTATTATTAATTTTATTGTGGTGACGAAGGGGAAGAAACTTAATTATTTTACCGGGTCCGCGAATGGTTTTGACGTTATGTCGACGGGAATCGGATGACCCTCTGGCACACCAGAAGTTAGTTCACTCATTGTTTTTGAAGTGCTATACACGAAAGTGCAAATCATGTCTCGCCTGTCGGTTGATACATCATCGAGACTGATCTGAGGACACTTGAAAACTCTGGGTCTCGTCTTCAGGATATTCGATCTTGCATCTGCTTTCTCTTTATCGTATTCAATCACTTTCTGTAAAATCGTACACATTTATAAACTACCATTTACAACGTCTAGATAATATATTATATTATATTTTGTATACGCATTATACATACGATCTTTTGTATGTTTTGAATTTAGACTGATCTCCGCATAGGTATTATAATATTATATATACGTACATACAACATTACATAGTACAGGTTAGCGCAAGAATAAATAACTATGCAGATAAAGATTGAATCCTATGCAAAAACGGTATAATATCTTATTATTTCATGATATAATACATCACAAAAACGCATTTATATAAATATAAAATAGATGCAACTAAAATATGTTTATTTTTACTTAAATATATTTTTCTCCTTTGGGTAGATAGGTTAAGTACAGTAAGAGTCTATGGAGTCTAAGACAATTGTTTCACTACTATCTCATATATTCTTTCTTGTTTAAATGATCATCTAATAACATTTTGTGGGCTACATATCTATTATTAGGACTATACTCGCGCAATGCCAATTCAGACTCATCTTGTAGGTACAGATTTAGAATCAGTGCGTTTTTTAGATAGCCGTTTATAATTTATACATTGAAAAAAATGATATAAAATGTTACTTTATGCAATAAATAATATACGCTGTATACGTAAAGTTAGTTTAGGTAAGTAAATATATTTACTTAATGAATAAAACCCAAATTTTCCTAATAATCTTAACCATAACAGATTTCGTTATTTCTCCAAGAATAAAAATAATAGATATTATATAGTTAAATATTATAAATAACATATATACATCATACTTAAGAATTATTGAGTTTTCTCAACAGATTCATTTTGAAGTAAATTATTTTTCCATACTTGATTTAATGTAATGTACCTATATATACCCACCTGTTCAATTCTGAAAAATTGCATATATCATCCTCGAATAGATGATACAAAAATTCAAAAGTGTACTATAAAATGGAATAGTAAAAAATAATTTCATTTAAACTACCTATGTATTTTTAAATGATATATAGTAAAACGAAAAAATTACAATTACGTCCTTAGAACCTACCTTAACATATATAATATGGGTCATATTACATTAAAATACGTTGTAATATTATATAATAATCATATATTATAATATTCGGCACTGAATTTAGAAATTTGGAGACTTCAAAAGACCCTTATATATTACTTATTAACTTTCTTAGGCCGGATATTTTAATTTTCATGGTATAATATTATTAATATACAATAAATTATCTGCGAAATTCGATGAAATTATGAAATTTATTTAATTTATAACACTCCGTGTTTATTTATGGTTACATTAATTTAAAACAACAAGAAAGATACAGTTAAAGAAACCATAAAGTTAATAATTCGAAGTGAATTCCATTCCCTCAAATAATTTACAGCCAAATCCAATAAAAATGTAATCACAGTAAATAATGCACTATATGACCCAACTATTACGAAGAATATAATATCGAAAATTACTTTAGACCGTGCGATATATCTTGTTTTATCTGTCTGTCTCACGCGACAAAATCATTCAATTTCTTAATCTGCAGACTATAACTCTATAATTGAACCTCAATGGAATTGTCACGGATTTTTAAAAATAAAATCAAATAACAATACGTTATCTCTATTTACTCAATGGTTTTTAAGAAAATAATCGTAATTTATAACTTTTCTAAATTGTAAAATAAAAGTTTCTAAACTCACTGAAAAAATTAAACTGCTTAAAACTTGTCTCAAAAAAAAAAAAAGAGAAAAAATGGGTTAAAATTAAAAGATGAATAAGTTCATAGAATAAATAGATAATATCTTAAAATTAATCTACATGGGAAAATTTCAAAGCATATAGTAAAATTCATAATATAATAAACCTTATTTCATACAAAATAACATAGTAATAGTAGTACAACATTTATAATTTTAAATAACTATATTTTCTTTAAATTAATACCCAAGTAAATTAACTTATTCATTAAAAATATATACGTAGATACAAATAATATAACCAGCTATTACACTAATCATAATTTATTGAGAATATAAGTTCGGATATCAATAACCAAAAGACATTAGTTATATAATATTGATTCAGTATATAAAATTCACATATTTTAAGTTAATGTGTATACCCACTAACCACATAAAGCTTTCACAGCTACCATTTCAGATATATTATACTAACGTATTATTTGAATCAATCATGAAAATCAGATATAGTCCTCGCTGCAACTTAATATGCTATTTAAATGAAAACTATTAAAGAGAAGTCTAAGACAATACTGCAACTCAATATTTAAAGTGCTCTAACGCAAGAATTAAAACTAATTAGTTTAATTATTAATAAGGCTATGAATTGTATGTACTGACTAATGAGGAAACACATTGAATAAAATTTACAAAGCTTTTTAAATTACCGTTAAACATTAATAAAAAAATCAAAAAATTCAAATATAATTATATATATAGAATTAACTAAAAGTCCAAAATATTTTTAAAATGACATCGTTTTTATAAAATTTTAATTTAAGTATATACTAAATATTTCAAGTTTCTAAAATTATTCATTTTTAAATTACTAAAAAAAAAAATTTTAAGAAATCATTTTGCATAAATATTTCTTTAAAATATTTGATAAAAAAATAACCTATTTCAAAATACGCAATAAGAATGCAAAATAAAAGTTTTGAATTTGAATTTAGTCTTACAATAATTAATCTTTGTAAGAAAAAATATATGTCTAAGCCAAAAAAATAAATTTGTATTCATTTAATTACAGCCCTATAGGCTATAACTAATCACACTTATTATTTATGAAAAACCACGTCAGGAAATGTGGACCAGATTCATTTCTGAATCATAATTTAATGGAACCAGACAGTATGAAATTAATTGTAATTAGGACTTAAAAATAGTGTAAATTTATATAATCAAATATTATGGCTTGTGTAAAAAGTAAAATTAACACTTGAGGAATTTAATTAGAAAAAGAGTTAATTTACAAATTAAAGAAACCCAATTGGCTATATACTGTAAGACGATAAATAGAAAACTAAGAAAATAATATAATATGATTGGATCTATAGTTATCGTGTAGGTTAGATAAATAGATAAGTATGTATAGATAGATAAAATAGATACGGACACTAAGGAGACGTGAGCTATCAGACAAAACCTAATAATTTCTTAATAATCGTAAGATAAAATAGGAAAAAAACAAAAAGATATTAAATAAAGTATTATCGGTGGTATTGAATAACCAAAATAGACAATTAATAATTAAGTACCTAACTCCAATAATTATACGACAGTAGTACGTAGTAAGTGCATTCCAGTCAAGTAATTTACCAGACAAATACGTTCCTCGTATTATTATAATTATTATATGTTTCGCATACCTCAGTGGGATAATGACTGGTGGGACGCTGATTGTTCAAAATGGGCTTCGGATGACAATCAAAATCAAAACGCAACCTTTTTGCATACGGTATCGGCTGGAGTGTCTCCACGTTACAAAACGACTGTGGTGCCAAAAAATTTGTATGTTCCACGCCGGCTTTGAATTCGTATCGGTTCCAGTCGAAAATCTGTTGTCTCTCCGCCAGGAAAGGCCACGTGAAATCCGAACGATTAGTCGTATCGAAAATCATCGGAAATCTGTACAAATAACTTAACACTAAAAAAATATAAATATAAATTACATTTTATTACACTGCATAATAATAAATTTAAGTTGTGTATGTCGTTTTCACAATACCAAACACACGTCAGTACGTCATAGAATCCGTCGCCAGCACGGCTCGATAAACAATGCTGTTGTTGTGCACCGTAAGTACACAATATTAATGATGGTTCTCAGTCGAGCTAGAATATACACTACCTACTTATTATATGACTCATCTTGTACACCGTAGTCAGTTTTACGATTTTCAGTAGGTTTTTTTTAAATATAATTATCTTTTCATCCGACTTAGTAGACACAGTTTCTTGTAACGGTATTTATTCGTTTATAAGACAAGCCAAATCCGCCACTTCAGTAGGTGAGAATGATTGAGAGAGTAATCGAAAAATCATACAACCAAAAGAATATTAAAATATTATTATGTTCATGCAAAAATGTATAAAATACATAAAAATGTTCTCTTGGAATCAACGGAGCGAAATTACAAACAAGACTAATATATAGCATGATTACGAAAAAGCGGTCCTTGGTTTTATATTTATTTTTTATGTATAGCACATCTTTTTTTTTTTTTTGGTAAAAATAGTTAATAATATCGAATTTAAAAAACAAATAAATATAAAACGTATTTTAACGATATTTTAATGAATATAGAAACCTTTTTTTACTAATTTTTTATCGAGTCAGGAACAATTTAATTAGAATCAAACAATACTCAGAAAACGTATCGTCTACAAATTTATAATCGCTAACATAACATCCCTTATTATTATTTTTTTCTTTGTATGTACAAAATACAATATTGTAAACATGTTTATTCATTTAAAGCGATTCTCGTGTACTCTTTTACTCAAAATTAATATAATATTATATTCGAATAATAGAACACTAATCACAAATAAAATATAAACATGTTTTCAAAATAAAAATATTATTACTTATGTGGTATAAACAGTAGTATAAAATAATAAACTATCATAAAATATTAACTTATTATATATGACTATTTATGCATTTAAATCATGATAAATTTCATAATATTTGGAACAGGAATAAAAAATGCTAAAAGAGTCTTATAACAACATCAAGTCACTGTTCTATAATAGAAAATTAAAAAAATTCAAATAGCTACAAAGCCATTACATTTTCCATTGTAATAATTTCATTTTTATCAATATTATATGTAAAAGATAACTCCGTAACATATTCAGGCTTAATGTTTATAGAAATACATTTACTTTAATGATGTATTTAAATCGAATTTTAAAAATTTACGTTTGCGTGCGTTTTGATTAACGTGCATTATTTTATATAAAAATTAAACTCTATACTTTATTTTATACGAGTTAACTCTAAAAACTTAATTATTTTAACAAATAGTATTGAAACTTGATGCTTGTTTAATAATTCATATCAAAAATTCTTATTTTCTAATTATTATTCTATTAAAAACATACCTTATTCAATATCAAAGTATTTACATAAATGCTTTTATCAAGATGAACTTTCTAAAACACATTGTTAAAATATTGCAAGTATACGTAAATTATATTATTACACCTAAACATCGAATAATTTACTGTAACATTTTTAACATAAACATTCTTGTATTGCTTTATATTATAAAATGTTATATCATGTAATATTCAATAATATTACAAAACCAATAAAATGTACTCAATAACCAAGTAATATACGTTTTCACTCACTCTATGCATTTTTAAAGTATAACTAATAAGTTAGATTAGTGGAATCTACAAGTTAATTACTATTAAAGCTTGATTTATTTGAGTCACTATATACATAAAATAAGCTCACATACAGGGGCTATAATTTATAATTTATAAATACATTTTGTGATTTTGTTTTTTGGTTTGTTTATTACCAACAGCTATTACGGTCACCATCAACATTGGGTTAATTGCTCGATATTTTATAAGACGTATACGATGCGTTTCAATAATACAATATTTTAATCACGCGGCGTTATAGATAGACAAATCACGTACATCAATCACTGTCATGAATCCATTTTCCGATAGAATTATTTTCTCACAAGTATGATATTTTTCTTTTATAATACATTTAAAATATACTTAATATATCAAAATACAATATAAATGAATCAATTTAAATTAATTAAAATAAAATTATAGCGTATTATTTTAATTATATTACAATTTATAATTGAATACAATTGTTGACGAATTAGAATGCAGTAGAACACATGTAACAGAATTAATTTAAGTCTTACCAACAATTTAATTGATTATTTTTTGGACATTGTCTGAATCTTTTACAGTTTTTTGAATGTTTGTTAAAAAGTTATCATCAATATTTCAAAATTGACAATAAATTAACATCAATGGCCATAACAATTCAAAACTGTTATTGCGATTTGTGGGATTTTGTTGGATAGATCATATATTTTTTTGGTTCATTTTATACTAAATATGTTAACTGACTTTACAAGGGTTAAAATTAATTTTTCCAACTTTTCCGTTTTGATTCAACTGAAATTTATAATACAAACTACGATAATTAATTTTATGATTTTTCACTTCTTAATTCTGAAAATATTTTTGACATAAACAGAAAAAAAAATAAACTGGAGACAAATTCAATGATTGCTGAAAAATAGATGTGAATCCAATATTTTTATTGGTTATCATCAATTATATGTGTTTACATCAAAACCATGTATGGAATTTAAAAAGCATGTCTTAAAAATAATAATCGATCATTGAAATTTATTGTCTCATAATATTTGATTTTAAGATTTGTTTTTGTTTTTATATATGTATATATTAATAAATAAATGTTATGCCTATTTCTACTAATTATAAAAGTTATATCATTATAATTTATAGGTTTCAGGTTATTTAATCTATAGCTAATGATAACAATTTAAATATACAAAAAAAATATTCAATGTTTCAATATTAAGGTGTAAGCCACCTTAAAGCAACTTAAAGAATTAAAATATAAGCAATAGTCATTTTTTGAATCTCAAGGAATCTATTGATATAATTTTTATTGAAAACAGTCCATTAGTTTTCAACACTTTTTGTTTTAAAATTAATTTATTGTTTACTTTTCTTTATTATTTTATATAAATAATGATATGTGACGCTACACTATTTTATGTGAATTCATTCTTTTAACTCTGTTACATAGGTTAGATCGTAATTTCCTAATGAAGTGTCTTACGTAAATCACATAATTACCAATTTCACTTAAACCACTTGAAGAAATTACCAATAAAATTGTTAGATATGCTTGATTGAATTATGTTAAATGTGTCTAAATTCTCAGATGTAATTAAAAGAATTATAGTTTCTTTAGTTTTTATGTCAATATTTTAATTTAAATGTACAAATAAATAATTATTTTACTGAATTGGCAATTTTATATAACACAATGTTCATAAATCTGTTTTAATATAAATTCTCCCTTTACTATAAATGGAATAGTGTAATGAACAATCCTTAAAGATGTTCATTGTTGATTTATTATTACCAAAAATAACAAAATATATATTTTATGAAATCAATTTAATTATGATTTACCACAGTTCAGGGTAATTCATCCATCATACCATCCTTTTTTATACTTAAATAATATATTTAATCAGATCTTTAATTTTGAAATTTTCAAGTATATGTAAAGCCTTTATGGCCTCATTTTCAATTACATATTTAAAATTTTTATTCCATTTAAAGAGTACCTTTTGGTGATACAAACTTTCTTTTTCAAAAGAAAATTAACTTTTTTTTATTTTAAATTAATAACTAGATAATTTTTTTTAAATATTGATTCATATATTAAATCAAAATTTTAATGAACGACTTCTGAATTATTAAACGATATGTACTAAGGATAATAGATCTTTTTTAATGATTTTATATCAAATATAAAATAGATATAATAAGTTTATTTATTATAAATCATCTTAGCCTACAATCTTCTAAATCTATTTTTATGAATAAAAATATTATTCTCAGTATTTTAAGTTCGATAACTCAGAAACAACTACTTGTACGAACATCATAACAATTTATAGTAAAAAGTATATGGTTCTTATTTAAAAAATAAGTTTATAAGTTATTCAATACACCTTAAATTATATTAAAAATCAAAGTATTTAAAAATACGATTCTTAAACATACATAAAAACTCTAAAACTTAGAATTAAAATATATGCATTATTAAAGGAAAAATTTAGAAAGTATGCTTGGTAAATCAAACTGTATATTAATTTATATTAATAAATCATCGGTGAAAATGATAATATCAAAATAAATTCTACAACCAATTATTCATACTGTAGAAAGTAATGAGTATATCCTATCAAAACTCAAATAAGGCAATAAATGTTTATTTTATCACAAATAGTGGTTTTTACAACAAATTATCTATTTAAATTATTTAAATTCTTTAAATTCTTTGGTTTACTTATTATTCTAACATTAGAAGATTATTGAATAATTTAAAATATTAATAATACTGTTTTTATAAAATTTAAAAATAAAATATTTTTATTAAACAATTATTACTAAAATTTAGTTTTAGTTTAAAATAATAATTTGTTTTTGATATGAAAAAAAACTTGTAATATTTTCCTTTCAAATAAATGTTTGATTTTATTATTTAATTGTATTTTTAAGACTTAAGTGGTTTAATTTTCCAAATAAGTTAAAGTTCTATATCAATCCATTCAATTAAGTGTTTTTTTTTTTTTACTTAAGCTCTAATTAATTTCATACTTGTATGCTATACATAGAATTATTATTTAATCTATATTTAAAGAAAGTTACTACATCCGTAATTGATCTTCTTCTTCCAACATTTTTTGAATATCTAATTTATTCATGAAATAATAGCTACATTGTCTGCCTTTCTGTAAATTATAAACAAAATTAATAAAATTACGTGGTGATAAAAAGTATAAAAGCAATTAGTCATTCTTGAAAAAGCTGTGTATGTAAATATTTCTATAAAAAGAATATGAACTTCATTAATTTAATTAATAGGCAATAGTATCTAATTATTTATTTTATTTCAATTTTAAATGAAAAAATTTAAAATTGATAGGATTTATATTTTTTAATAAGTAATAACTTATAATATAAATCTTATGATATATTTATACCAGGTCTTTAGCTATACGATTGGCCCCATTTTCAATTAAAATCGTACTCATTTTTTCCACTTGATCTACAGACATAGCGTAATGCAATGCTGTTCGTTCAATCTGTAAAAAACAATATAACTGTACATTATATAAATATCACGGTATTCTAACAATTATCGATTGAATATTTTCTCCCAAAAACAATTTCTAATTTTATTGAAAAAAAAATACAATAATTATTGAATATTAATCCTCCGTATATTCTATATTACACAGAATATTTTATGATAAAAAATATTATGTTATACTTTAGTTACAATTTCTAAGACTCAAGGAAGTTGAATGAATGTTTTTCAATAAAAATTATGTAAAGAAAACAATTTTTTAATATCTATAACTTGTAAGTTTTTATTATATCTTTTTAATAAAAACAATTATTAAAAATTGGGAATTTTTCTCAATTTATAATTCTTATTTAAATCCTCATATACTAAATTTCTAAAAAATATTATTTTAATAAATAAACTATCCTGAATGAAGTTTGGTTAGTTTATATATTTTTTGGTACAATAATACTTACTGTTTATGTTATATGACGTCCATACGAGTCATTTATACTAGGTTTACTCTACACATAATCCAAGTTAAAAAGTTATTAGGTATCATACCTCTATTATATAAAATAAGTTTTTAAAGTATTATTTGGTGTTTTATAATTATCACAGCAACCAAAAAATAAATTAATTTAAAATTACAGCTATGAGTTTTTAAATATCAAAAATATTTTTGATAAAACAACCAAAGAGGTCGACAAAATCTAGGAAGTTAACAAGTGGAACGAATGTTAGGCAAAGCCCCAAGTAATTTGTAATAAAAAAATTAATACATTTACCAACACGGAGAATTATAAAATTGTAGTAAATATGGTCTTATTTTATTGATTAATTTTTTAAATAATTTAAAAATCTGAATCAATTCCATCGAATAAAATAAAATTGTTTTCTCTTACATTATCAAGCACAAATAATGTAGTAGGAAAATTTTCCGCAATTAACCGTAAGATTTCTTCATTTTGACTTAGTACAGCTATATGTAAACTGCACCGACTTCGTTCGTTTTTCGCCATAGCCAACATAACACACTCGTTATTACGCTCTTTCAATATCTCTTCAACTTTATTTTGGGCTCCCGAAAAAATTTCTCGATGTAGTCGCTTTCGTTTTTCCTTGATTTCGTATTTCATTTTAAACCAAACAAAACCAATAATATTGTTAAATTAATGTTAAAATTACACTTTTATATACTATTATACTGACTTCAAACGTTGGTATACTTTTAAGGATAACTGATACGTGAGAATGACCTCTACTTAACGGTAATGCAAAAATGTCTTTATCCGTGTTCAAATCTAAAATATGGTTGTACCCTTCCAATAAAAGTTGTATTAATTTGTTGTATTCACCTAAAAATTTAAGTCTGATATGATTAATACTATTAAATTAATGAATTTAAAAATTCTAAACATTAATTTAATGACTATAAAGTTTCGTAAAAATATATGTGTATAACCAACTTTATGAACATTCATTTTTCACATCTTTTCTTATATATAAATCAAGTTATTAACCCACAAACATCTTTACTTTATTATTAATAATTATTATTTATAAAGTAGTATTTTTCAGACATAGCATAAAAATAGATTTGTACTTGTCAACTGTTACTTTCACGACACCATTTGAAATTTAGTTGTCGAGAATTAGTCGATTTCAGTGACATAAGTATAAAAATTTGGTCCCAGTGGAAAAAACTTATATGGCCCTTCCTCGTTACCGAACAAATGTAAAAGAAAAATGTAAGCTTATATGTCTTCAATGGTTTATTTTATAAGTCGATTATAACAGTTCAAATTTTACTTTATGAGCTTTTAATTCGTAAAGTTGTCAATAATCTACGCAATGCCCATGTCCAGTACTGTTTTTCTAGCTTCTACGTTCAATAACGCGGCATCCTATAGTCGTTCTTATCACATGGAATTTCTTCGAAAATTCTTTGTAATATTTAATTTTGAAAATGATCGTTCAGCTACCGTTACATTTATTATTGTTAAGAACATAATTAATAATGAATACACCTCCAAAAAAAGCACTGCTCATGTAATAATATTTTAAGTAATGATTTAAAAAATTCATTTGGATATTGCCGTTGTAATAATATTGTTTTACTCGTATCTCTAAGTTCTGTATCTGTTAAAATCAATATTATTGTGGGTATTAAAATAAAAATAAATCTGAAACCTTTTCAAACCTAAAAATATGTTTTTTATGTGAAGTGTTACAATATCTATTTTTATTTTAAATAATTTTTTTGAATTGTCAAATCTATGATCCTGTACAAGCTCATCAAAGTGTTTTTTAGTAATCTTTTGACTTGTACTTCGAAAATAATTTAAATTTTACATTTTATAGCCATTTTAGTTAATTTATTAACGATCATCTCAAATGTTGTTGTTTTATAATTGTATTGTTAGAAATTTCTGATTTCTCTGTTACCAGAGCTACCTATACCCATAAATTTTCCTTGTAATAAAGTAGAACTTAAATTTATTCTTTATAAAATATGCGATAACATGATAGGCATAGCTAAAAATTCGAATTTTTCCATGCACTTTTTATTCTTATAACTAATAATTTTTCAATTTTTTTTATTTCTAAAAATAATTTATTATAGCACCTTAAAATGTCAAAAAATCATTTTTTACTTTAATTAAGGATGAAAAAATACCGGCTTATTTAATTAATAGCAGTCGGAGCGTAAGATAGCAAAACTATTGGTTTCTAAAAAAAAAAAAAAATTTGAATTGTTCGTTATTTATAATTATTTGCGTAATCATTAATTCAAATAATTAAAAGATACTCATCTATTATAAAATATAAATACTCAAATCAATAATTTTATAAATATTTTGAATGAAAAATTTGGATTTTTTAAATTTTCAAAGGCTTGGTTGTTCCCCAGAGATATAAGAAAGTTGTAAGTACATATTTGATTGAGAAGACGTTTATAAATAAAAGTTTATGTTTCAGATTGGATGTAAGAAAAAGTCGTAATTCACTATGGTACTTATTTAAAGCAAAGTTGCCAATGTTAATCTACATTTTATACATAGGCCTAAGAAACAAACGTTTTTTGCATGAGAGAGAAGTAGATTATTCAGTTTAAAGGAAGAATAGTTTTTTTTTTATCCTGAGCATGAATGTGCAATAAATAAATTTTATTCTTTTACTTTGATCTAACAAGTGGTTTTAATGTAATAAATTTAATTCTATATCATGTTTTTAAATTTTAAATATAACTGAAAATCAATATCCAACTATGATTGTTAAAGATAACTAATTAAGGCATACTTGCCTATTTAATACCTATTTAAAACACAATATAATATGTTCATGAAAAATTAATAGGTAATATATTTCTGATAACATACCTCTGGCTATAATATGAACCACGAACTTATCAATAGTTTTCACATTTTCACTAATATTTGAACTCATCGCAATATCCCTTGGAGTTCTATAATATTCATCTCGAAGTGCAATATTCGCATCAAGCTCTTGCAACAATTGAAAAAATGCATTTCGGTTATGTATTCTAGATGCAGCATAATGAATCATGTTCATTCCAAATTCATCCTGATGAAATTAAATTATTATCTTAAATACTTTGTAATAAAAATGAATGTGTTTTCTAAACGTCTTACGCGACTTATTTTTTTAAATTCTGGCTGATAGTTGCTGAATACATCCCAAGATCTGAACATATTTTCAGAAACTTGAGATTGATCTTCGTTTAATATGCCATATGTCTGAACGCTGGGTTGCAACACCTGAACACAATATAGTGGCAAAGAAACCACCATAACGGAATGTTTCAGCCAACCATTGTGATAGGATATGTTTATAAATCATTCAAAATTTTGATTTTGAGAATTAACTATCAATGATTTAAATTTAAAATACTGGATAAATAATCAAAAAAAATTGTTCATTAAAATCAAAATATTTCTGTATTTTAGTGATATTTTTTATTTTTGTTTATAAAAAGCACACGTTTAGACACAATATTCCATCAAACACATAGATAATCATGTAATAAAACGTAATATAAATATAATATATTAACATAATATGGTATTAATCAGAACAAAGATGGTTAACTAAAGAAATTATAAAATACATTAACTATACAGCAATTATAGTTTGTAACATTTATAGTATTTATAATTTTAGGATAAAAATACAATATACATTTAAAAGCTTCATAAGAAAAATAATACCCAAAAATAAAAGAAATGTATAGTTATTTATCTGTTTAAAAAAAATGTATTTATTATTTTATTTATCATAATTGTTAAATAAACATTTTTGTTTAGAAATTAATTGATACATATCTTTAAGTTCCAAAATAAAATTACAATGCAGTTATTACAATCTTTATAATTTAATCTCACTTAAAAATTATTATAAGTTACACTATATGTGAAAAAGAAATCTAAATAATTATAATTTAATTTAATTTTAATTTTAAATCATATTAACTTAGCCAAACTTACTCCGCTTTCTTGATCTAATGGCGGATCATCGAAATGGTTGGTCAAATGTTCAGCTAAGTATAGAGTAGGGTTAGATGGTCTGCGTTTTATAAGTTCCTTTAAACCAGAAGTAAGAGGTTTTCCGATAGCTAAAATAAATATCAAAATTTATGAGGTGCTTAAAAATCTTAAATAATATTTTATAATTAACACTTTAAAAAACTATATTTATAAACTTAAAAGGATAATCGATGAATATATCATGTATATATATATATATATATATATATAATATTTATAAATTGTGAAGTATATAAGTAAAAAAGTAAAGAAGTATATCATTATTGTATGTATGAAGACAAACTTAAGAAAAGGTAGAAGATATAGTACATAATATTTAAGCTTTAATAGATTTCAAAAAAATGTATTACTAACCAAAAATAAATTCACATTAACAATTATATTAAAATTAGTTCATCCAAAGCAATACATAAAAAATATATATTTAAATAAATTATTTCAAACATTCAATACAAATTAATTTAATAATTTATTAGATCTCTATAATAGCAATAATTCAATTTTTATCTTTTTATTTTTCAATAAATTACTCGTATATTTCTTTGAAAAAATACAAATAATACACATATAAATAGTAATCTTCAATTAAAATGTAATATTTTCTAAGTGCTTAAATTGATCCAATCAATCAGTTAATATTCAATTACCTTTAATTAAGTATTCTCTGTCCTCGGCAGAAAATTGACTTGCACTCATCACCACCGAGAATAGTTTTCCAGAGCTATTAGAAGATCCTAAGTAAAGAAAATTCATTATTATAAATTATTATTTAAAAACCATTTCAGTTATATTAACTATCCATGTTTGTATCAAAATTTTCCTTTTCGGCCGTTTCTGTGTTGTAAATTACGTAACCTAAAGTTTTACGTATCTTCTCTGAATCGAATGTGGCATCACATTTTCCAAAAGTTGGTGGTGTTTGGTAATCAGCTTGAAATTCCTATGAATATTTCATGACTATTACTATGGATACAAACCAACAACAAGGGTTCATATTAAATGTACAACTGTCAAGTATAAAATTAGTCAAATCACTTTAATTGACAATGGTAGTCAGGTAATAATGGACGAAATTGTATACTTACTTATACATATTTAATGTTTACATTTTATTGTTTACACACAAAAATATTAATAAATTATTGATTTTTAAATTTTAAGTACATATAAATTAATGTTTATTCCTACGTCATGACCAACTAAACTTGCAAATTTAATATCAAATTAGTTAATACCTTAGTTTGATACTGTGGTATTAAAAGCACATGATCTATCATATTATGGTTAGATGGAGTAATATGTATAGCTACCTATCATTTTTTTGTCATCAAGAATAATATATTTATTAATGAATTTAAATTATATTTAACCATCTTTAGCCAAATTATTTACAATATATGTAAAAAATATTAGGTGCTTAATTAGTATACTGATAAATAATAATGATTAACTCTATTTAACAGCGCACAAAATATTAAATTCTACTTCATTTCGGGAGTACATAAATACATATTATGTTTATAAGTTACGATACATAAATAAATTTAATATTGTTTATGTTTCTATAATAAGATTTGTAAAATTAAAACTTTTAAATCCATCACAATAATTCCATTCAATAACTAAGGAATATTACAAAAAAGTTAAAATTGAAGAAATTCACACAACACAATGTGGTGGTATTAAATAAAATCGATTGTTTTTTAAATTAAAAAAAAAAAAAAAATCATGGACTTGAAATATTTACTAAATATTTATGTTACCGTTTGATAAACAGGAATATATAATTTTCGAAATATTTTTTTTTTTTACTTAATTTGACTTCTTTAATTTACGTAGATAACATTTTCATATAAAGAAACTTGAATGTTAATACAAGCTTTCATATTAAATTTTTTGCTGCAGATAAAAAATATTGAAAATACATTGCTATGATTTTTTTTTTTTTTACTTTTTTACAAACGATTGAAGTTTAAATTTAAAAGAAATTAGACATAAAATAAATAACAACGAAATGTTTTGAAATTATATTCTAATAATTTATTATTTTATTCAAAAATATTACTTAAAGACTTAAAAATTTTCGCTGTTGAGTTTATTTTTATTTTCTATGTGCAATACAATTTTCAAAATATTTATTCTTATTTATTTCAAACTATTTATACCATTAATTCATTTACACCAACCAACGATGTATTAACTTATCAATTATAAATTATATTTTGCCATAAATTAGTGTAATATAACAAAATATTAGTACGTAATTATTATTATAGAGAAACTATTCTTAAAAATATAAATGTCAATTCGCCGTCTTCGTCACTCAGAATCGTTTTTTGCAAACAATAATTTATCAGTGAATTAAAATTTAACACAATGTCATTTATTGTAGTAGTCTATCCACTAAATAACGAGGTAGGTACAACTGAAAGTCAAAACAAACATACAGCAGACTACAGTAGAACGAATTCCACGAATTATTTGTTAAAATTAAACACAATAAAACTTCTGTCTCGTGAAATTCTTGATATTTCAAAGAAAAGTCAACATTAGTTAAAGTAATATAGTGGATATTAAATATTCAAAAGTATATTTTTATAAATAAATTTTTTTTACTTTACTTTGGGACTCTATTAATTATCATTGAATATAAATTGTAAAATATCGATATTGTTAAATCTTATAAACAGAACCGTTTGAAACAAAAGTGAACTTACCTTTAAACCATTTTCTGTAAACAATTTGTCTATAAATGTCTTATCTTGCATACAACTTATATAATCTATTGCAGTCCATCCTTGCAAATCAATCAATTTTAAAGTATCTGGAAACTTATCCGTTAAGTATTCAAACACATCAAATTGTTCATAGATAACTGCTGTATGTAAAGGAGTCAAGCCTAAGCCACTTCTAGATTCACGAGCTAAACAGAACTTCTTCCGATCTAGAAGCTGAATTAGTTCGTCCAAGTCTCCTACAGCACAAGAACGATGAATCTCATCAATTTTATTCTGAAAATCGTAATATATATTTATGTTATAACTGTCGTGCAAAATAAACACACCATCATAGAGCTAACATATAAGTGCATTTTTTTGCTTCACTTAGAATATTATATAGTCTTATAATACTAGTATAATATATTAATTACCAAAACTAGAGTTAGATACCATTGTACTAATCTTTTGTCACTCACATTTTTTTAATACTTAAAATTATCATATTGAATAAAATACTTTAGGTTTATCATAAAGAAAAATATTAGAAAACAAGCATTATTTTTTGATTGCGTTTACAAATGAAATTAAAATTACTAAAATTAACTAACCAATTGATAGGGCACCATCAATTTTAAATATCTATCTACTTTTCGTAAATAGCCAAATCAAATAAGTAATAAATCTCATTGTTTTCATATAGCTGATTATTAGATTTAAATTAAATTTGTATAAAACTTTAAATATTTCGAAAAGCATTGAAAAATAATAAGATAATAATTAATTTTATTCAAAAAAAAATAGATATATATATTCTTTAAGCTAAACTTTACGTATCTGAAATTCTTATTAAAATACAATAATTTATTGTTTCTTTAAAATTTCATAATTATTTAACTTAAATAATTCACTAAAAAATAATCTAATAAAAATCAAAATATCGATTTTTTTTAAATTATATATTTTTAAAGATTTTTGCATAATTCCAACACTCACAAAATTTATTATAACCATTGTTTAGTATATAATTGTAGTTCATATTATCATATGAGTTGATGATAATGGATTACTTACTGCGTAAAATGGAATTTTGTTAAGAAACTCTTGAATTTCTGGATTCTCTGACGTAATTCCTATGAGTTTTTCATATTTACCATCTAAAATATAGTCAGCAATTTGTTCTAAGCTACCTTGTTTTACTATTATTTGAGCTGAGTTTATACGTTCCTAAACACAAAAAAGATAGAAAATTATAAAAATACTATTAATAAATACGTTAAAATATTAAAAAATATTTAACTTTTTATTGTTATCATAATTATTGGATTTTAAATTATATAGTCATTTAATATAATCTACCCCATATAAGATTAATCTTAAGTCACAGTTTTCTGTGCAAGGTATTGTCAATCTGTGTGCTAAATACCGGAATTCGATAACTTCACTTTATTATTTCAACAATCATCCCAAGCTTACGTTTTGCTAAAATTAACGAAAAAGTAAAGTAATATTTTAACTGCGACCGATCGTTGGAAATTTAGTTACAATGAAATTCAATGAAAGCCAATTTAAAATGCTTTTAAAATACTTTTTGACTCATTTATTTTAAATACCTACTTTAAAAATATTTTTCTTCATTATTTTGTTTCAAAATACCAAATGCATTTTTTTCGTTTTACCATTTTATGCTAATGACCAATATTTACATATTTAACAAATTTAAATTTTGTTTCTATAATAATATTTTATCATGATTCTAAGATTGTATTATATGATTTAATCAAATTAGCAGACAACAAAAATAGCTAACCTGATCATCTCCGAATCTAAAATTTTTGAGCCCGTGTATTATTGAATGTACCTATGTATATATTAAATATTTAATTTATAAATATAAGGTTAAGTATGATTTTTGATTAACATACAAATACTTCCATATTAAATTCATTAAAAAAAGTATTAATTAAACATTGTGAATACTTTAAAAAGTATTTATATTTGTGTAAAAAAAAGTACTTTAAAAAAAAAGTATTTGAATACGGATTTTAAATACAAATGATAAGTAATATTTAAATACATATTCCAATTACATTTGAAAAGTAGTCTCATCAAGATGTCAAGACTATTACTGCCTAGACCAGATTTCATCGCCACCCAAAATTAAGTCTCACACTCTAATATGAGAAAAAGTATAACCAAATGTTGTATTATTATTTTTTACATTTTTAATATTTTGTTAAATAATATAATTATGTAAATTCTAAATAGCAAAATATTAAGAAAAAATAATGTTTATTGCTAAATTGATATTATAACGATATTAGATATTTATAAATACATGAATTTATTCATAAAACAATTTCTGATTTAAATAAATTGCATAATCAGTTTAACCAATGAATTAAAATGACTAAAATAATTTTGTTACTACCTTGCCACAAAAATGTTTGCACATTCTATAAATTATTATCTTTTTACATATGATTACCTGCATAAATATTGATAATACTATAAATTAAATAAATATAAAATAATATCATTTAATAAATAAACAATTTATTTTACTATTTCCTAAATTTAATATCTAGAAACTCGTATATTATAATAAAAGTTATGATTTTAACAGACAATCTAGTCTAATCCATAATAATATAAAATTAATGATAAAAAAAAAGTTTTCTTTAATATAATTATTAATTATATATTTTTTACCTGAATTTCGGTAAATTTCGATTCGTTATTACCAGTATATTCTATTTTGCTAATATCATTTAAAGTATTAGTTTTGTATATCGGACCACCTATGGGTAAAATGTCTTCCAACAACCCATTATTCAATGCTTGTCTGACCTCACCCAATGTAAGGCTATTAGATTTTGAAACAGTATTGTTTGTACCACCAATGTCTTGAAATTCCGATTTCTTGTATAGTGAAATATAATCTTCATGTATATTATTAGGATCATTATTTTTTTTATATTCATAATAATCAATATCGTCAATGCCTTTAAGTTCCGATTGAGAGTATAAAGAAGTACAATTTTTATTTCTATTCTTAGGATCATTATTTTCACTATTATCAATATTATCTTCAATGTTAAAAGGTTCTGATTGAGTATTTAAAGAACTATAATTTTTAGTTGTATAATTAGAGTCTTTTTTATTTTTTTCACTTATATCAACGTCATCAGTCCTATTGATATTTTCAACATTATTTGTAATTTCAGTGTTTTTGGTGTAATCAATATTTGTTGGATTTTTTTTTATTGTACTACTAATAGTTGAATTAGTTTGTATTTTAGTTTCCTAAACAAACAATAAAACACTTATAAAGGAAAGTCGTTGTCTATAAACTTTTTAAAATAGTTACATTATATTACGAATACATACTTGAGTTGGTATATTTTTAGATTTTAATTTTTTTACAGATTCTTCAACAGGTTCATATAAAATATTCCAATCCCAAGAAGCTGGAAATTCAGATGCAATTCTCGGTGCTTTTGGTAGAATGGTTAACAAATCATTAGGAATATCATTTATCTTCAGACCATTACTTTTAGGAGTCTTACCATTCTAAAATTAAAATAACGAAATATATGTTTTTATCAACATGAAGTATAATTAAATACAAATAATTTAAATCTATGTAGAAAAATATTCAATAATGTTTAATGTTTATTCATAAATACATAAGATAACATCAGTTATTGTACATTTTACATAGATCAATATAATAATAAAGTATACATAAACTATAAAATATTATGTACATATATAGTTTAAAACATCAACTATAATATAATTATAGTATATTATATCAGATTATCAAAGATTATTCACACTTAAATGCAAATAAAGTTGTATTTTATAAATAATAACTGTAAAAAATATCTCATAACTCAATAAGCTAATACTTAAATAATGCTTATGCATCAAAAATATTACAATAACTTATTTATTATGTAAATCATAAATATATAGTTTAGTAATAATTACTTGATAATATATGCTTATTCAGTTTATTGTTTAACAAAAGCATTGGAAACAAACCTTATCAATTATATTTTCATTTGCTCCTGCTTTAACAAGTCTGTTATACATAGGTATAATATTTTTTGGTGGAGAAATATAAACATAATGTAAAGGTGTTCTACCATCGTTATCTCTCATGTTTACAGTTTTAGGATTTTTGTTTATTATAAAATCTACAATACTTAGACGACCCAGTCCCACGGCCTGAAAAATAATTGGCTTTATTATTATAAAATAAGTAAGTAAGTGAAATTTCATTTTAACCTTATGTAATGGAGTTAATCCATTCTTGTCTTTACTAGCTAAAACGTCTATAGGAACAGGATCACGATTCAATTTTTTCAATAACTCAAGATTATCATCAATAACAGCTTTATGGATTTCTTTGATAATACCCTTTAACAAACGAATAAAAGCAATACTAAAAAAATGTATTTCAACAAAAGTAAAAAAATTTAAGTTACCATTATATAGGGCACTGCTTTCAAAAACTTGTTCACTGTTGTTTGTTTGCTAGTCTCAGTCAACAACTTATCTCCCAATCCAGACCAAATAACCTTTGAAAGCTGTTTTATGTTACGTTCGTGTATCCATATTCGTATGTTAGAAGGTTTAATAGGAACCTCTAAAGGTATTAAGAAAATATAATTAACCAATCTCACGATATACATAGAATATAGATGTTTATCAAAATATATAATAATTTATAAATTATTAAAGTATTAAATAAGAAAATCTAATAAAATTACTTAAGCAACCAAACCTTACCTAATCTTAATTTATTATTTTTTAACAACACATAAATATAAATACCAATAAAATCTAAAAGTCTTACAATAAAAAGTTTCATTCGGAGTTATGTGAATGGTAAATTAAATTTAAACTTTTAACTATAAATATTTTTGAGTAGAGTTCGGTATAACATTAAACAAATATCTAAAAAATAGTAATTTAATTTAAAATTATTTAATAATTTTATTATTTTTAGATATTTTTTTAAAAATTACAACAAATTAAAAATATAGATCTCATTAAAGTAAGTACATAATCTAAATTCATTTTTAAATCCAAGTAAACTATTAAAACTTTATATTAAAATATCTAGTTTTTATTCCATCAAAAATAATTCAAAATAAACGCATTTTAAGACTAATAATAAAAGGCTACCGAAAAACAAATTAAATCCAATTTTTCACCAAAATCTTTCCTCAAAGTGGATGATTAGAGCATTTGTGTACTAGAAATAGTGTCTTCTCACAGAAAAATAAATAAATAAATAATAAAAAACACATAGTTGTAAAATGCATACTGTGCTCAAAAACCTAATAACTTCCTCTCAACACTGACCATAATAATATATAATATGCGTATATAATAATTTATTTTTTATTATGAAAAGTTTTAAATTTAATGCATCGGTGTTAAAATTTTAAATACCACTAAATGTGATAAATGACAATAAACTATTTAAAATAAAACAAATTAATATTAGGTAACTTTAAAACGATTTTAAAATTGAAAAAAGGATGATGTTATAAAAAATATTTAAAGCAATATGCCAAATGGCATATGCTATAAAAAAAAAAATTGAGTATTTCAAATAGCTACAATCAGACATACTGGACACTAGAACAAATGTACTGATCAGTATTTTTTATGCATTAGTATATAAATATTTATGAATAATATATACATATATATATATTTATATTAGGTATATACACTATTTTATAAACAAAACAAAAAATCCAAATCATTTTATTCCAATGTAAAATAAATCATAAATAGTTACCATGTTTGATAATAATAAAATAAATAAAAATATAACCAACTTTAAACAATAAAAATGGTTTTGAATATTTTTCATGAATTTAAATAAATTCTATTATTATTTATATTTTTACCATTTTATTTAATTACTACGTCTACAATGTTTATTAAAATATTTATTTACGTTATTTTCCAAGTAAATAAATTAATATAAATAACAATTTTTTTTCAAAGCTTTTAAGTATAATATTATCAATTAGTTCTAACAGAAATTAAATTACCTTGATCTGAACCATCACTTTTATAATTATTTGGCAATGTAATATTTTCACTATACTCTAAATAATAAGTTGGCGTTTTATTATTTATATCTAATGAGTTAGGATCAGCTCCAGCTTTCAACATTAAATCCCAAACCCGTGATACATCTGAACAGGAACATATATAATGCAATGGAATCCTTAAAGTCTAAAAATCAAAAAATCAGTTATATGAAATAACTTTAATTTTAAAAATAATTCTACAAAAATAAATATTTTTTAAAAGTTTAATTAACACTATAAAATATAAATAATAATTATTTAAATTAATGTTTTTTCAAGAAAACCATATGTATTTACCAACTAGGTCTATTTAACCTTTCTAATTAGTACTAAGTTATAATTTAAAATATAAATCATATTTTACAAAAAAATAAATGTATATGTTATATTACTAAATAGTATTAACTCAGGTAAATTTACAAGTGTATTTAAATTGAAACTATTACTTTATCTTTAATGTGAACAGTTAGCGGATAGTTTTTCACAAGCCAATCGACAATATCTAAAAAGTCATAGTACACGGCTTTATGCAATACAGTTACTCCATTCAAATCTTTACTGCAAACTAATTTCTCAGGAGAAATTTTATAAATATTTCTTGAAGTGCTTCCATTTTCTAATAATACTTGCATATCTCTTAAATTTCCCTTACAGGCAGAATCTTGCAGCATATCCATACGGGCCTAGAACATCACTGGCGAGTTATCAAATGTATTACAAAATATAAATACCACTATTCAGAGTAATGTTTTTTATTATGAATCATTAATTATCTTAAAAACTATAAATATTAATTAAAATAATTTCGTACATATTTCGAAAACAAACGTTTTCTAACAATATTACCAATATTTTTAATATTTGTTTCTTGTTAAATTTTTTTTTTAACTTTTATTTTATTGTACAAATACATAATTTTTAATTTTATATTCTAAAACAGAATATTATTTAGCGTATTTATTGATATCTAAAAATCAAATTTTGAAGGAGTAGTTTATGATATAGGTATTTAAACTATAGACATGTGAATGCATGGAGTGCTTAGGATTACCCTGCAAAATTTTGGTCCATTACTCCGCTCATTAATCCTTAAATATTTAAATTCCTATAAATTATAAACTATACAAACTCGTCTGAAATTTGATTTATACATATTAAAATACTTAAAGTAATATTCAACTTCAGAATATACAATTACTCTAAATAGCTTTAAAAATATATCGATGTACCTAATGTACATGTTTTAATATTTTAAAATGTGTATTAACAATAACTAAGTTATTTCTCTTTTAGTTAATTGGTTGGTTATCTATACGGCTATCTTATTATTGATTTTATAAAAAAATTTACAAACTTTAATATTACTTGTATTAAATACAGTTAGGTAAATGTATTAGATTACCATTTTATTTAAATTTGAAACATTGCATATTGGCTCTACAGTCAAAACTTCTAACGAAATAATAATGATAAAAATAAATTTTATCTCCTTACCTAAGAATTTAAAAATGTATACCCATAAACAAAAATTAAAAATTTGCATCAATTGTCTACAAAAGAAAAAAAGAAAAATTTATCATTTTAAATTATTAAAGATATAAATGAGTTTTAACATTTATGTCTTAATCTTTATCTTGCAAATAATTTAATGAGACATATAAAAATAACTATCCTCCAATCACTTTATTAAATTAATTTAGAGTGAAATATATGACATAAAACATTATAGATTCTGATGGTAGAAGGGCAAACAATTAATAGACATCTCAGGAAAGTGTCCTTAATTAGAGGGAGGGGTATTTAAAGTTTATTTAGTTTAAAAAAAATCAGCTCCTGAAATAACTTAATTAATTTTAGACTTTATAAATAACGTCTATGTCTTTTCGACATTCAAATTATGACAACCTTTATTAAAAATACATACCTTTATATACATAAGTTATTCATCAATATGTACGTTTAACTAAACATGACATTTATGACCTACAATATCAATATTGATCGTTTACAAATATACTAGTTTAATCAAAAAAAGCAAATATTAACTGCATTTTTCATTTTTAATATCAAACATAAGCCAATTTATATTTATAAATTGTACTTATCTTAATTCAAATAATTTTTTGACGAGATAAGATATGTATACTAATGATCTATAATAACTTATATAACGATTATTAAAGCTATAACTATTATATTTAATTTGTTTAGTTTGTTGTATACTTTTATTATTCATATATTTGAATATGTTGGTTTTTAAAAAAAAAACTGTAATCTGTGTTTACAGTACTTCGTTACAATATTATATATATGTTACGGTCAAAAGCCGAAATCGGGAAAACCTCAGAAATGCCCGGGCAAAACGCGAATTGCCCACAATCCTTGGGCAAAATGTCATATTTCGGCTTTTGATCGGGCAAACCTAGTTATGACCAACATCATTTGGGCAAAACCGCCAAAACCGTATACTGACTTTCATCGTAAGGACAAAACCGTAGAGTTTTAAATACGTTCGCTAATATTATAAACAAATTTAATAATTATAAAATAAGTATTATTGTACAAATATAATTAAATAAACTTAATTAATATATTTAAACCTCACTTGAGTCAAACTGTAGCGTTTTAAATTTTGTGTAGTTCTAATATGTGTAGCAACAAATAAACAAAAATATTATTTTTTTATTATTATATTCAATTATATCTGTACAATATTTTGTATTAATTATTTATTTTAACATTATAGAGAACCTAATATTATTATATGTTTATTTTTATACGAGTACTTAATATCATTATATTTGTATTATTATTTAAGTGTATTTAAATATATCTGTACAATATTTTATGATTATTATTTTTTTGTATTTAATATTAGTGGTTATTTAAAACGCTACAGTTTGACTCAAGTGAGGTTTAAATATATTAATTAAGTTTATTTAATTATATTTGTACAATAATACTTATTTTATAATTATTAAATTTGTTTATAATATTAGCGAACGTATTTAAAACTCTACGGTTTTGTCCTTACGATGAAAGTCAGTATACGGTTTTGGCGGTTTTGCCCAAATGATGTTGGTCATAACTAGGTTTGCCCGATCAAAAGCCGAAATATGACATTTTGCCCAAGGATTGTGGGCAATTCGCGTTTTGCCCGGGCATTTCTGAGGTTTGCCCGATTTCGGCTTTTGCCCGTAACATATATATATTTTAATTGCTATTTTATAATAAGCCATGATTTTAGTAGTAAAAACGTATTAATACATTCTAAATATTACCCAATTCTGGTTTTATTCATTAAATTAATTTATAATTATTCATGAAATGAATATGATTAAATTTATAAGTTTTATAATGTATGTAATTGAAGATATTTTTTATTAGTTGTAAAATGATTTGATCTTAAACTTCTATGGGGATTTCCGGTAGAAAATTATATCTAATTTTTACTTTAAAGGTAATAAATATAAATTTCTATGTTTCATACATAATAATCAGAAAAAAAATTTCTAAAAAACAAGAATATTTATGCAAATCATTTTTTAATAAATTAAATTTTTTGTTTATGTTATAATTCAAATACAAATATCTGTAAGGACTTGAAACTTTCACCTAATATAAAATATATTAACATTTTCTAGGAATCAATTGTTTTTAAATATTTTGGATTATGTTCATTTTATTTTCTATTTAAAAATATTTACGTATTTTAGTCTATACTCAACTTACACATGATACAAATTTTATTTATTGTGATATATTTTTTTTTAGCAACAAAAACTTGAAAAATGGATATAAGATATCAAAGTAATACATATTTTTTTGTTCATAGTAATTGAAAAATATTGAAAATAATTATCAACATTTTTTTTATAAGCGTCTAACTTCCAAATTTTAACTAATTCAATTTTCTGTTTTCGTTGTAGATTATTTTACAGGAAATAATAATAATAATTGAATTATTTTAAATTTTAAACTAAAATATCTTAGTATGCAATATAGGTGCCTACATTTTATATATATTATATAATATGTTTGAAGCTTTAAAATTTTAACTTTGATCTCAGTATAATTTAAAATAAATTTAACTGATGATTTAAATTTAACGTTTAAAAATCTTCATAGTATTTAAAAAACAAAATATATCATTACATTTTAAAATTTAAATAAGTTAATTCATTTTTACCTCCCTATAAAATAAAAAATTAAGTACAAATCACTATTTAACAAGGATGTGGACAATTTATACACTTAACTTATATAATTTAATGGATTTAAATAAATTGTATAATCATTAAAATAAAATCGTATATTTACTATATAAATCGGAACTGATTGCAAAAACGCTTTGATTTTAGGATTTATTGAATAGTGTCCAATTAATTTGTAACCTTCGCCATTCAGTAACTTTTCTTCCAAACTCTGCACATTCCCATCCTTAATCAATTTTTTAATTTGGTATTGGTTCATAGGTAACGCTAAAATAATAGTTTTTAAAAATAAATTTTAAATTCAATATATTATTTTTTACTTACTCCTAGGAAGGTTATAATTAACATAGCACATATTTGGCCCTAAGCCAAATACTTCATTTTTTTGAAAATTTTTTCTACATTTCTGTACATGAGATTTCATTTAAATTTTCAATTAAATTCATTAATTTTTATCTATTATAAAAAAAAACAACTAAATATGATGATAGGTGACTGCCTATATATTTGACACTATAAATTAAAATATCTTGTCCAAGGTAGCAAAACGCCGATGACCCCGCTGTCCAATAGTCGTTGCTAACAACATTCAATATTGATAGGGTTAATGGTCATCGGGATTAGTTATGATCATATAAAGAAGGGGAAGTATCAATTTTTTTTAGTTACTTAAATATTACATGATCAAAATTAAAGGGTGCCATTTAATTTTTTATAAAAACAGACTATACCTATACAATTTTAGTAGTAATAAAGTACCTATACTTAAAGACTAATACATAGTCCAAATAATAATAAACTGTCCAAATTTAATTTAATTTCATATCTTAATCTCGTTAAGTTAAAACACTTGACAAGTAAGTAAGTACAACTACACAAGATCCCTCTTGATAAGTTATTTTTATCACAATTTAATATTTTGAAAATAGATGTCACGTTATAAAATGATTTACACATAGGTACCTATGTATAAAATTTCTCATACATAGAAAGTTATTCTATAATCAAGTAAAAAAATATCAATTAATTATAGTTATTTTATTATAATTTGAAAAATTGTGATCATAAAACTGGAAATACTCCACTATTTTTATCATATTTTTTATTATCTAAACACAATGAAATTTTTAAATTATTTAAACTAATTTTATGTTTATCATTATCGCTTGTAATTTTCTAATTTTTACATTTTTATATATCAGATAAATTTTTGTAATAGTCAAAAAGTTTAAAGTGTAATAAGTATAAAGTTCCTCGCATTGTGGAACACAAATATTGGATTATTTAACTTTACTTTCTTAAAATCTTTTAGAAATTACCTATATTAATCAATATTTTGTATTTAATGTAGGTATTTTACTATTTTCTTTATAGGTATTTATTATTGTATTATTTGCATTATTAAAAACATTTATATCACTATCAATATTTGTACCACAATTTTAAATAAATAAATATATCCTGATAAAAAAAAAAAATAATACATAATATGAAAAACCTTAATTTAAAAATATTGAAAATGCATAGAAAAAAAATTTTTTTATTAATTTAATTTCAATTTTTGAATAAAATAATAAAAATGCCATCATATTATTTTCTATTTTACCTATTCACTACTATAGATCTAACAATTTAAAACAAGGATGCTCTTAATTCATAGATCATAATTTATTTTTGCAGCAATTTATTTATGTAAAAAATAAATAGGATCCCTATCTTTTTTAATGTTTTATATAGTTACTTGAAGTTTAAAGTTCTTTAAAATTTAGTATTTTAACACTTTATCTAACACTTTTTTATTTGTATTGAGATACATGATCGGTGGTAGACTAAAAAAATAATTTGACTCAATAAATTTATTTTACCGACCCTCAAATTTATTTCATCCTGAATATATAAAAATTAAATAAATTGGAGTAGATACAAACACATGCTTATTTTGAAGTTCTATAGAATAAATTGTCTTCAAATTCGTAATTTCTAAACAAAATAATTTTTATTTTTCACTCAATTAAAACATAAACTAATATCTACATACAAATTATAATAATATAAAATTTTAAAAATTGTACTTAGTTTTATAATTTTTTTATCCAATGAATCACTTATATTTAATAATAAAAGTACAAGTATAATAACTTCTATACCCAGGAGCATACCTAGGGGTGAGGGCTTAGGTTTTTTATCCCCCTCCCTGAAATTTTAATGAATGTAGTAAAAAAGTATTGCTTAATATTTCAATACATTTGAAACTAACATGAAATGCGTGTTAGTAAAAATATTGAATCCCTTCCGAAAAACATTTTTAGGCACGTCCCTGGCTATACCAGTTATATGTTCTTATATTACTAATGCTTTGATAATGCAATTTATAGCAAAAAAGCTCTTAGAGTTTTTTCCATAACTGTAACAATTATTGAGATGTAAATTACACTAAGAGTGGCTTTTAAATCACAATAATACGCGTAACTGCTATAATAGCAGTAGTCATGTTTGTCTACGTGTTAACAATATCAATAATAATATGTTTTTAAGTTTCAACGTCAAAATTATTCAATATATTTTTCTTTAGAACTATAAACAGGAATGCCTTTAATTATTATTTGCATAAACGACCCTACTAGGCAAAGTCACAATTCCTACCGGCATTGTCCGCCACTGGATGTGTGAATTCTCCGACTGAATAAAATACATAACTAAAATAAGTATGTGTACTAAAACATTATATGCGTATTTTAGGTAATATAGTTGCACAATTAAAAAATGAACTTATTTATTACCTTAACCGCGACAAAAAGAAAAGGGAAAAACAGACCTATCGAGTGTTAACATTTGAATACAAGTTATATTACTTTCTGACTTCTGTTAATATACCTACCACGGTTAATAATAAATTATTAATTAATAATATGGTCATTGATCACGATTCACGACGAAATAAATCTACTTAGTACTTATTCTATTTTTTCAGTGATGGTCAAAACAATTTATTAACAGCTTTCGTTTTCACTGATCTTCCAACTTCTTGGATCCGTCATGTTGGCAACACCAGTCGGCTAATTCGCGATATTACGTGATTCGGCGAATCGTGACAGATAACGTAGCAACTCTAGCTGTAGCACGAAGCTCCTCGGCCTCGTTCTTCGCAGTAAATACTTTCAATAATAATAATATTCTCGCTTTTGTTGGATAACATTTTTTGCTTAGTTTTTTACCTTATTAGTATCTCGTTTTCCCTCTCTCGTCACCCCGGGGATTAGTCATTGGACGTCGACTAGCTACTCATCGTTCTCCAGTCTATGATCGTCGATCATCCTATGTGAAGCCGGTCGGTTCTGCATCATTGATATTATATTATTATTGTAGTCATTGTCTAGGTGAGTCATCAATTCGAATATTTTTTATTTTTTAATAATATAATATGAGTTGAGGGTACATTATATTATTTCGCCCGAATTCGAACCTATCCATCTGTTTATTTTGACTCAGTGTAATAGTCTTCCACTGATTTATGTGCTTTGTTATAGAGTTATTCAATATGAAGTATGAGCCCACCAATAAGTTGTACTGAATTAATTAGATTTTACTTCTAAACTGCTATTGTTACCACAGCTCCTAATTTTAAAATGATTTTATGTAGTTTAGAGAATTTTGCTGTGTACCAGTATTTCAAAAGTACAATTAATTCAAAAAAATCAAAATCTTATAATTTTGTCTGATTAATTATTAGAGTATAAACATTATGACTAATAAAATAACAATTTAGGGAAATTAAATTTCATCATAAAACATAGATAATTATAAAACAATATTAGGTATATGTATCATAATTTATTTATTCATGTTTTATTGTCTACTGGCTTACAAATATGACCTACCTTTTTTTTTTTTATTGAAACAATTCAATTTACAATCTAAATACAATTTTTACATTAAGCAAATTTGATATTTACAATAGATTAAAATAACATAAGTGTTGTGTTGAGGAAGAAACCCATTGGTAACACCTCTTACTAATTTAATAAGTCTACACCATTTGCGTTTTAATTTGCGTCGTGAGTTTTTTTTTATGAGGGTGAACGTATGAGATATTAATGTATTATTATGTAAGCTTAGATTTTGGTGGAAATGTTAGTAAAGTATTTTAGCTAATTCAGTGATAGTATTTATTTTTAGGTCGTTGTGTGGAGAATGGTTTGAAACGTACCCTGGGGTGTGGGTTAGTAGCCTCAGTACAATTGATTGAAACATTTGAATGGTCTGATGTTTAAAAGTTTAGCAGGACCTCACATAACGATTCCATAAGACCAGACTGGTCTTATGATTGGCTTTTCATGACCTACCTAACTAAATTTATTTGAAAATGATGACGTATGTTTTTTATTACGATTTAATGTATTTTAAAATAACAAACATACAAAATAATTAATCTCAATTATTAAACAATAACTAATTTTAGTGTCAATATTTAAACTTAATTTTATTGAGGTCATCATAATAGTCAATACCTATCATCATTATTTGTACATTTGTGCTTAATAAATTTATAATATCAAATTTTTACAGAACAAACTTACTAACAAAAAAATATGAACCATATTACTTAATTTTAATATGTACTGATATTAAATAGGTACTTAATAAATAAAAATGTATTTGTTTCTGTTAATGTATATTTTAAAACACAGAATAGTAAAATTTATTTTACTCTTCAATTTTTTTCCTCGAAAAATTAAAAATACTTAAAATAAAATATGCATTACTAAAAATGAATCATTGTAACATTGTTTTAATTAACAACCAAAATTATTAAAAATGTCTAGAAAGTAAATTTTGATATACCTATAATCAATGTATCTTTTGAGTTAAATAAAATTATATTAAACAAGTACAAAATTAGATAATAGATGAAGTTTTCAAATTTATATGAGCAATATTATTCATCAACACTAAGGATAACTTGCCAAAAAGTTTTGTATGGCCTACTATATGTTTAATTTTAGATGTTTTTTTAGAAAATAGTAATCTGAAATTATAGGTATCTTTTATAGGACACTTGGCTTGAATTATTTGCCTCATTACAGAATAGTGAAATGTTATACCTAATATTAAATATAGTGACGTATTTATCACATTTGAATAATTATTGTTCAAAGTGTATCTTGATTGAAACTTGATTTCCTCAACACAGTTTTTCCATATTTTTTTTAACTAGATTTAAATAAATACCTATTTTTTTATAATAACCTCCTTTTTAAATTTTTCTTTTTATATTACCTATCTTCATATCTTAATTCTAATTTGTCTATATAGTACATATTACATAAACTAAAGCATAAAAAAACTATAATATTCTGTTTATAAAAGGTTCATGCAATACAAATAAACTAGGGTATATCTTTAACCCAAATTCTTAAATAAATTTTATAAAATGGTACTAAATTGGAAATTTCTAAGTTTTTAATTAATTAAGCAAATTATATTTATAATAAAATTTTATTTTTTAAACACCCAATTAAATCTAGGTCATAAGACAAACATTTGAATAACACATTCTACTATTTTTAGATGTCTCTTATTTTTTAACGCCCACACACGTTTTATAATAGTACTGCACTTAAATACTTAACATATTAGTATGTGTACATTTTATCTGTACCACTATGTTTATTTTTTAGCATTTGATCTTTCATTATGAGTGTACAAGGATTTGAAGACCTAATTAATGGTCCTTTGACCACTTTTGTTCAATTATCCAATCAAATTGGTGGCGATGTAGCTACTCAGGCTACACTTGTTCTTAGTGCTTTTCAGTAAGTTATTTCAATATTATTTTTAAAAAAAAACTGTACTGATTTATAATAATTATAATAAACATTTAATTGCTTAGAGCTGAGTTTCAATTCATCAAATATGCTAGTGAACATAGTGCACCAAGTGAAAGTGAAAAGCAAAAGCTATTACTTCCTACCAGTACAAAAATCCAAGAGATCCAAACACTAAGAGAGAAAAATCGCGGGTCTCCGTTTTTCAATCATCTCAGTGCCATCAGTGAAAGTATACCTGCATTAGGTTGGGTTGCTGTGGTAAGTAATACAATATGTATTCCAAAAAAATTTATCTGGTTACAAAAAAAAAAAATATATAGTTATTTATTGATAAATTTAAGTAATTTTAAATTAGAATAAATCTTAAAGGTTAGTAATTAACATTTTTTGTTACCATGTTAGCAAATGTATTCCCATTTCTTGTACAGTACATATTTAAGTGATCTTAATTATAATATTTTTGTTTATGCAAGCTTTGGCTTTTGTTTTTCAGACTTTGTAGCATACAATATTTTTCTTTGAGTGTAAATAAAATATTCTGTTTATCTTCTTCTAAAAAATCTTGAAGAACTGAAATGTTGCATTGCAGATTAATTACCATCAATTTAATTAAGAATGGTTTCAACAAGCTTATGAAAAATTTGAAATTTAGATGTGTACCATGCCATGCAAGTATTAAGGGTCACATTAAACATTAAAACAGAAACTTATTGCAATTACTAATCTTTAAAACTTATTCAAATTTTACAATAAATACAATTTTTTAAATTGGATGAATTATTTTGGAACCACTTGTATTGCATAATATTTTTTAATTCTAAGCATTTTTGTTTTTATTTTTTAGGCTCCTACTCCTGCTCCTTACGTTAAAGAAAGCAATGATACTGGTCAATTTTATACAAACCGTGTACTTAAAGAATGGAAAGAAAAGTATTTATCACTAATTGTTTAGTCCATTATTGGTTTTTAATATCTGAAATTTTTTACTTAGAGACAAAACTCATGTTGAGTGGGCTAGAAGTTGGGTCCAACTTTTAGTTGATCTTCAAGCTTATGTCAAACAACACCATACTACTGGATTAGTTTGGGCAAAAGCTGGAGCAAAGCCATCTGGAGGTCCCCCACCTCCACCACCACCATGTGGATTGCCACCAATGGATGATTTATGTTTAGCTCCTGCTGATCCAGATGCTACTAACCGTTCGGCCTTATTTGCAGAAATCAATCGTGGTGCTGATATCACTAAAGGTAAATATCACTGTTATTAAGCTTTGTTTATTTATCAATAATACATTTGTTTTTAAGGCTTGAAAAAAGTATCATCTGATATGCAAACTCATAAAAATCCCAGCATGAGAATTAGTGGACCAGCCCCTGCTGTAATTGGCAATTCATCAGGTGTGTCAGCACCTAAACCAGCTGTTGAAAAACCTCCAGTGTTTGCTCGTGATGGTAAAAAGTGGCTCATCGAAAACCAAAAGAACAATACTAATCTTGTGGTTGATGGTGCTGAAATGAATAACGTAGTATACATATTTAAATGTGTAAATTCCACGATTACAGTAAAGAACAAAATCAATTCAATTGTCATGGATTCTTGTAAAAAATCCTCTGTGGTATTTGAATCATTAGTCTCATCTGTTGAATTTATTAATTGTCAGTCAGTTCAAATGCAAGTATTAGGTAAAGTGCCAACCATTACTATCGATAAAACAGATGGCTGCCAAATGTATTTAAGCAAGGATTCTTTGAGTACTGAAATTGTTACATCCAAATCATCCGAATTGAATGTAATGGTTCCCAAACCAGATGGAGATTATTCTGAATATCCAATACCTGAACAATTTAAGACAAAAATTGGACCAAAAGGTCTTGATACTGTTATTATTGAAGCTTCTGGGTAATTTTAAACTTTTACTCACTTGTTGAGTTCAACTTATAATCTTAAATTTATTCAGCATTTATTTATATAGAATTAGAAGTGAAAAGTAATAATAATATTTATTTTAGTATTAATGTTCAAAATTTTAAAGTAATATCATTATTCAATGTTCTATTTATACAAATAACATTGAGTAAAATTAGATTTTTTCTATTGCTAATAACTATTAAATTTATGAAATAATGAGTGAATAATGAATGTATGATCCTAAATTGCCCTAGAAATATTTAATTCGTACATTTTAAAGTTTAAACCATATAATTTATATTCTGTTCATCAATATAATGCTCATGTTTTTTACATTACTCTTAGCCTGTTTTTACAAAATATTAATGAATTTATAAAAAAAATAAATAAAATTAACTTTATAAATTCTTATAATTAATATATTATTCGATATAAATTGATTGTGATAATTTTATGTAAAAGAAAAACTAATAATTATTATATTAAGTATAATTTTGTTTTATTAAATTTAAATTATTATACTGATGATCATTGAAATTAAATGGTAATACACTACTACCTACTACTTTATTTATATATATATTTATTAATCAATATAGTTTATACAATAATATTTGTAATTTTTATTATTTACCACATTTATACCTAACTTATAAACTGGTTTTATGTGTATTTTTTGTACTACTCTTAACTACTAACTTAAATTAAAAATGGGAATCACAATTTTAAAAACTTTTTTACCAAATTAACTAAATTTATGTAAATATACAAACACACTTTAGAGAATTGAATATTGTGATTTTCATTAAGACATTTTTATATGTATTCTATCTTTACACAGGAAAATAAATAAATATTTAAAAAATTATTGTTTTATTTTTTCATCTATCGTTATACTTAATATTAGTAATGACATAATTTGATCCCGTGGTGTTGAATTGTTAGTTTTGCAAGTCTCGTGAAATTTTGAAGTAGATATTTTATCAAAGAGTTTATATTTAAATAAAGAAAATAACTATTAAATTTGTATTTCACTTTTTATGTATAACTAGAACTTTAAATTTATATTTTGGTAAACAATACAAATAATTTCTAGATTTTAGTATATTAAATTATAAATAAAAATTTTAATTTATTTTTTATTTTTATCAGCTTACATGGTCAAAAACACTAAATAGTATATTACACCATTATCTTATTCCCAAATAAGTGAGTGAGACTTAATTCTTGTATCAATTAAGAACTATTATGAACTACTACCCTATTATTTTATGTTACATTTATATTTTTGATATTTAAAAATTAACAAGTATTTCTTTACTCTCAATTTTAAATTTGTAATATTTTAAATACATTTTTTTTTTTTTTTTGACACCCTTGTTAAAGAGCTTTATTATTTTAAGCCACAAACCTACCAGCCAATTAGCCACTTTGTGTGAAATATAATTTCTTATAAAATATAATTATTGATACCTCACTAACAGTGGCATAATTTTCAGAGGATCCAAAATATCCCTTAATGGCCTATAAATATTCAAATAATTTTTAAATATTCTAAACAAAATATAAACTTCAATTAAAAATATACTTCAGTATATCCAATCTCTAATTAAATTAATTTAATTTTTGCAGTTTAGATACAAATATTTTTATAAATAAAATACTAATATATTGGACTATTTTTCTAAGTTAGGGAAGAGGAAATCATGTCCAACACATAAAGTAGCCCCAAAAATACACTAATACTCACATATAATAAATTACTTTAAAGATGAGATACCAATCTATAACTCAAGTATAAAAAAAGAAAACATGTTTATTCTTTACATTTAATAGTAATTATCATTGAGTTAACATGATTTAATGAAAAAAAACTCAGTTTTAAGGTATATTGCTATTTAATACTTAACTCAACAAATGAATGTGTACATTGTTGTCACAACTTGAAAAATTAAAAATAGTTAATTAAATTATGTATTGTCAAGTATTATTGAAAAGATATCTTGAAAAAATTGTTTTGGTCCACTACTTTTCTTAAACTCTGAATACTTATAGTTAATATACTACTTGTTCAAGATTTCCATTTTATAGATCGTAATATTCCAAATAATATTATATTGTTTCGTAATATAAAATTAAAAATGTAAGTTGTCATTCAAAAAAGTAAAAACCTTAAAATTAAGAGTAAGAAATATAGATTTTTTTTCAAAAACTTTATCAGTAACAACTTAAAATTAAGTAAAAAATATGATTTCATCACTGTTAATGTTTTCCTGAAATAATGAATGCCCTTCGTTAAATAGATTGTCTCAAACAAATTCAGAGTTTGGGTAGAAATTGAGAAATAATAATGTTCTTGAAATATTTTAGAAACATTCTCAAATACTATCCAGATACAGAATGGAATTACTAAAGAAATTTCAAATTAAAATAATATAACACAAATTGAGATGCTAAAAAAACACGTGTAATTATTCTACAATTAATTCAAACATTAACAAAGTATAAGCTCTTTCGATCTCTCAAAAAAAAAAAAAAAAACAACATTTAACTACCTAAAATACCCAAAAAGTTTATATCTATAACATTAAAATAATCACAAAATTACACAAGTAAAAAAATAAACTTTCCAAAAAATTTACAAAAATTAACTTTTGTATTTCCTAAATATCTACATAAATTTTTAAGCTAAACAAACTTAAATTAAGTGTTAACAATATTATTTTTTAACAAAAAAAAAAATAGGTGAACACAAAAAAATACAATTAAAACGAAAAAAAAAGGAATGCCATACACTCTGGTATTAATATAAATAAGATAATAAACAAAAAATTGCATTAAGTACTCGTATAAATTATTATTGTCAAGACTAGAAATTGTTTGATTCTTTATTTTTCTGTATAATAAATATATAAATGTACATTTTCTATATATTATATGATCCTTGTGATAAGTTAAATAAAATATACTCAAAAATCACAAAATAAAATTAATGATTTCTTTCCAGATTTAGTTTAAGTAATTTTAACTGTGATAACTATTTAATAACCTAAACATATCTTTAATGCTCAAAAGTAATAAATACATTGGCGTCTAAATGTTATATGTATAGATATATTCATATTGAAATTGTTAGATAATTTGTTCAATCTTTAATCTCAAAATTAATTCACTTTGAGTCACACTTAAAAGCTTGTGTATAAATAAAGTGTGCATTTAAGCGTGTTGTTGAGATTATTCTGAAATTAACTTTGTCAATTGATAACAGTTGGTCAATTTAAATTAAACTTCACATCATGACAATTCTCCAATTGGAGTGTTTCGCATCCAAAGTTCATGCATAAATTCATACAAATCATCTGACACGGACACCTATTTTTTTTAATGATAAATAAATAATTATTATAAATTTAAATATTTTAAGTATAATTTTAGAAAAATACTTTATAAGGAGTAGGATTGAGATTTCTTTTGATGTCAGGGCGTAATGTTCTTAAAGATTCTTTGACATGTTCTCGGACCTCACTTAAATCTGGTAATCGTTGCATTATACGTCCATTTTCCCAATAAACCTACATGAATACAATAAAATATAAATAAACACTAACTAATATATTATAAGACTGAATTTAAAATTTACTTTGTATAATGGTTTTATAGTAGATGGTACCACAAACGCTCTCTTCTTTTGATCAAACGGATGTCTGCAAAGAAGTTTTGTTTGGGCTATTGGTGGATCTTCAACAGACTTTTTCAACAAGTCTATCAAAGCAAATCCTAGGAATAATTAAAATAAATAGTACTAAATCATACAAATGTAAAATTCTGAGTTTACATACCATCAGCACCATATAGCCGAAAAGCATCTTTTTTACCAGGCATTGTAATTTTGCTACCGTCTTGACTTAATTTAATTCGTGGTGTGCCATTTACTTCAACTAATTTATACACACAACCCAGAGCTGGTTGCCTTTGACATGTAACTATTTTCAAAATATTCAGTCCACAATTATTTGAAATGATATAATTATTTAAAGTATAATTCTAATTTACCAAGATGAGTTCCAATTCCAAAACAGTCAATACTATGTTTTTGATCATTTAAACTCCAAATAGTTTCTTCGTTGATGTCATTTGAAGCAATTATTGTTAAATTAGCAAACCAAGGTATATTATACCTATACAGCATTAACAGAATTTATTTTGACATTTTTCTTTCTTTCTTTAAAAAAATAAATAATTTACTTACTCATTAGCAACTTTCACAAAAATTTCACGAGATTTATTTGACAGATATGCTAAGTCACCACTATCAATTCTAACACCAATAGCTTTGTAACCAAGATCATTTAATGCCAAGGCTACAGCACAGAAGTTCAAAATTCCACTTCTAAAATTAAAAAAATAATTTAAAATACAATAATATTATATGAATTAATATCTAATTCTAAAAACTATAACTATACATTAAAATAGTTATTATATTCAACCAGTGCAAACCACTGAACCTAATCAAGCATGCGTTTATGACCAAAAATGATTTGTGGATTTTTACATGCTGTAAATGTAAAAATTGTAATGGATATATGTGAAGTATGGATATGGAATATAATTTTAATATTATTATTGTATTTAGAGTTAACAAACACATAAAAAGCAATCAGCGCTTCTCCCAAGGTCAAACACATGCGAATAATGGATAATGGGAATTCTTACCCAAAACTTGAAATGACAGGTAGTTCTTTTGGTCCTAAGAAATGCCACCTGTAATATTTAGAACAGAAAAAAACACTAACTAATTTTTGTAGGTTTGATATTTTAAGATTGCTATATGTCTTGGCCACTTTAAAGGAAAAGGAAAAGTTGAAATTTACTGAAATGCTCAATGATAAACTTTTTCTTGTGTATGTAATCTAAACTTATCTAACATTATACTTCCCAAATAACTAAGAATTAAACACTATTTATTTTATTTTATCAGTTATTATTTTTTATAATTATTTAAAAATCTAACTTTTGGAATATTTAAGTGTTTTAATCGTATTACTTTAAAATTTCACTTGACAAAAATAGACATGCCATAAATTCGAATATGTAAACAAAAGCACAAATAAAAATATTAGCTGAAGTTAAAATTATTACAATATATATATATATATATTTGTGTTAATTATAAATTGTAAAAAAATACAAATATACAATAATTGTATACCCTTAAGTATCCTAAAACTTACATTTAAAGCAAAAAAAAAAAAAAAACCAAAGAAAACTGGCTATGGTATATTAGATGAATCACCTAAATATCATAATTTAGGTGAATCGTCTAATATTTATTGTAAAAATTACAATAACTCACTTGTTTACATCATAAGTATCTATGAGTGCTACAAAACCTTCTGGAAAAGCAATTGCAAATGAAACAAGAGCAGCCAGTTCTCCATCAGATGCTTGGCTTTCAGATATGTGTAAAAGACTTGATAATGTAGTACGCCATGATAAAGTCAAGTCAATCAAATCTTGTTCTTTGCCATTATTTAGATTAATTAAAGTCTATAAAAGAAAAAGGGGGAGACAATATAATAAATTGAGGTATTTCACTGAAAATATATATTTTTAATTTTTTTTTCAATATGTTAAAAAATAAATACAAATCATATTGAAACAGAGGAAATTTTTTCTTTTTTATGGTAAAAACAGGACTTTATTATTTTTTTTAAATAAATCTATAATCTATATAGTTTTATAAAATAAGTAGGTTTGATAAGTGATATAGAATATAATTAACATGAATCATAAGATTAAGAAAGTTACCCAATGCTAACACCCACAATGTAATAATAAAAACAGTGACATTTTAAGATTAGGAAAATGTTACCTGGTATAGTAACACTCAGCACTTATTTACTCAAGTACTTATGAAAAAGGTCCCAACACCATTTCTTTTCAATCTACAGAGCAGATTATTTGGAAGTGTGTTCAATGAAATTTTAGTGATTAATAGATTTGTGTATAATTGAAGTTAATTATAAAATCTAGTGTAGTTTTATAGATTTGTTTATGATTTTGAATTTGAAAATCATTGTAAAGGTTATAGTTAGTAATGTACCAGGGTGTAGAAGAAATTAGGCGGACGCATATTGACTGGAAGGCTTGAATAGATTGGATGTTGGAAGATTTAGCAACTATCCATGATTGAAGAATTTGTAAATTAATAATTTGATTGTAATATTAATTTTAAATTTAAGTAGGGATTTTAGAAGGTAATAAGGGATTTTTTTTTTTTTTATATGAGAACTCCAAGTTAGTTTTTTGTCAAGGATAAGACCAAGATATTTATATTTAACTTCAGAATAAATGGGGATTGAAACGTTGTTCATTGTGACTTAAGGGCATATTCCGTTTTTTAGGACGAATTTTATAAATGGGGAACTGAAACAGAACTTAAAATAGTTTTATTAAGTAACTTTAAAATGCATGTTTAATTTATATGATATTTTGGAGACATAATTTATTGATTTGCATTAAGTATTTTTAACTGTAAGGAAAAATAAGCAATAATTGTCAAAAATATTTAAAAAGTATACAACAGTTAGTTTTTGATCAAACAGAAATATATAAAAAAAAAAAGTCCCTGTATTGAAAAATATAAATATTAAATTATAAAATACTTAATCATCTATATTTATATTTTTTTAACTTATCTTCAAATGTTTTATTATTTATTAGTACTTAAAAACAAATTTTAAAACCATGTTTAAAATAGGTACAAATTTAATAATTTAAGCTTTATTTTAGTACCTTGGTTTTCAGTTCATTAGGATTAGAAAATGATGTTATGTATGCATGAGCATGAGTTCCTTTAACTGGTATATTAAACATTTTTCCAGCAAGTAAATTGCTTGTTCCATCAAATCCTCCTAAAGAATAAAAGTATAAAAAAATTTATTCATCATACATCATAAAATTATACAATACTACACAATTATTTTATTTTATATATATAAAAGAAAAACTAGGAAGTTCATGCTGATATAGATTGCGAGTAAACTATCATTGAGTAGGTTATAGCAATAAATAAGTCAAATATGAATTTAATAATAAAATAAAATTATTAATGAAAAACAATTCTAATTGAAGGAGATGAATGGATTTCTGCTATTTATAAGAATAGTTAATAGTGTTTATTCTGTTAAAAATTTTTTAGTAGGTTAATCAATCTGATTTTTGGCAAAAATATTACATATCACTTCTAAGTAAATATTTTATTATACCCATGGTCTATCTCACGAAAGAAAGGTACTGTTTTGCTGAGCTACAAACTGGTGCCAAGTCAGTTGTGGTGGGTTATTAGGCGCAGAGCAGCATAGGGATGCACAAGAATATACAGTTTTTGTCGAAACATGGCACCTTTCTTTTGTGAAACAAACAATGATTGATGTCAGGCACTATAAAATAATGCTGTATAAAATTAGTTTTTATAAATAATGACATTTTCAAGTTTTTACAATTATTTAGTTATTAATTTAACAAATACTTAAATAAAACAATTATTTTTATATTTATTTATATATAAATCAACAACCATAAGCTCTTTAACAAAGCATTTCATATTTATTGACGCATCAACAATCAGAGTCATAGTGATAATAATACAAATAAAACCAACAGAAAAACAAGGAAAAAATATATATGTATAATAAAAGTATACAAACATACTCTCAAGAAAGCTTGAGAAAAATGAATTATTGCTACACTTTGTTTTACATTTAAGTACATAGAACAAATCAAAATTACATGTATTCTTATTAGGAATTCTAAATCAATTAAATCTAAAATAACTGAGCAGTTGATATTATTATTTAAAATATAAATGTACATAATATCTATTAAATCATTGTGTCTGATGGTAAAAGTATACGCTCACTTCCAAAACAATTTTAAATTAATAGTTATATTATTTTCAATTTTAAAACTATATTTTGCAAGAACAATAGTTGATAAAACTTTGCATTTTTTCAAGAAGCGGATGATAGACATTAATAAGAGGTGTAAGTGAACAACTCATTCATATATTATTAATTAATTTCAAAATCTGAGGGAAGTAAAGTTATATCATATAGATCATAAAAAGAAATTTCCAGTACTTTTCTTAATAATTAGGATATAATAACAAGTCAGTGGAAAAATAGAAATACATGTGCTATACTGGAATTCAAAATAACTAATATTATTTATAATTTTAATTCACAATGAACCATAAAAAATTATGAAATTAGAATTAGTAATACAGAAAACATAAATTAAATAATGTTCATTTTAAAACCAAAAAAAAATTAACACCTTACCATAAGCATTAAAAAATTATGTAAAAACATACAAAAGTTACTTTGATTGAAATAAAAATAATATTTTTTTTATCAGCTTTATATAGTTTATTGAAAGTCATAATTTATTATTGGAATGAAAATCAGGGTAGAAGGCTCTTTGTTATTTTATTTTTAGTATTACACTATTACATAATATGATACAATATAATATTAAACAACTTAAAGAATTTATGTAATAAAATTCAATGAAAAATTATGGACAAATAAAGATTAGGTATTAAGCAATTATCTCACTTTGCTTATCTCAAAGCAAATAGTAAGTAGTATGTTGATAATTATATTAAATTAGGAGGCAATAATTTTTATTTCTATTTAAAAAAAAATATGGATAAAATGCATTAATTTATTTTAAAATAACTCAGAAAATCGAAAAATTATATTCTATAAACACAATTTTTAACACAATTTCAATATTCTAGCATTGTCTTAGTTTATGTTAAAATAAAAATATTAAGGTAATTTTATATTAATTGTCACACAAAGTAATCACCAATAAAAACACTGGCAATAATTCAATATTTATAAAATAATAAAAGCATTAATTCAATTTTAATTTTACTGTTATATAAATAAGTTTTTTTTATTTTTTTTACTATTAACTAATTAATTCAAATTTATATAAAAATTTTAAAACTAATAATTAATTCATTATAATATATTGAAATAATTTAACAGATTTTTGATAAATATTGTTTAATAGTAAAATATTTTAACGTTTATAAAGATACATTTATATGGTATTTATATTTAATATTATTCACATAAATTAAAAAAATGTATTTTATTTTATTTTATTTTTTTATTTTTTGTTATGATATAATTTAAATTTAAAATTATTTGAATTATAACTCAATTAATATTACTACAAAAATTCTCTATAGTAAAAATCTAAAAATTAAATTTGTTTATCCATCCCATTAAGTACTTCAAATAATAAAACTATACAGTAATAACTACAAAAATATTTATTAACTTATAAAGTAATTTATAACCTGTCAGAAAATAAAAATTAAAGTTTATTAAAAATGTATTTTAAGTCATTTACTTAAGGTATTCGTGTTAAAATCACACAAAACAAAATAAGTTTGAGTTCAAGTTAGTGTTGATTACTGGTGAGTAATAAAACACATATCTAGTCATAATTCACTTGGTACCAGTCACTGCCTGACATTGCTTATATTGCAATCAATAACCAAGTTCAACCAGTACCCAGCACACTAGCAAATTGTGATTGTAATAATTGATAATGCATGACTATTTTTTTTGTTATTAAAGTTAAAATTACATACCAATGTATGCATACTTAGAAGCAGACAAACCACCATCAGGACCTTGGGCTCGCCTTAATCCAAATTCTAATAATGATACATTATCACCTGCTGCCATTCTGTATCGAGCTGCATTTGTTGCCATTAAGCTAAACAATATTATAAAAAATTTAAATGTATACATATCTATATTTTATTAACAATCAATACCTAGAGAAGTTGACCAATGTTAATAAAGTAGTTTCTAGAAGTTGGACAACAATTAAAGGTCCTTCGACTCGAATTAAAGGCACTCTGAAAATAAAATACTAAATTAATTCTTTATTCTAAAACATAAAACAAATTTAAACAATTTGTAAGCTAAAATACAGTTATAGCAATAAAAATTTAAAAATGAGTATAATATAAGATTGTAGAGGTACTGCCATTGATTATAGAATTTATAAAATTATAGAATATATAATATTATATTATAATAATTATTATACTATAATATATTAGTATTATTATTAAGTCTATAACCAATGGTACTGCTTAAAGTAATTATATTGATACACACAATATTTTGATTTAATTTATTCAAAGTTTAACTCTATTAAGCAATAGTAATGACATTAACTTTTATGTTGTGATTTAATTTTAAGAAAGTGATTATATTAATCAATGATCATAAATAAGTAGTTCTCAAATCAAATGCATTACTAGGGAATAAAAAATACCCAAAACAAAAAATTACAAGAAAAAGAATTATAACAAAAACTTTAAATGCCTATTAATATTTTTATATCAATGACCCAAATTTATGTTATGCAGTATACAGTAAAGCACAATAATAATTACTTATTATTTATATACATAACTAAAACCTGTTTAATCTAAAAGTGCCAATACATACTTGAATAATAATACAATTTACATTTTCTTTTCAATTACCTTGGAAACACAACTGAACCTTCATCGATAGCATATAATTTTACGTCTTTAGCAGTCAATTCCTTTAGATATCCAAAAAATGATTGTTCAATTGTTGGTGGTAATGTTCTTTTTAAATATTCAATATCTGAAAATACATAATTAGTTTTTACTTTCGTATATGAATAAATATTATAAAACTTAAAGTTAAGAACATTATCTATGTTTGTATATTCACATTAGCAACATTTCAATTTCTCTGAAAAATATGAATATTAATAAATTGCAATTTTTATATACCTAAAACTTGCATAGAAATTAAAATATTGCAAATAAATACCAGCACAATTTTAATTTTAATTTTGATAACAAGGCAATTCACTCTAATAATAACAATTGTTCATAATAATACAATAAATTATATACACTATAAAGTATACATAATATTATAGTTCAGCTATCAGCTACATACAAAATAACCTATTTTAAAATAATGAAAATAATATTTAAATAAATAAATCTTAATTTAAGCTTTTAATTTTTAAAATTTTTAAATAATTTACTATTTTTACTATTTTGATGAAGTTAACTATACCTACCATAAGTTTTCCTAGAAGACCAACCAAACAACTAACAAAAAAGATGTTTATTCATTCATGTTTATTAGTATTTATTATAAATTTAAAATATGAAAAAACATTTAGTAATAAAATCATATCTGGACACCATATTTTTTATTTCAATTTTTTTTTGATTTACTTCTTTAGATACGATTTATATGAATGTATGTGATATGAATATTTTACATTTTTTTTTATAACTAAAAATTAGATAACAATTATAATATATTTAACAAATAAAATATCCAAGAACATGATTACCTATATCTTTCTTATTATACATATAAATATTACTATGAATGTCTACAAATGATGAATGCTGACAGTCACCAATAAAAATGTCCATACACTTAAATCAAAAATCATTAGTCAATGTTTATAATGCCAATTTTGTTTTATTTAAATGTTATCTCAGAATAACAAGAAAATTGCAATAATAATATACAATAATAGTATATAATAGACATATAATCTATACAATATTAGAATATTAAAACTTGATAATTTTGATAAAACATTTCATTACTTTATTTAATAAATTTTATAATATTTTATCTTGATAAAAGTCTTGTTATACTGTCATTTAGTGTGCCATTGTTTATCACTGTTATACATAGTATTTAATTAATTAGCATAAATAACTAACATTTCTTTTTACGTATATCAGAAATAAATCATTTTACAGTATAAAGAAAATTTAATACCAATTACTAATGTATTAAGCCATTAAACAAATGTACTAAGAAATAAAAGTAAATAACATCTGTGAATAAAATAAAGGAAAGTTAAGTACAATTCTAAAACATTTAAATAAAAAAATAATGAATATTTCAACCTAATGAAATAGATCATATTATAATACCTAATGGTAAATAAATATATATAACTTAGTAAATAAGAATTTTTCATTAAATAATTTTTGTAATACACATTTAATTATATTTTGTATTTATTATTGTTGACATCAATGAATATAGAATAATAACTTTTATTTCAATAATTTTGTGCAAGAGATTTAAACAAACTTCAATATTAACAAGATTTTATCAAAAAAAAATTTTTTTTTATAATTAACATATATTTAATTGAGTAACATAATTGAAATTTTTTTATGATGGTAAACTATATAGTATATCACGTTATAAAAAAAAAAAAATGGTTTAAGTAAAATCGTTTATCAAACAGAAGAACTAAAACTAAAATATTATTGATAATTTTAATAATGAATTCAAATACTTAAAATTTAGTCAAAAATATATAAACCATTAATACAAAAGACCCATTTCAATAAATATATTAACCAAAACATTCATCATAAATCATCAACTAACTTAAAACATATTTTAAAAATGTATTTATTTTAAATGAATGAAATATTGATTTTATAACATTTATATATTAAAAACATTATATCTAATACTCTGGGTATCATCTATTAATGTATTTAAAAACAACACATTTGACAAAAACCATGGACCAATAATAAAATAAGTAAAAACAATATTATTTAATTAAAAAAAAATCCATACATTTGTAATATCATGTTGGTAGATTTGGTTTTGATTTATACTAATATCACTAAAATTCAATAAAAGAGCCAACTTTAATAAAGGTTGATGTCAATTTTTATAAACTATTAAAAAAATTATAAAAGTAATTTAGTGTTAATATTATTAATATTATATTTTAATAAATATGTGCTCTATGTATCCACTATTCATAAAATCTTAAAGATAGGCTACCAATATTTAATGGACAACTTTTTCAAAAATTTAAAACTGAAAATAAAATAATTTCTACTCAATTTTAATACAAATTAAGATTTCAATTTCATAGTATATTAAATAAAACCGACATTAAATTCAATTAATAAATCATTAATTTAAAGGTAGGTATACTAAATTTCAACTTCTGTTAAATACTTTTTAATTAATTTATACGTTTTAATAGTTTGTTTTAATGGTTTTAAAAAAAATGTTAATGTATTTTTAAAAAGAATGATAATTCATCAATAAAATAGGTATACTTAAATATATTTACAAAGTAATTTCTAAGCGATCCTATTATCATTACCACAGTAAACTGAAGTGACTAAATTTAAAAATGATGTACCAAACAACTATTTTGAAGACACCAATATCACTCATTATACTTTTTTATGATGAAAATAAAAATAAATAGGTATTTTTAAGTACTTTCACAAATATACAGTTTTAAAATGACTATAAATATAAAATTTTTAAGTGTGTGTTTTTAAATTTATTTTCTAATTTTTAGTTAAATATATACAATTAAAATTAACTAAAAATAAAATGTTTCAAAAAACTTACCACTGTCAGAATAACTGAAATTTTCCAAAAATCTTAAGCATTCCTCCAAACCGCCAAATATGGTAAACTCACCTTGGAATGGATTCTGGCGAAAAAATAAATCAAATACAGCTGTATCTGATGTTTTTTCTGATTTCCAATATGCATAAGCCATAGTAATTTGATATAAATCTAATAAGCAAAAAAAAAAAAAAAAGAATTACTTATATGAATAATAAATTCAGTCAAAGAACATTTAAAACCATACCAGTTATTAAAGCTTTATGTTAAAATATTAGCTAAAAATAAAGAGTTAATTAGTGAAAGTGGACTAGTGATATAGCATAAAATATAGCGACTCTAAATACATATTCTTTAAGGCCAGAACATAATTACAAGGTTTTGCTTTTAAAAATAAAAATAAAACCATTATCAAAAACCAATTTTACATTTATTTTAAATTTAATACTAAAAAATAGTTCTTATAATAATTACTGTATATCAACTAATCTTTAAAATATTTGTACCTAATTAAAGTCATTAAGCAACAAAATTAAAAATTAAAAAAATTAAATAGGTAATACCTAATTTATTTTTGGCCAAAATTTAAAAAAAGATAATTTAGAAATTACCCAAATATTTATCTAAAAAATGACTATAATTTCACCACACATTTTCACTATAATTAATTCACGGGCTTGCAAATTTTCAAGGATAAAAAATAAATAATAATTGAAAAATCACATCATAATTATTATAAAAACCCAATTTTTTCATACCTATTCGAATTGTATTTATTCTTTTTTTTTTATATTATTTCAAATATGTATTGATAAAATATTAAAATTATTATTTCATTGAAACATAAAATAATATTATAATTTAACCTTAGCTCTAATGGATATTTTTTCTTTTTACACTTTTACTCTTTATGATTTTCAAAAATGTTTCCCTTTTTGAAAAGTCAACAAAATTTTGATGACTAATAGTACCAATATTCAGAGGTTACACTGTAGTTTTAATTTTTATATTATGATATTAATCGTAAACATTTTAAATTACTAATAATAAATGTATAATTTTATGAAACAGAAATGAGAACAGATAATAAAACATCCTGTTTGTTTGTTACCTGTGAGTAAAGGCTGCACAACACAGTTGTGGACTTGAAGTCGTGTATGGACATTGTTGCTTTTATCAAAACTCATTGTGCAAATTGAATATTATAGCAAATGTCTCAAGATGAACGGTAAGCTTAAAATAATTTCTTAAGTATCACCTTAAATAATAATTACATAAAAAATTATTCATGTACGTAACTATACATTGTTATGTAAATTGTGTTATGAAATACCTGAGCAGTTGTCCACACTCCATTAACGAAAACACATGTAACGAAAATATAGATCAACAATAACAGACGACCGCACACAAGCGCTCACACAGGACGACTGAAAGGCGAAAACGAATAGTGAATGCTGATAATTCTTAAGTCTAAACCGCGTACATCACTCTAAACAGCCTGAACCACCAAAGTCCGAACGAAACACAATTCCACTCATTCACATTATAGCCTATAGGAGCGCACGTTTTGTCAACACGCAAATTATGTATGTTGTGTTCAATGTTCATTGCCCAGTAACTGCCATTGCCATTTGCTAACACTCGGCACGAATGAACGATTAATTAGAACATTGATATACCTAGAGAAAATTTAGTCATTTACCTACTCATTAAAAAAAAAATTTAAAAACTGATAATTTGTATTATGAATATTATGATATATTTTATCTGAATTCGAACAATTATTATGCGCGGTAACACATTGTGGCGCGCAATACCATGAAGTGAACAATAATATGAGATATTTTTAGTTATTGAGATCACAAAATGAGAATATTATAGATAATTGCTAACAACAACACACAGTCTAGGAGCTCAAGGTTGATAAATGATAAGGATCTTGTAATATGGGACAATAAATATTATTACACAAAATGATAGGAAAAATAAAAATATACCTACCATGGTAATAAAGATATCCATGAATATATTGGTATAAAGTTGTAAGTCATTAAAATATTATGAGAATATGAGATATTCAAATTCCAGTATTTTATACTTTTTATAGTCTACAGTCTACACACAATGGTCAGGTACTAAGATATATTTTAAATTATAAAAACTAAACATCTATCCAGTTGAAACGAGTTCAATTTTATTTCTCGTTGTTTTAAAACAATATGACAGTGAGTAGTCAGTGATAATAATTATTAAATATTATTTATTAGTACGTATTATTATAAATAAACATAATATTATACCTATTTTAAATTGTTTTAAGTCGTAAAATGCTTGCCTAAATTGTCTATATTGAAAGGTACGGTTCTTATTAATCTATACTCATACTAATACCATTGATAATAAACACAAGTATTTATAATCAATACTAATACCTTTATAGCTAAATATGTGTTCTTATACCTATCTATTTCTATAATAATTAAAACATTATTTTAGTATGATATAAAAGGTTAGTAACTAGGTATCTAGATACCATATTAATATATTATGTATGACCTGAAAGATATTTTGGATAGGTAATAAATAATAATCAACAATAATCATAATATAAAGACTTGATATTAAAGAAATTATCAACAAAAATATAGTCATGGTGTTGTGTATTTCATTATCAACGTTTTACAACTGTGTTTATACTTTTTTACGTCTTAAGTAAATAATCGTTTTGTTAGTCTAGAAAAATGTAATAATATTTTAAGTTGGGTATTTTTATGTACAAAAAATTATTTTTTACTAAAAAAAAAAAATATAGCATAAAAAATTTTGTAATGTTTTACTTAAATTTATAAACAATAGTTTTAATTTTATTTTATTAATAATGATTTATAAAAATTATTATTGTATGACTACCTAGTATGTTCACATTAAAATTTGGCGGATATCCATTGAAATGTTTCCAAAGTACCTATGCTAAATAACTAAAAGCAAAACGTACAAATAGTATAATATACATCCGTGAACTACATAAATAATGATCGGTGTACACAATACTTCACTCTGAATTATACAATTTGCAAGCCCCTCCCCCTCCCCCTCTTAAAAAAATTCTTCCAAATATTGGCCTATAAAAAAATATAACTTAATGATCTAAAAATTCAAAATATTTTGAAAAACAGTTCTTGTGAATGGAAGTTTATTATAATTTTAAACATGTTAATAACATTTCATTTGATGGCTGTCATTAAAAGAAGGAATTATAAAGATACCTAATACCTTAAAATTTAAATCATTAGATATATTTTATTTTTTATTATTTCCAAATTCTATTGTTAGGTAGCTTAACCAACAATTAGACTAAAGTCTAATTGTTTATAGTATAATATAATAATATACCTACTACCTATAAATAATTTTGGTTATCAAGAATTTGGCTAGTAGGTATACTATATATATTATTGGCGCATCATTTATGTTGTACTTAGTATGATGTTTTGTATTAGTATAATTAGTATAGTACAATTAGTAGGTATGTATTGCACTTGTTGCAACCTGAAGGCCAATTATACGAATTTAAGAATTTTATTAGTTTATTAAACTCCATAAAGTACAATATTTCATTATGTCAATATTATTATGTAAGAATCTACTATACGTTTATAATTTTAAAAAATTTAATACATTTTTAATTATATATTTACATGTACATTTGAAACAAACATTTGAAGTTAAAATATTAATAAAATTGGTTATTTAAATCAACAATAACGATTTTAATTATTTTTTTATAATTGGGAAATATTATACGTAGCTCGTGGAGAATCAGCATTTTTATATTTTAGATGCGTATATTATTATATTTTCATGGGCGTTCTCGCGGGGAGGAGATATAGGGGATAGATCCCCCAAGGTTCTTTATTTTAGTAACTTTAATTTACCTAACTTAACCTAACCTTACGACTTATTATGTAACAATTTTTTTCATCCCCCTCTATTGAAATATCCTGAGAACGCCTCTGTTAAATACTTTACTATGTAAAATAAAATTTTTAAAATATTTAGTTTAATTTATAATTTCACGAACATATTCATATAATTTTGCTTTAAGTTTGTGCTGACTCAAAAGTTAGTCACAATAATATAATAGATATAATATTAATTTATATTATCATAATAATTAATAACATAAAAAATGTAATGTATCGGCAAAAATTAATTCAATCTCTTTATGTTACTAATATTAAAATTAGAAGCGAATGCAAAAGGAAAAGAGTCACCTTTCCTCTCCGAAATATTAGAAAAAAATAAAAAAGTAAACAATTTGACCAAAAAATCAAGTGAATGGTTTTTTTTTCTTGTCTTTGATGATTGAAAACGATTTTTAGACAATAATGAAATGTTTTTAAGTTTCAACGATTAATATTTCTTGAATAGTAACAAAATAACCAAATCGTTTTAGAAAAACCCGTTATTTATATTTAATATTTTGAATATTCAATTTGTCAATATTTGAATTTAAAAACTCTTATTAAAAAAAATTGTAACTATTAATTTTCAGATATCTCGAATTAATTAAGAAAAATGCATTACATTTTTAATCGTTAAACACAGTTAAACGCGTATCAAAATTAAACATTTTAGGAATTATTAACTACAAGGTATACAAAATAATTTGTAAATATTCGTGTTTTTGGCGAATCTAATATCTATACTCATTAACTAAAAATAATTTTTAATATAAATGAATAGTAGTTTTTTCTGTTTAATCTGTTTATCAATCATCAAAAAAAAAAAAAAATAATAATAGAATAAACTATAACGGAATATACGCATAGTCGTTAAAGTATTTCAATAGTATAATATATTAACAAATCCAATCATAGTTACTATACGTAACCTTGAATGTTCTCTAAAATATATTGATATAATATTGTATATTGGCATGGAAACAATAAACAATTTGTACTTCTCTTAGTTTGCTAGTTAATTCATATATTATGTGATATAAGTAAATATAACAATATAAATCGAAAAATTAGTTTGTCGGAGTGAAGTATTACAGGGGTTTCTTATTCTTTTACAATGTTTGTCTATGACTGATTTTGGCCCACTCATCTATACAACTACACATTTAAACTATAATTAATTAAATACTGATTTGTAATCCGATTTTTTGTATCAAAATCCTTAAAAAAAAATATTTATTTGGGAAAATTAAAATAAGTTTGTATACTATAATTTAAAAAGTTAAAAATTTAAGTAAGCAATAAAAAACAGGAAATTCGTTTTAATAGTTAAATACTTTAATATTTATGTATATTGTATATCATACCATAAACCATAGTTATACTATAATTACTATATAGTAGTAACAAGTGACAATTAAATATCCGAATAAGTTACATGAATAATATACAACTAAAATGAAAAATCTTTTCTTTTTTTTTTTTAATTTTAAATACATATCCAATAAAAATGTTGATATATGTTTATATATAAATATGAAATTAAAAATCTTATAAACAAAATTGTTAATATGCATTTGCGATTTTTTTTTTTATTGTTATTAGAACAATTTATAAGAAATTAAATGGTACTATATAATCAAGTTATTTCTATTCACAAAAATTAATTTAACATACATAAGCCAATATTAATAAAATCAAAACTCATTTTGTCAAAAACTGAAAGTTTTGATATTTTGTTTATTTAATATATAGGTATTGAACATTGTACATATATATTTATAATAATACATTTGTGAGTTTAAATCAATTTTTCAGGCGATTCAAATAGATATTTGAGTCAATACTTAATATTCCCAAAGCCAAGTCCAGGTTAATGGGGGGGGGGGGGGAGCAAGGAGAGCACGGTCCCGGGGCCCATCTTTATCTCCAGACTCCAATATAAATATATGTATGTTTTTAATGCGTTTGATAAAGTTTAAAAAAATTATTTTAATGGGTACAGTTGATAATTAATAATTATAAAATAAAAATGTTTTTAATTTAATATTATGATAAAAATTACTAAATTATAATAAATATCAAATTGTTATTATTTTTAACAGATATAGTGTTAATATATACAATATACATGTATAATATGTGAATAATAAATTATTACACAATTATTAATTTTTATAGCCTTGTATATATTTTTTTGTGCTAATAAAATTATACAATAATATACAGTTTTTAAAATGTAGTGATACAGTTTTTTTGAAATTAAAGTTGAGAGGAGGCCTACTAAGTTTGTGGTGTCCTAAGGCACAATCGATCCTTTATCCGCAGGCTTGCCAAAGCGACTAAAGCTTATGTTACGCGATACATATTACGTTTCACAGTTTCACACCATTACACCTATGTCAACTAACCTATTATTAGGGTTATACACATATATATATATATATATACATAATATGTATTATTACATTATTTTTCATTTAGACCACATCTGTTACTGAAACTGGTCAATAGACTTAATAGATAAAAAAAAAAAAAAAAATGATAACTTGAAAAATAAGAGAAAAGAGTCCTTCTAGAGAAAGAATTACATTGTTATAAGCTACATAATTAGTAAGTATTAACCTAATCTACGTAATGATTTACCTTTTTTTCCACATATTATAAATGTGCTATAGCGTTCCATAATAATATGATGATTAATGGTAAATAGTTTGAAGCGATAGTAACTAGAATAACGAGTAGAGGAACAATTAGGTTAGATATTGATTTAAATTAAATTAACTTTAAAAATTATAGTAAGAACATTGTCTAAATATACTCTAATTATGGTAACTGTATGTTAGCAGAAGAATCGTCAGTTATTATTTTTATTATGGTATCGGCGTGCATTACCTATAACTTTAGGGTAAAAATATGGTAAGACTAAACGTGATGTGTATTTACGGTGTGTGAAGTACTTGATTATTAGATAACCTATGACATAACACAAGTCTTAGTATTAACTATTAACTATTAAGTGATTAAGTGAACCTGCCAAGGAAAGTGTTTGATTTTGGTAAGTATACTAGATAACATTGCATAGTAGGATATATGACGTATTATTTGTGTCCCTTGACTATATTATTTATTGTTATCTAATCAAGTATTATACTTCATAATAGTTTATAGTCACGTATTTTTTTAAATTTATCTACCTCGCAAAATAATACATTTTTATGAAATACTTAACTTAGATACCTTTAATTTTAATTTATCAATTACGATTTTAATTTCGAGTGTTTATTGTAAAATATAAATATATTAAATATTATTTATTATTTGTTAATAGTTAAAAACAATTAACAGATATTGAACTTAATTGTGATTTTTTTAAGTGTACTTTATACATTCATGTACTTATAAAGTTACATCTTTTTTAACTTATATCAGTAGATCTACAAATACTTTATACATAGGCTCATAATCTTATAGGCATAAGAATTAAGACTACGAGTGTATGACCACTGAGGTACTGATAAGTAGCACTATTTATAAACTTACTGAATATTTCTAAAATCTTAGCTTATAGAATATAGGATAATTAAAATAAAGAGTAAATTATATAATATATACCTATTATAAAATATAAATACATATTAAGTATTAATATATTATGTTAAAATAATTTAATAAATATTGTTTTTACCTAAACACGTTATATAGCGTCAATCACGATAATTAATTTTATTTGTTTACTTATTATAATGTATTTATAGAATATTAATATGTTGTTTTAGATTCTACGTCGAATGATAATTAAAAAATTAAATACTCGGATTTCCAATGTTAGAGTGGATTTCGGTAGCAAATTGGATCTAGTTGGCATTGATGGGTTGAAGTAATAAATCTTAGTACTTTTCAAAATAACTAGAAAAAACCAACAACAAAGGGTGAGCAAGTAAGTACTGCTAAACTGTACGGTACGGTACGATACGGTTGAGTGGGTTTCTGTAATGGATATATTAAATTTTAATAAAACGATATTATATCATTGAATACAAAAATGAAAACAATTCTAAGCGAGGCCGTCTTGTTTATAAATGTGGTTTAATTTTTGTAACTGTATAAAAGTTTGATTTTTTTTTAATTGGCAAATGAAAATTTTATGAGGAATCTTGTATTAAATTTTGAAGCATTTTTATTCAAAGAAAATTTTCTATAAAAAATTTCTATTGTACATTAAAATCAATTTTTTTGTTGAAAAATATATACCATGTATTGAAATATATGATAGTATATAAAAACTTAAATAAGATTTCAAGTCTCTACGGTTATTCGTTTATAGATTAGGTACCTATAAAGTATAAACTATAACAAAAAAAGAAAACAATTTTGTCAAAAACTAGCTAAACATAAAATTTCGTGTATTTTATAATTAATTTTTTTATTCTTTTTAAACTATTTAAAAAGTTTGAAAAATGAATATTTTATTTTTTTTATAAATATTTTCAAAAAATGTCATTAGTTCAAAAAACTTTAAAATGTAATACGAAATTTCACATAGATTATTATAACTTAAAATAACTATTTAAAAATATTAAAATTTTAATTTTTTTAAGTCAAGTACTCAGATGTGGTTGAAGGTTATAATAAAATTAACCTTATTTAGTTGATTATTGATCGATGAATTCTTTTAAATATTATGTAGTTTTGAATATTTTTAATTTGAAAATGGTTAGAAATAGGGCTGGAATTTTAATGCCCTAAAAAATCTCAAAAAATGCTCTTAAAAAAATGCAAAACTGACTTAAAACTCAAAAATGCAGTAGAAAAATTCATTTATATTATATTTTTAAAGTTTAAAAATTGGAAAAAAAATTTTAAATGATAATACAGTAGTGTATTTTTTTTTTTTTTTTTATAGTAGTATTATGTTTGTTGTTACTTGATTAGTTCTGTTGTACTTCTGTTTTCTTAATCATTCGTTCTTAAATAATAATTTAAAAAAAAAAATTGTTATCGACGATAATTTGTTTCGTGCTATATATTATAATTTATTATTCGTACCGTCTGCAGTTTGCCGAAAGCCTCTTATGTTAATCGCAACAATTTTTATTCATTTTATGAACAAATTGTGAAAAATGTACTAAAAACTAAAAAATGCCCTAAAAATGTATTCAAGCTTAATTTTTTCAAAAAATGCAAAAATTAAAAATAACATAAAGTAATCGGTATCACTCAAAATACCCAATAATTATTCCACTACTATTATAGCCAATGTTATTTATAAGCTTATCGAACTTAAAATTAATAAATAACTCATTGATATGTACATCAAACTCTCTACTCACATTTATAGTTATCATTAAGGCCCGGATTTCAATGCAAAATGCATCGTTTTTTTGGTTAATCTTAGACAATGCTTTCCAAGTTTTTAATTAAATTCATGTAACAGCGAGATTTCGTAGGTGAAATTTTTATTTTGCATTTTTTCTTTTATTGCATATTTCAATATTTTTTCATTTTTAGAATATATTTTAGATTTTTTCAGTCATTTTTTTTCTTTTTTAATGCATATTTGTATAATATATAGTATTTATACATATTTTACAGCCATAGATTAAATATACTAAGAATATTAAATCTATGATACGACTTATTTTTCTTACAATTTATTTATCGTTCTATACATACAATATTGTCTATCTTATCTTCATTTATTATTGCTTAATCCATCGTCGCTAGTCTCAAATTAAATTTTTCGATTTTCAGTTTTTTTTTAATAAAATTAAAATATTATAAATTACTAATAAGATCAAAACAATAATTTAATAAAAATATATAAGTTATTTTTTAAGGGCATTTTCAGGGATAAAATGCATATTTAGCTCTTTTTTTTTTTTAGAGCTTTTTTCAATCATTTTTAGTGCATTAAAACCCGGGCTCAATTTATCATAGTAAGGAACGCTTTAGCCCATCCATGTTGTGTACTGTGTACAAAGAATCCCAAAATAAAGCTAAAAAGACAATGGTATTGTGACTTGCTTTTTTAACAACGAAAAATAAACCATTATGTTATATAAATTTAAAATTTAGAATTGGTAAATATTATTTTATGATAAATTACCTACGACTATTAAGAAGCCTATTCACATTTATTTTTAAAATTATCTATATTATCTATTAAAAAATTTCATAGTATTTTCTTTAGTAATAAAGTGTATTAATATTTTTTTTTAATTTAAAGGTAGGTTTACTAGGTACGATTCCACTATTCTGTATACATGTAAATCAGGGGTTAGCAAACGACGGCCTGCTGAGAACATTTTCTTAATTCTTAACGTGGTCCTCCAAAAATATGAATTTTTGATCCCTATTATTTTGTTCCTTGGATTAGGCCAGCGTTTATCAACTTTTTTACTGTGGTGACTCCTTTTTTGAATTTCAATTTTTTAGCGACCTCTTACATATTTTTTTTATGTTCTCGCATAGATTATTATTATTTTAATAGTACTTTACACAACACTACAATGTTTTATACTTATTGATTTTATTTTTTCATTACTTTATTTTATTATTTGAGTTTTTAAATTGTCGTATTAATTTGAGATTTAAATCATGCGTTAGCAATTATATTCAATCACCAAACTAAACAATGCAGTATAACTAAATATTTAGTAATATTTAGAATACTAAAATGTTAGTATTGTTAGTAACATGGTTTGCACGGAAAATGTTAACAGTACCTGTGTAAAATATTACATTTTAATTACTCACTATCTATATTGCTTAAAATTGAAATATCGTAAAAACCTATAAAAAACACTGATAACGCTCTTATCGTTTGTTAAAATATTAAAATAAAAAAATCACTTTAAATTAAAGCTTATTATAAAAGTTGTAACTTCTGATAACAAATTTGCCATGTTATATACTTTGTAAGATAGAGACAATGTATTCGGATATGGCGTTATTTTAAAGAGTAAATTAATCAGGTTTTTTACAAATAAATAAAAAATGTTTTTTAAATTTATTTTTTCATTCGTAAAATTAAAAATAATTCAAATGTAGGTATATCATGCGGGTTTATGACGTATGATCGTAGGTATTATTAATCTAATCTCTTTAGTTTTATTTTTGGTTATCAATAGGTATACTTGGTTGTTGATGAATTATATTTTATTTTTTCTATTTTTTATGGTTACTTAATGTACCTATACTAAGTAAAAATTTGAAATATTACAATTTTATGATTATTATGTGCATGATCTTCTTAAAGAAAAAATTAACCAGACTTTTTAAAAATTTTAAGAAAAAGTAGAATGTATGAAATGGGAATAAGTGAAATATGTATAAATACCTTCCTTATGTAATAAATAATAATGACTAGGGAACAGATTTAAATGCTCTAAAATACAAAAAAAAATGCCTTAAAAAATACGATTGAATGCACTCATAACAACATTTTTTTAATGCACTAAAAAAATACTTTTAAAATTAATTTTAACATTGAAAAAATTTGTTTATTTATATAAATTTTTATTCTTAGGTATTAATTATTCGTATCATTGTATATACCTATAAAAGCCTACACGTGTCAACAATAATTTTGTCTGGCATCACATTTATCTGATCGGTAAAAATATAATAAATAATAAAAATAAAAGTACGACATATTTTACGATAAATAATATTTTATTTTATTCTTTTAGAATAAATATAATTTAAATTTTTATCAAATTTTATCCATTGCTTTATGAAAAAGACTTAAAAACATAAAAAATTCCAAAAAATGCTCTTAAAAGCAGAAAAATATTAAAAATACAAAAAAATGCAAAACAAAAAGTTACATTTTTTAATTCTTTGGACTTTGATGCATAAAATAAACTTTGTGATTGGAAATTAATCTTTTCGGACATTCAGAAAAAATGCAATTTGCATTTAAATCCGTTCCCTAATATATTAGTTATAAAATAATAAATTCCAAATTCCAGCACAACAATGGAAATTTTTATACTTTATAGCTTAAATAATGTGCTATTTTAATTTTTTATATTACACTCGTAATAAACAAATAGTTGCATGACTTATCAAGTACTTTATTGTATTATGTAACACTTCGATATTGTTCTAAACCTATACCTATATCAGGTCCATAGTCTATCGACTATCGTAATATGTAGATTCGTCTACCATATAATCTGTAGTAGTCGATTCATGAATCATGAGAGTTATAACTTGTCCACACTTGGATGAAAATTGTATTTAACATGTTCGTTTAAAATGTTATTTTTGAGTCATTTGACATATTAGGGTATGTCATGTTTCTTATATGTACACGAACAACATTCAAATTTACACTTAAAAAGTGATATTTCTAAAAAAATATATCAAAATAAGTCTTAATATACGTGCATATTTGTAGTGTGGGTGTATTCGTCAACAAATTAATAACCTACAATTAATATAAACTTCTGTTGAAAAACACATTTTTCAATACATCAATCAGTGGCATATTGCCCGTCATTTAGGTTTTTTTTTTTTAATAAGGATGCCAAAATTTAAACAAGCCAATTTTTTTTTTCATTGCCAATCCATTTTTTCATCATAGTAAATGTATGTATTTTATGAATGTATGATGCAAATATGGGCTGAAAGGTTAAAAGTATTATATGTATATTTAATATTTTTATGAATAAAACATTGGAAAATTTGAAGTCAAAAATAGCTTATTTCGTATTCACAAGTATACAACATGTTAATAATACTTAATACAATAATACCTTATACGTATCGTCTATAGGCATAATTACATCTATGAACAATAAAATATATACATAACCTCCATATATATATTTATTTTATAACAGAACGAGGCTTAAAGTACAGGATATTATTTTTTACATAAAATATATAATTAAATAACATTATTAGTACAACATACGAAATATTTACTATAAGATTTAACAAGCGCACAGTATGTTTTAAATTTTAAGTGATGCTATCGAGTTAAATTCACTCAAGACCTTTTTTATAAAGCTAAGTGTTTTCAGAGTCTTATTATAATATAATTTTTCAATATAATTGTGGAAAGTTAGTTCCCGATCAAGCTTGACATCAACTACCAAGATCATTGACCTTATTACCTACTTAATTGACACGGTACGCAACGGTCGCTAGTACAAAGTACAGGCGCCGAAGCGACCGGTCTACACCGTTATCACCAACACCATGGGTAAAGACGCAATATGGTCAACTCCCCTACTAACACCATAAGGGCCAATGCGGGACGGGAAGATAAATCGCGCTAGACGAGCTTCGGCCGAGAGCAATTGCTCGTGTGTCGTGTCGTAGGTCGTTCAGATATTCCGAATGTTGTCCAAAGAACTTTATAACGGCTCTACAAAGACTTAACTTCGTTGGAATCACCAATTTACGTCCAACCACTAAAGATTTAGAACGTATTTGCTGAATCTGTTTAACCGATCTGTTTGTGTGGCTCCACACCGGTGCGAGCATTCACAATCATACCGACCGGCTTTCCACGGATCAAAACCACGACAACCGCCGAAGCCGCATCATAATGAGTAAGAAATCATAAAATGAAACTTAAAAATATTAAATTCTGAACCAATGTCATTAGCTCTTGTACTAATCGCATCCAAGTTGTTTTGAAGTAGACGGCACTGCGGCAGTTATTTTCATTACAACAATTTTCTAGGAATAATTTTAAATCACCAAAAAACAAAAGAAAATGAACATTTTTACTACTATTTATGATTTATGAAGATAAAGAAGAGAATCTGATAAAGGCGACCACCTAGAGTGACCCTAGACAAAACAGACGTTATGTCTACAACTTTTAAATATTAAATACGAACTAAACCGAAATAATAGTAGTTCCCCGAATCCATTAGACATTAATTCACTTTACTAAGAACATTTTTAAATCAGTATAGATAATACTTATATACCTGGTTTCCTTATCCCGTCATAGCTCGAGCTGTTAAAAAATATCTAATATCTTATTTTTAGAATTAATCACCCGCCCACCAATAGTTTATTAACTTTATTATGAAATTAATAACACCATTATTATTGATAAGGTTAAATTCTTTGGTAGTTATTTTTATTTTCATATTGACCAATACGTAAAAATAGATTTATACAGCATCAATGTAGCCTCTGTTACAAACTATTTTTCAAAGAACATACTGTACCAACTAACCAAATTTGTAATATTCCTCAAAATTCAGATGATTAATATTTTAACTTTTTTATATATATATATATATTTATATAAACTTAAATTTTTAATTTATCTGTGTATATTTTTTAATGAAATTAAAAAAATAATAATAATACGTATTGTAAAATAACAAATACAATTTTAACAGGTTTGAAGTAATTGGAGTTTTGATTGTATACCCTTATTGAATCAATCAATTATTATTTACAATTATTATTATACTGTATATTTATTTATACTTTATATTACTAAATTAGCAGCCATAAATTAAAACTTAAAATGCCTGTAAAAAGTACTTACACTATTTCTTTAAAGGAAGGAGAAATGAGACCTCAAAACATACTATCTAGTTTATGATGCAAAAAATTTAAATTGTAAAAAAATATAATTTATTTTTAGATAAAATTATGTAATTTAATACATTGTTATAAAAAATCTAACACGTGAACAGTCGTGTAAATAAAACGCGCGAGTGATCCCGGCTTAACAAACGAATATCAATTAATGTTGTATGAAAAATCACCAATAATGACTATAAATTAAGACCAACTGATTATCTTTAAGTTTAGAAAATCCGTTATGAACTTGAAACGAATTAAAAATACTGTTACCTACTTAGAAGATTGTGTAATGTCAAAATATAGTGAATTAAAATGTTTTGAAAACAAGTCAAAACGGATGTACCTATTTGAGGCATCAAGAAAAGCTAGCGTTGTACAATGAAAGTTTGACTGTAAAATGGTATCGTCCCATTTTTAAAATAAAAGGGAATTATTTATACTAGTTTAATCAGCCCCAAGAAATTTGAAGGAATGAGCAGATTTAATTATTAGTAAAATGGTTCAGGAGTAAAAATAATTAACAATGCACAAGTGATAACAATCATAAGAAAAAATAAGGGTCTTACTAGTGTAAACACGAATTGATTATGATTGACAAAGATTAAATCTAGTTTTTTTTTATTATTATTTAATATATATTAGTTGAAACAGCTCAAAAATGAACAATCTAATAAGATTAATATGATAGAAAATTGAACATATTGCCACAGTCAAAAGGTTTAAGCACAAAGATAGATAATATTAATAAGGTAGGAAAGTAAATAGTATTTTAAGGTTCATAATTGATATTTTCTATATATCTAATCAACCGTAACCGCTCGGTTAGACATGTAGACAATTATTGTTTGCTCAACCAAAGGGGTCCTTAAAATTAATAAAATTACTTGCGCGAACAGACTCTAAGATGCAGTATACGCATGGCGCATGATTTGACAATGGTGAGAACAAGTTGACTTTAACGAGGTTTACAGCAATCCGTAAGTCGAGTGTGGTCATCATAATGTGTGTGCCGCCGTTTACACACAGTTATCGAAAATCAGATCAGCAAATTATTTTTATCTGGTGTTGACTAGTGACTCGAGTCCGAGTGTTCAGTAAACACAGCTTCCAGGATTAGTGCAACCTATGGGCGAATACCATGCATACGTGTTACGACATATGTATAACTTGAGTGGATAAGACACTCGTCGTTGTCTTATTATCGTTAATATCGTCAAATCACGTGCAAGGTTAGGTCAGCTAGGTGTACTAAGACGGTTTCCACGGTGTTATCGCTATCGTCCTTAAAAGTTTTATTCCGACGACGAGACTGTAGCCTGTCGTCTACAGCAGCCGCCGCCACAACAAAACTTTCTTCCAACACTCAGGAACACTCTTCTTAGTGGCGACAAGAACGATCTTTGTTTTTTAGGAATCGGTTCAGCAACTGTTTCCATCGAGTTGCTATCTGCAGCCTCATCGATACCAGGTTACATGTTCATAGGAGGAGACCCTCCTCTGCATCCGATGGCCACAATTAGTTCCTGTTAGATGAACACATTTGCTGTAATTCTGATGGCCACGCATTTTTCAAGTCCGTCACCCACATATTTTGATCCTCATCGGACGTTAGCGGTTCTGTTATCTGAAGTCCCACTTGGAACAGTATTGTCGCCGTTGTCGGTAGCAATTCGCTAAGGTTTTCGATCGATCCGTTGCCTATCTTGACCGCAGTCGTGGTTAAATTTTGCGCGTCAATATATGCTTTATCTACGTGAAACTGTGAAAGTACCAAATATTTTTAGCTACTATTTCAGTTGTAGGATCGAACTGAACGTCTGAGGACAAGAACCGGCATTCATCTTCATCATTTTCGCTCGAAGAAATAGATGCAGACAAGTGATGCGAATACATGTCCACGTCCGAACGTATTCGTTCAAAGAGATCATCGAGCATCCCTCTGGACGAAATTACCAATGATTCTTCGATGATCGCATTGTCTCCGTTTGAGTATTATATGTACACTACCTGAGGCATTAAGTCCTCACTCAGCTCTACAGCCGAACGTATTTGATCAAAAAACTCATCAAACAATCCCATTGTCGCAGCAGCTACCAATAGTTGGTCAGCCATAAAATACGTTGTCCTATTATCGCCTTCCATTATTAAAAAATTATTGATTATTAATTTAAAATTGCAAACAAATATCTATTTTAGTATGAACGAATTTTTGTTGCGAAGTATAAACGATACTAAAATTAAAAATAATAACATTTTATAAATAATAAACATTACCTATTATTGTGTCTCTTTGACTACAAATAGAACGAGTTTTATAGCCAGTACATTTTTTTCTTAATAAAATACATTATAAGTGCATATGCAATTTAATCGTTATCTACAATTTTTACAATATTTTATTTTAATTATATGATTAGTGATTCACAGTTCATGTTAAGACGTCGTACAGTCCACACGTTAATTGCCACTCGTTCCGCTTTATCAGCTCCCGATAGCGTGTGTATTGTTCGTCGTGTCCAGCTCGTCGCGGTATTCGTACCGTTGGTAATGTATTAATTATCTAAACATTACCCAAAGCCAACCCATAATTTTCCTTATCTACATCATTATGAGTTACTCTAATCGCCCACCGACTCCTACCACCAAATATCCCAAACCGTCAAAAAATAAACATTTAACAGATAAAACTATTCCACCGCTTATTATTACCAAAACACTAATAGACCAAACGGGTGTCAATAGCCCCTCGGACTTCTCTGACAACGAAAATGACTGGCAAACAGTCCAATCAAATATTTCAAAACGCTCAAGATCTCCCAACAGCTCTTCTCCTACCACAAAAAAACCTGACAAAAATATTTTTATTTCGGCTAACCGTTTTTCTCCGATTGCTCCTTCTGACAAAATTCAACCTATGGAAACATCAAGTACCAATACAAACCCTATAATCAATGACAATGAAAATAAAACATCAAAGCCACCTCCTATATTTATTCAAGAACAGATAAACTACAACAATTTCTGTCAAAAAATAAAAGAATTAACTGATGCAACCGGCTTTAATTGTAAAAGCTCTACCAAAGGTCTTAAACTCCAAACGTACAGTCCTGTCTCCTATAGATCAATCGTATCTTACCTCAAAAATAATAACGTCTCCTTTCATTCATTTCAACTAAAAGAGGAGAAAGCATATCGCGTCGTAATACGAAACATGCATCATACGACTGACACCTCTCTTATTAAACAAGAACTCTTAAATAAGGGATTCGTCACCAGAAGCATAACGCCTGTTACAAACAAGCTAACCAATATTCCCCTACCGATATTCTTTATTGATTTAGAACCGAGTCCAACAAACTCCGATATTTTCAAACTAACTTCATTATGTTATACAAAAATTAAAGTTAAAACTCCCCACCCAAAAAAAGAAATACCGCAGTGTCACCGATGCCAAACGTACGGCCACACTCGTGGCTACTGTAATCACTCTCCCCGTTGTGTACGATGTGATGAACAACATTGAGTCAACTGAATGCACCAAAGATCGCAGCTCTCCTGCCAAATGCGCTCTATGTAGTGGTAATCACCCGGCTAACTTTAGGGGCTGCCAATCGCACCTAAATCTTAAAAAAAAAATTATCAGAAAACCCTTCAAAAAAAATTTGGAATAAAAGTTCTTTCCCACGTCAATCAACTGTAAAAAATACCTATGAATCTACCAAGCTATACACCAAGCTTACTCACAAAATTTCCCTCCATTAAATCAAGATTCTTCTTCTCACAGTCATGATAACAACTCAAAGGATAATCAAAATGAAAATATCTCTGCACAACTATCATCATTTATTAATGAATTTAAAGCATTAATAAACCCTCTAATATCACTCCTAACCACAGTCATTGATAAACTTATTAAAAATGCCAACAAATAATTTGCAAACACTCTCCATATTGTTATGGAATGCAAACGTCATCTCACAACATTTAAATGAACTACAATTGGTCCTCGGTGAAAAAAAAGTCGAAATTGCACTTATAACGGAAACTCACTTAACTAAAACTTCATCACTCAAGCTATTTGGATACGATATTATCAGAGCTGACCACCCAGATGGTACTGCACACGGAGGCGCTGCTCTCCTAATCTCAAACAAAATCGACCATCTCCCTCTTCCTCCATACTTGTCTCCAAACATTCAAGCAGCTAGCACATCAATAAAAATTAACTCTATAACTATCTCCATTTCCTCTTGTTATTTCCCGCCAGGAAGACCCTTCCCTTTGGCCGAACTGAGTAACCTTTCTCAAACTCTAAGCTTCACTCATGTTATTGGTGCTGACTTCAACGCTAAATACCATACATGGAGCCGCACCACCAACACTAAAGGTCGTGCTCTAAAGAACTTCATCTCGCTCAACCACCTCAAGGTAATAGCGCCGCATTCTCCAACCTATTGGTCATCGCATGGCAACCGACACCCCGACATCCTTGATTTTTTTATCACCAATCTACCAAACCGCTTTTCCCCTGTACTTGTAAACTTAAACGATCCAGCTTTTGATCATACACCTATATTACTCCTCATTGGTGCTCAACCCACTTTGAAGCAAAACAGACCAACCATTACTCCAGGTACTACAAATTGGAACAAATTCAGAGTTTTCATCTCAAACAAAATAACTCTTAATACCAAATTAAAATCATCTTCCGATGTCGACCAAGCAATCACCCAACTTTCGGATCTCATTCAAACAGCAGCCAATGACTCATCTACCCTTCGCGCACCCTATTCTCAAACATCCAACCTATCACCGGAACTAAGACAACTTATTGTTGAAAAACGCAGAGCCAGATCTAAATGGCAACAAACTCACTACCCTGCAGATAAGACAAAGTACAATTATCTTTCCAATAAACTTAAGTCCCTACTTAAAACTCACAAAGCCAATCTTTACAAAAATCACTTACAAAACCTCTCTCTTACAAATGGATCTCTCTGGCGCAAAACTAAGTCAATACTACGAATTAAGGACTCTCCTCCGCCTCTTCGCCGCGCAGACAACTCACTTGCTTCTACAGACAAGGAAAAAGCAGATATTCTCGCTGAAGAATTATCGGGCGTTTTTAAACCACATCTCATTCCTACGCCAGCACCACACATGTCGTCTGTCATGGAGTCTCTTCAGTCTACTTTACCTATGACCCTACCTACAAAACCTACTTCCCCAGCGGAAATAGTGGGTATTATTAAAAAACTGGCAAACAACAAATCCCCAGGTCATGACCTCATCTCTAACAAAGTAGTCAAAAATCTACCTATGAAATCAATCGTTCATCTTGCTCATATCTATAATGCAGCCCTTCGCTTATCTTATTTCCCAACTACCTGGAAAGCATCTGTTATTGTCACAGTACTCTAACCTGGCAAGCCTCCAGAAAACCCCTCCTTGTACAGGCCCATCAGCTTACTACCAGTTCTGGGTAAAATCCTTGAAAAAATCATTCTCAAGCGAATCACTACCATTGCACAATTAAAAAACAGCATTCCAAACTTCCAGTTCGGCTTTTGTGCTCACCATGCCACAACTCATCAACTCCACAGGGTTGCGGACACTATCTCCGCAGCACTCGAAACCAAAAAATACTGCGCCGGTATTTTTCTGGACGTCGCGAAAGCATTTGATACCGTCTGGCATGACGGTCTCCTTTTCAAATTAAAAAATATTTTTTCAGCCCCTTTATACCTAATACTTAAATCCTATCTTGCCAACCGCTCTTTTAATGTCCGACATAATTTACAACACTCAAAACAATATCCTATGGTATATGCTGGTGTCCCTCAAGGCAGCGATATTGCTCCTTTCTTATACACCATATATACATCGGACCTGCCCACAACTGAAAATACCTTAGTTGGAACATATGCTGATGATACTGCCCTATTATCAGTTTCTTCTGACCATACCACCGCATCTCATCAACTTCAAACTCACCTAAATACTCTCTCACAGTGGTTCACCAATAGGAAAATAAAAATTAATGAATCAAAGTCCTCTTTTGTGACTTTCTCACTCAGACCTCTAAACTGCCCTGCAGTAACAATCAACAACATCGTCATTCCTCATTCAACAGAAGTTAAATATCTGGGTCTTACACTCGACAGACGCCTTACCTGGTCTCTCCATCTTAAAGATAAGCGTAAGAGGCTTAACTCTAGACTTCACCTGCTAAGGCCACTACTTCGTTCGAACCTTACCTTATCCATCAAAATCATTCTTTATAAAGCTCTTCTTCAACCAATATGGACATACGGCATTGTAATCTGGGGTTCCGCTAAGAACTCAAACAAGAGAACCATACAAGCGTTCCAAAACATCACTCTTCGCTCAATCACTGGTGTACCCTGGTTCGTCTCGAACGAGACCATAAACTCCGACCTCAAGTTACCATCCATCGACCATACAGCTGCTGTCTACTACAAACGCTTCCACGCCAAACTCCAAGCTATTCCTAATCAACTAATCAATGAATTAGCTTCACTAACACTTCCAGGCAATCCAACCAGACGTCTGAAAAGGAAATGGTGCCGTGATATGATAACTTAAGTTTAAAACTTATATACGTATATTAGAGGTGTCACAAATGTGTGACTCCCTCCTCATGTAATTATTCTTGTTATTTGTCTGTAAATTATTATTACTTTTACTTATTGTACCTTGTATAGATTGTAATTCTTCTAATAAAGCCAAATTTAAAAAAAAAAAAAAAAAAAAAAAATGATTAGTGATTACAAAATCATCAGATCAAATTTGAATAAATTTAATTTAATATGTACAATATAATATATTTTAATTTTTTTTTTATCTAATTACTTATATCATTATGCGGTAGGTACCTATGCTGTTATTTCAATGTTTATCAAAAACTTTAAAATATGATGATTAACTATTATATTTTTATAATATTATAGCCGTAAAAATAAATGTATAATCTGTATTAATGTATTATAACAACTAAATAAGATGAAATGTAGACAATGTAGTAGAATTAAACAATCCTACCGTTAATAGGTACATATTCAATATCAATTTTTTTTTTAATAAATGATTAACTCGATCAATAAAATCATATGAGATATAACACACGTAGGCATTTGATAAATATTAAATAATAAAAATCACATCAATACAGCTTGTATACTTGTATATTATGAGATGCAAACAAAATCTAAAAAAAAAATATGCTCAATATAGGTGATTAGATACCAAAGTAACAGCATGTCAACAAAGTTATAACTCATAACAATAATAGCCAATAAGTACTGATTAAAATCTTTAGGTGTTATTGGTGTTAAACTTAGAAATGTTATACATTTTACATTTATTGTGCTATAAAATAATATTTATAGATTTCTTTGATGGCAGGAATTCTGAAATTCATAAAAATTTAAAACGTTTAAAAACCATTGTGGCTGTACCTACACCTATTTGATATTTTTCTTTATTGTTATGAAACTCATTAAATTTTTATGGTGTTTTACTATCAATACAAATTGTATCATACATAAATTGAAAATATTTAAAAAAATAATCAAAAGTTCCATAATAATATACTTTATATCAGTTGTAACTACTAAGTACATATCTAGATAAGCCGAACAAATAATTAACCACTTTGTACATTAAGTGTAAAGTATTCAAGTGTACCTTGTCATTCAGTATAGAAGATCACTGTAATTAATTAAGTAAATTTAAGTTCAATAATAAATCGTTTCTAACAAAAAATGATTTTTAACAGAGACAGTTAATATTTCTCTAAGGATATTTTATTTTATCATTTTTGACATTATGGTAATTTGTTTTACATTTTTACTATTATTAATTAATGCTGTAAGTTGTATTTATCTTTACCAAAAATATTTAAATTTACTACCTACATAATATTTATTATCATAATAATATATATTTTGTATCGTTCATTATTATTATATATTTTGAGGTTTATGGTTTAAATATAGGCAATAACTTAAAATTAATTTATATATCTTTAAAATTTAATTAGTTAAATAGTGTGAAAATGTAAAATATCATTGTATATATGTTTTATAAATTATAACAATATTATTATTTCAATAATATATTAAAATGATTTCAATGCAACTATTGAGGTACCAGCCCGTTTTTTAAACAAATAAAACTAATAATATAGGTAAATGTAAAAAGATAAAATATCTTAAACTTAAAATGTCTATTCTTTGTATAATCACTGATTATAAATACTAATATTAATAATTTATCAAATTTATGGTATAAATAACAAATATCAAATTTCGTTAAAATTTGAATTCCAAATGCTTATAAAAATGATACATCTTTAAGGTTTTTAATTAACTCAAATAAAAACTTATAAACAACCTAGTATTGATATTTATAAAAAAAATATATAAATGTAAAACTAATACCTTCATTTCTTAAAAATACATTTTCTGTTTTGAAGTTTAAATCACAAAGTGTCCAAGAATTTTCATTAAGACAGTATTTTATAAGAAATCATACATTTTAGTTAATTGTGACAGGCAGAACCCAAGTCGTAATTAGGGGGACTTAGGGAATTAAATCATAAATATGATTTGTAATTTTAGACTAAGATATTTGTTATAAGTATGTATATTATAGCATAGCCTATGCATTCTACTGTATAAATATGCTTAAGTTTAATCAAGGTGCAGTATTCAACGCAAGTTATGAATAATTTACAATGAAAAAAGAGGTTCTCATCTAGATAAGAGAAGTTTGTATGAATATCAAACACTATACTCTCAAGTAATACAAAATATCTCAAGAATTTAAAAATATCATTTTTAAATAGAAGGTATTTAAAAATTTCACAAATTCTAATTTGCATATATTTATAATTAAATTAACTTATTTACAACTTGCATAAATATTGATAGTACCAAATTATGCAAATTTAAATAGTGCAATAGTTTTATTTTATCATTTAAATTTAACATAGATAAAAATAATTTATAAGAACACCTTTTTAAATATTATAATATTATTAGTGCATTAAGTCATTAGTTTTTTTGTTTTTTAAGACATTTAAATATACAATATCATAATCATAATATTTTATTTTATTTAAAATCATTATAAAGTAATATAAATAACATATATTTATTTCAAATAATGAATTTAAATTATATAACATAATAGGAAAAAAATATAATGTTAAAAAAAATTCTATAAGCTAATTCACTTTGTTTTCTTTTTTTCTTTCTTTTTATCTTCTTTGTACTCATCATAAGTCAAGTTATTTTCAATTTTTTTAACTTTTTTTACTTTTTGCCATTTGAGAGGATTACGAGCATAAATAGGCCAAGGTGGAATTGTTAGCTAAAAATTAAAAAAAAAAAAATTAAGAAATTAAGTATCTATAGTTTTTAACTATTGTTATGTAGTTAATTCAATCATTTAAAATAATCATAATTACAACAGCAGTTAACAAAAAAAAAAAGTGATTTGACATTATGATTATTTTTTAACAATTGTTACATACAATTTTAAAGTTGAATAACTAAATACAATTAAACAGGAATGTTGTGCATCAATACTAAAACTATATTTAAATTTTTTTAAGGACAATTGTGTTTTTAGTATTTAAATGTTATAATTATATTATATTAATATGTATAATTAATTATATATGTATACTTACTAAAGCAGAAACAAAAAATCCAATTAATGTTAAACCAATTGTGATTGAAAATTGCTCTTTTACATACCCCAAAATAAATCCAACAAACTATCAAGTATAAAAAAAAATTAAATATTAAAATCTACATTATTTTTTTTAATTATATAATACTTACACCACACATAGTGATAATGGTTCTAAATAAATATTCAGCATGTTTTTGTCCCACAAAATCCTGAAAAACATATTAATAATTTAAGTATTAAATATTTTATAATTTTAATTTTAACTACAAAATATTTAAGTTGAACTCAAAAATTTAATATAGACACCTAATAAAAAGATTATTAGCATTTATAATTTCATAGTATATAAATGTAAGATCTTTGTTTAAATATGTCAAATACCTAATGAATAATTCATCACAAAACAATATTATATTTGAAAATATAATATTTATATAATAAATAAATAAATAAATTTTAGAATCTTATGTTCTTACCATATGCCATTTCCAAATTGATAAATTATCGAACATTATGAAAAACTAACAAACAAAATAATATACTTTAACTACAGGTAAATTCTTAACTATAAATAATAGTTAATAATTTAATATTTAATTTTCAAAAACTTTTAATGCAATATTTTGTTACTCTAAAATTCTAAATTTCTGTATACCAATTACAAATTTGTATACAATGTACGTTATCATATTGATGATATCATCTATCACACGTCATTAAAATATCATTCAAAGACCCTTTAGTTTATAATTGTTATTCTTTGATTTTAACTTATCAATATATTTCGCGCTTCTATCACTATCAGTGTTTATTTGTTTTGATTTATTATTATTTGTATACACTTTTGTTATTTGAAGAAATATAGTATTGTAATTTCTATTTTTTAATTTATTTTCTACAATTTTACAATTATGTATTATTAAATGTTCTCAATATTATAATTATAGTTAAATTATATTTTGGTCATGAACATTTTTATCAAACAGTAAAGAATATACATTTTTATTATGATTTAGTCTTAACTCTAAAATAATTTAAAAACGGTTTGTTATTATTTTACTTATTATATACCTTGTTAAGATTGACAATTTTTGAGTTATGAATAAAAAATTACATTTTTTCATATTTTAGTATAGTGTTATTCGGAAGTTTATTTGAAAATTAACTACCTAGTATGTATATTGTGTTTAAGACACAATTATATTAGTAAAGCATATTAATTTTTAAATATATTTTAATATTATACCAACTAGGTGATGTAACTGTAATTTTAATTTTCAACAGAAGATGGATACTAATCGCAATACAGTTGCAGCCATATTAGAAGAAGTTAGAGATGATGTGCATAGTTCAACAAGTCCTTTATCACATCAACCACGTCCTACTAGCACTAATGATGCTAATAAAATTGTTATTTATGTTCAAGACAAAAATCGTTTTGTGAAAACTGAACAAAATGACTTTTTTAATCATCATATAAATAATCATCCACCTTCAGAGAACTACAATAATTTACGTCCAATTGCTGCAAGAGTTCAAAGGGTATTTGCATCTTTGGGCACTGTTAGTCAAGGTCTACTTGCGGGAGTAGCATTAGCACAATTATTTTTAGGTGAAGCATCGCATCGATCACCATTAATATTGATGTCATTTTTCTTTTTGTCAACTATATGTATGTGCACAGTTTTGGATGTTTTTGACTTGTATAGATGTGAAAGCTTCAAACCAAAATATATTTTAGTAAGTTGAAATACTTAATATTATTTATAATTGATTTCATAATAACTAATACCAATATATTGTAAATTTTAGTTGAACTTATCATTTGCCCCACATATATTAATTAATTCTTATTTTTAAATGTTGAGGTATTAAAAGATTATTTTTTCATAAAAATAAATATAGTTAATTTTTTTTTAGTTAAAATGTTCAAAAACATTAAAACCTTAAAACTTACTGACTAATCCTTTTGCTTATAAACCGAAAATTTGGCTTTTATTATTTATATAATCCAAAAATTATTATATCCTAATATCATAATAATTTCCAATGTTTTTATCTATATTATTATTGCTAAGATAAAATTCAACATTAATGTAGATACATCAGTTGAGTTAAAGTAATAATAATCCCAATTTACCCTGAATATTAAAGATGGATATTTTCTTTAATTTTTACCAAGTTATTTGTTATTTTCATAAAAAAATTCTTTAAAACTATTGATATATGTTATAAAATTCTTGTTAAATTATAATCTGACTTCAATTTAAAATCTTAATAATCAATAAGTACTAACAACATTGTTATAAAAGTAATTTAATATAATATTTAACTATACATTTCAAAATCAATTTTAAACAATTTGTATTATTTTTTTATTTTTCAGGTATTATTCTTAAGTGTATTAACAGCTTTAGCTGCATTTGCATGTGCTACATATGATACAGCTATTATGTCTGGTAAAGTTGAAGCCAAAGTTTCTGAAACATGGCGAGCATTAAACTGCTGTCGATGTTATGGAGCAGTACTTGGATGGATTATTATTATCATAATGAAACCTAAAGATCAATTAGCAGAGTTTTTGAATACTGAATAGTTGTTGAATAAAAAAAAAAAAAAAAACAAATATTTGTATAAAATTTCACTATTTAAATTTAAGTAATATGAGCCATATTAGGAGAAACTAATGTAACAATTCATTTGTGTGAAAATCAAATTTAGTGGTTCATAATGAAAAATATACTGATTGAACCATTTACTCCTGGGGAGTTATAGTGTGGTTAATGTATTAAGCTATATAACGTATTTGATCTCTATAATTATAAGTTATACCACTTCATATTGAAATTTTAATTGAAGTGATTCTATTTTACCATTTTTTTCACTATGTTTAACAAAATAATAACTACTTAAAAAAATATATTATTAATTAATAGGTTCTCATTTAATGTTTAACTTCGAGACTTCAAATTACAGCACTACTTGAGTATAATTAATAAATTGTCTATTACATCATATTTAAAATGTCAAATTAATCTTTTATTTTATGGTATAAAACCAAATTACATTTAAATTTCATATAACAACTATAGAAATTAGTTTTATTAATATATTTATGATATTATAATAAATTTCTATAAAAAAATCTATATATAGATAGATTTATTTTAAATTGTATACACAAGTTAGTGCAAGACTACTGAAGCTATTATTTACACTAAAATTTAAAGCACCTAAAATAAATAAAATTTACTGTGTACTCTTTCTTTTTTTTTTTTTTAGATGCCAAACTATTATAACTTTTTTTTTTTGAATAAATGTATAATCAAAATCATAATCAAAATTATATTTTAAAAATTGTTATTCTATGTAATATAATAAAAATAAACTTAATGTACAAATATTTATGTGCCTTATGTATAGAGTTATTGTTTCTAAATATAAATCATATATATTATTTTTGTTTAAATTTAATAATAACTATTTAATATTTGTATTAACATTACATATTATGTACTTATTAGTAACTAGAAAAATATTGTGTTCATGATAATTTGTACTTTTCATTTTTTTATTGGACAAAAATTTATAAACAATTAATTTATTTGTTATGTAGAATCATATTCATCTCACATTTAAGTTATAAAGCATGAAATAATTTTATCTAAATATTTTATTAAAATTTAAACATGTAATTATTTATTTTGAGTAAAATTTAATTTTTAAATACTGGGTAGTTATTTTATTTTTTTAGTAAATTAAAAACTTTCAAATATAAAGTAAGATTATGATGTTTCTATACAATATAAATGTTATGTACAATTTTATATGATCTATTTTTTAATTTAATATAATGAATGTAATGAAAGTATTGCATTTCTATAAAATATAGTGGACATATTTATGATTATTTATTCTGTTATTAAAAAAACATTTTTTTAGAGTTTGTAAGTTATTTTTAGTTATTTATTTCTATAAGTAAAAATATTTCACTTGCGACTTGTACTTATTTAAAAATACAAACAAGTACAATATATTATATCATCAATGATATATAATTCACGCCAAAACTATCTAAACAGATTTAGGAATTATATTAAACCAGAAACAAAAAAAATGTTGTTTTATTTATTAAACACTTTTCAATATAATACATTATATTTTAAATTTAATTTAATTTGAAAAAAGATCCAATTTTAAATATAAGTTGTGTTCTGTCAGTACTGATTAGTGAATTTCCGAATACCATTGGTATAAAACTAATTTAACGCAGTTATAATAAAAATAATGTTTGCATGGTAAAACTCGAATTGCTACTTTACAATCGTTGTACGTACTCGTAAATTGATAAATGTAAATTTCGATGTGATATTAATAATTCGTATAATTGTTGATTATTGTTTAATAAACAATCAATTTTAGTTCGTGTGCGTATAAATTAAATAATATCGTATTCAAATTTCCCACCCAAACGTTATGCCATCGATGACATCACTGTAATATATTTTTATTTTCGTTTGCATTATAATCGATATCAGTTCAACACATTTATATAAACCGTAGAGTAAAATATAATATTACAATAATGTTAAAATTGTTATTCTTTTCATTGGAAAACATATTTTGTGCCTTTTTAAAACCGCACAGAAACGTCGGACCACAATAAGCTCGTCAATACAACAACGCATTATTATATTGTAGATGATTGTATTTCGTTATTTTGAGAAAAAATAAATTCACTCCTAGCCAACTCCGTACAGATAATATAAAAATCAATGGACAACCACCTTTCCAACAACATGAAATAAATATAAGCTAAATGCCTTGGTCGTTATTGTAGGCTAATAGACTATAGGTATAGTGTCACTATAATAATAACTATACAGATCTGTTCTAGATTTCGTCTATGATATATATTGTTATAATTGTATCTTGTATCTGTTTAATCTGCATTCTGCGGTGGAAACGCGGCCGGCGCTTCGATTTTTTCTTCCAGGAACGTCGGCAATGACGTCAACACTACTGGTAGCGGGCCAGTCGGTAAATTTCTCGGTGTGGGTGCGGCGGAGTGGCGGACAACGTCGCCCGCCCGCCGGAACAGCCGCGAAGTGAGCGAGTGGACTGCGTAGAGTCCTCTGCGGAAGCCGCACCCAATTTTTATCACTTCGTGCCGCGCGCGTATCACTACAGAATAATTTTTTTTTTTATTATTATTATTATTATTATTATTAATTCGATAAAAAAAAAAAATAGCGAGTGAGAGAGACAGAGTGAAAGAGAAAAGAGTAAGAGTAAAAGCGAAATAAGAAAATCGCGTCTCGTTTCCCATAATAATAATAATAATAATATGTGCAGTGCGCCGTCTTAGCAAAAAACTTTGTGCAAGTCCGCGCGGTCGTCCGTCCGGGTTCGTCTTGAATTTGGCATTCGGGTGCGCGAGCGTGTCGGCCGTGAAACTCGGTGTATCGCAAGTGCGAGAGCGACGTGAATGTGCTTTACAGAAACATCGGGCACTCGGCCGGACTGAATAGTGTCATACATTACACGGACAAGGGTGAGTGTTGCTCAATAATTATGTAATAATAGTGTTATAATTATAGTAATAACAAGAGTATGGCTAGGTAGCAATAATGTGTAGACGATGTGTAGGCACTACCCTGGTGATAAGGATGTATCAATGCTCATAATTCATTTGGCGACTGACAGCGGTCCATGTATCTTAATACACATAAACCAATGGTCGTGGGTATGCCAGATACGATGGTTTTAAGTTAACAGACATTTTTGGAGCAACTAACTTGACCCTGTGCTTCTTCACATTATATATATAATTCAATTTTGCTAGAACCTAATTTACCTAATAATGTAATATATTAATATCTAATATTGTGCCTGGTTTTAAAACTTAAAATTAAATCTTACTGATAGTAATTAATTTATCTTAGGTCTTTCTCTATTTGTATGTGTACAATATTTAAAGTATTATTTGCATAAATAGAATATTTAATTGCTGATAGTTACATACCATGTAACCAATTTTAAATTATTTCATGTTTACGATTTATTAGGCGTTTAAATATTTAAAGATCATTTACTCAAATGAAGAAATATTTAAATTATTTATTTAGTAGGTACTTAATAATTTGTGTTGATAACAATTCTTAAATAATTAAATTGATTTACTTATTAATAAATAACTATTAATTGTTCTACTTAATTTTTAACTAAATGCTATTTATATGCTTATATGACTAATACAGGTTTATAATAATTACTAGTTAATTATTATGTAGGTAATAATCTCCATAATTTAGAATATTTAATATTAATTAGGTTATAGATAAAGTAGATAAGTAGTAATATAATGATAAAGTATGTTTTGAAAAACAAATATTTGTCATACCACTGAGTAAAAGTATATAATATATATTATAGTTTATTTTTAAATTTTAAGATACAATATTGAATATTATTAGAGCAAATACTGTATTAGATGAATATTCTTTAATTTGACTTAATATGAAGTACTAGGGAACCCTTAAAATAATGTAAATTATTGTTTTTAATAAAAAAAAGATGAACATTTATTTTTTTAATGCTAAATCTTATTCTTTTACAATAATTTATAATTGAGTAGTTTTATATACGTATAAAATAAGGTATAATAAAGACGTAGGTAATATTGGTTTCATCAATCATTTCCATACTTCATTGACACTTCCTTTTTGCCTCAATTGATATATATATATATATATGTTATGACTTATGAGTTATAATAGATACCTTAATAGTTGTAACATTTTATTTGTATTTAAATAAGTAAATCTATATCATATTACTAAATATAATCATTAATTTTCCTTCGATCTTTATTTCACTTTTAAGAATAAACATAAAATAATTTTTGCTTATTTATTATAATATAATAAAGTGATTGAAAGAAATTTTTAATAATTTTTAGAAAATCAAGCTCAACAATTTTGTTTCCTGTAATATTCAACAAATTATTACCTGTTATCTGTATTAATTTGAATTCTGATTATTTGAATTTTTAAATATACTTCAGAACTATATTTTTAATGATTTAAATTTAAAAGTACAAAATCAGATTAGTAATTTTTGGTGAAAAATGCTGATTTTCACTTTAAAAAAGAAGTTAGTTTGTAGATTAAAGTTAGTTGTTAATTTGAGAAATAGTTTTGTAGTTAGCATACACATGTTTAATATAATAATTTTATGCTTCATTAAAGACAATTTTTCTGTGGCTTATTATTCAATATATATATTTGGAACAGAGACTAAGCTCTCTCCCTAACCTCTCACCTAATTGTGACTATGAATACAAGATTTAAGATATAAGATAAATTAATATTTTTTATAAATTTATCATGGTTCATGATCAAAATAATTATATATAATATTTTATTTTTATCTGAAGTAAGTTCTTTCTATGCATTCTTCTGCATATTCTTCTCTCTCTGATTCAAAATTCTCAATTTTTTCATTCTCTTATTTCCATTAGTACATTACTTTATTATTATTTCTATTAAAGTATTAAGTATTTAAATAATTAATTAGTAGGTATACTGTAATATATATATATTTTTTTTAAATAACAATACTTGAAAATATGTACGAAATAAATTTATATAAAAATCAAAAGTTGTATAATCTAAAAATAGTAAAATATGCATGGAATTAATTTTTGTATAGCATGGACTTTTATTATTATATATTATTATATTACTGATAAAGTATAATTAATTACTCTTCAATTGTTGAGCCTAACTTCTATGTTTCAAGTATTTTTTTTTTTTTTTTAATATCTCATCATCACTACCTACAAAAATGGAATATAAAATTTAAATAATTTTTGTATAGCTCTACTAGAATAATATTCTTAACATGTTTTAATTTTAATTTATCATCAAGATTATGTTATTAAGTAATAAAATCTAAGACAGTTAGATATAATTTAACTAATCTGATTCAATTTATATAAATGCATAGGTTTATACAGTATATTAAAAAGGTTAGCAACAAAACTGTTTGATATACCATGATTATACTATATTATAGTGGAATACCTGTGGGTTCTGAGTTTATGTTAGTTATTGTAGGACTTAAAATTATAATAGGTAAATTTATATTTTATTAGTTTTTATCGTATTAGTAAATACCTCAGTAAATACTAAACATTAAAAGATTTTCTTTTAAAATATTATACATCTTTTAATAATAGTCTATTTAATCAATGATGCCTTATTTTAAATTTGGAAAGTTGTAAAGTTCTAAATACTGTAATAACTTACACGTAGTTTTAGAAAATTTATCTATTAAATTAGAGGCACAAAGCATTTGTTGAAGTGTCATGTAGAAAAAAAAAATGTTACCCTTCAGGTAACTTTTAGCATCATAATATAATTTTTATCTTATATTATGGTATAATATACTGCAATTTTAATATTTTAAATGTTAAAACTGATATTGGGCTGCATTTTTAATTCACTGTGTCATGTAAAGTTGTATGTATTTGATAATATTTTATATAGGTATACATATCTAGGTTTATATCTATGTTTTGTAGAGTTTTTCACTTTTTCCATCAACAAAGAAATAAATATATTTCTTTTAATGTTTTTTTTTCAACATATTTTCAATTTTATTAAAATTTTGTTACTTATATATAAATAAACAGAATCAAAACAACAGGTTGTGAATGCGCCTTTTTTAGTTAACTATTTTAGTATTGGTATTATACTATTATCGTACATTAATATCACAGTTAATAGTTTTAATTTGAATACTACCATTTCTCCACTTTTGAAACTAAATTTAGTAATACTGTTTAGTTATGTTTTTTCATAAAATGTTTTAAACTAGTTAGTTTCAATTAGAATTTATAATTGATATTATAAATAACATAACTTTATGTTATTAAAATTTTAAATAATACCTAATTAAAGTTATTAAACGAGAATTTTTTAAATTCATTAATTTATGATAATTTTCAAAGAAATGTAATAAGTAGATAATTTTAAATGTCTATTACCAACATTTCATTAACAAAACAATTCAAGTTATAGATGTTAATTTATCCTAAATAATTTGAAAGTTTTAATAAAATAATCCATTAATATTTTATATAAAACAAATATACTTAATATTTACCATAAATAATTGGTTGTTTTCTTAGGTTGTAAATGTACAATTTTAGCTCTTATGTTAAGTTTCTTCATTTTTTCTCAAAAATAGTACATTAAAAAACAACTGAAATAAGTCAATAAGATTTTTACTATAATTTTTTGTATATAATATAATATCAGGTGGCACCCCACAGAAGCCCTTAGATAATCAATGTACTAAGGCAGGGGTCGGCAATTAAATTCTATGAAGGTCCAGAAAATCAAAAAAAAAAAAATTTCGAGGGCCAGCAAAAACTAAAAACTCAGATATTAGTTAATAATTGTTGTGTTATCACAACTATTATTGTAATTAACAATAAACGATAAACACCATCGTAATCTCTAAATACATCTTAAAATATATAAAATATATATTATGTGTGGAAAACCAGCATTATTAAAAAAATATTTTTTGTGGTCCAATTATTTTTTCTTTGCGGGCCGCCTATTGCCGACCACTGGACTTAGGTATCTTATTTTGTAAATCTAATACTTTTTAATTTATAAAGATACTTAAACAAAAAATATAATTTTATCATCAGATACATATATAATTAATAGATTTTAATTCTTTTATCTTTTCACAATAATTCAACTTTTTTAAAGAATTTTCTGATTTTAATAGGTACATGTGTAAATTGTAACAACAAAATACATATATATATATTTATAAAAAAAAATAACATTTACAACTAAATACTAATATAATATGTATATATTACTAAACAAATGTAGGTAAATTAAGTTGATAAAAAAATAGTTGTATAAATTTTTATAAATATTTATAACTAGTTGAGATCAAATATAAATTGAATAGGTTAATAACATAAAATAAATGTGTTTGGTAGCTATTTTAATGTATCAAAATAGTAAATAATATGACATCATATTAGTGAAAGTGATAAAAAATTAAAAACATTGCAAATAGTATGTATTATAATATTTATTGTATTGTGTTTACATTATCTTCAGATGATTTCTCTAAAAGCAATATTAGAACGATTGATCTAAGTAAATATTGATGAAAATTCCTTCAATATGATCATACTTAGCTGGATCGAATTAGTGTGAAAACATTACTGTCAAATGCATTTATAAAAAAACATTTCCTGTAATGACCCACATTTTGACACTTGTCATTTGCCACTTATGCTTTCCTAGTGGAAATATTTTAGTATAGTTAATACGAACTTAGTTTAAAAAAAATTATACATATCTTCATATCTATAAATTAAATAATGTGTAATAATGATAATAATTATTGATAAAAACTTACTGTAGGTACCTATTTAAAATGATCAAATAATGATAGGTGTACAAAAGTTTAATATGAAATAATATTTATAGACTTATAAGTTATATTTGTTGTTCAATAATAATTGAATATATATTTTGTGTTGATAATCATTATAAGTAATTGATAAAATTGTACACAAATTTAAAACAGTTGAAAAGCGTCTGAATATAATTCATTTATTGTTTTTTTTTTTTTTTTTGCGTGTTAAGTATAAATATAAAATCCTATTATAAAATAATAATTAATATAGGTTATAACCACTAATTTTAGTATCGTCCATTAGTAAAATTATTCGTTTAATTTTGTACATAAATTAATGTGCAGTAAATGTATTCCCTGTATAAGTGTATTACTAATAAAGTAATTACCCCCACCCTTCCCCTGCAGAACCATTATCATCTTTATTGCAACCTAATTTTTTTCCCCCGGTAAAGATAAAGTATAAATATATTCAAAGCATAGAGTAAAAAAAAAATTATGTTATCATAGCCATTAACGGCATTAACCATATAAGTTATTATATTGTATTATAATCTATGTCCTCTAAGATCATTGGCGTACTACACAGATATTTTTGCTCTGGAGATAATATTGGATGATTCTTTTAATAGTACCTATAATCAATCATTATCTCAAAAAACATAAATATACCTAATGTAAAAATATTTGAAGTAAAATTATATTTTTACAATTTTTATCTTGGTAAATTTGAAATTTTATTGAACTTGAACATTTTTTTTGGAAGGGGGTTTTTGTGGTTTTATATGTCCAAAATCGTTTCTACTATATCTTTCCATGTGTCTCTATGTGACAAAAATTTCCCTTTGTTCAACGCTACTAATAAGATTTTTAGATCTTTTTTAATCCGATCTTCACACCATTATCTTAGCATTCTTCTAGGTTGTGTTTTATTTGGTCTCCATTTCGTAATTTTATGCGCGTGACCTTAATCTCTTGTTATTTAACATAGCCATTAAATTAATATTGACGTATCTTCAAATAAGGTATATATTAAATCCTCTGGTCTTAAGACCAGAAATAATTATTTCGTAACCACTTTTTTTATTTCTTATAAAAGTTTAGGGTTTAAAAGTATTTTCTTCCAGAATCTCAATAGTTTATTTTCATCAGATTTGGTAGATACATAGGTATGCTTCACAAAAATATAGTACAATGAATTTATGACTTGAATTTTATATAATCTAATATTGGTCCTCGTTAACTGATCAGATTTAAACAATTGGGTAAATGAAAAATAACAATTGTTTCTTGCTGGCATCGTGCTACGCATTCCTTCGTGATTATCAGCTTGTGAATTACAACGTATATTTTTAATTTTATATTCTAAGAACTTTGATGTATACAAATTCACAAATTTTAAACTAATAGATAGTTAATTATATCATTATAAGTATTAAAAATTTTGATGAGCGGAATAATGGTAAGCTAAAATTTTGTGGGATACTCTTGCCATTCCACTACACTCAACTAAACTTTAAATATTTATATGTTATAATATAAAGTTATAAGGTAGTAATTAACTACTTGTTTGAAATTCAATTTTTATTTATCCAAGTACTTGTTCAGATAAATATTCTATTTCTTAATATAAAATTAAAAATTTTTGTTAAATTCAAAAAAGCTAATAACTTTAAAAAAAAAATTTTTCTTTAAAAAAGTTATTAATTTTTGAGATTCTGAATGTTATTATTGTTATTTTAATAATTTTTAAAAGAATCTATTATTAATGCATTAAGATATTTTTGAAAACAAATCTGGATAAGACGTATTACATTTCTTTATTCAAACGTCACAGTCATTACTATCATTCTAATCATATACCAAATTTTCCTATTAACATAAATCGCACGTAGCGAACAAAGTTATTATATTAATTGAAATAACTGATAGTTAAAAACTCAAACAATTGATTACCTACATAGTTTATTCAAGCATAAATTTAAATTAGAAATTATAAAATTAGTATTTTAGAGAAATTATAAGATTGGAATAAATTGGTTTATTATCGTTTTTTAAACGTTATTTCAAAAATTGTATATGAATTTACTTATACATTGAACATTATGTAATTATGTATAAGCCATTAGTACTTAATAATATATTTTATTTCCGTTAACAATCGATTTCATTTACCATAATAATATTAAAAATGTTACCTATAATTTTAAATATAGAATAAGATGAACTTTATTTTGGTTTACAATATTTTTTTATATTAACGTTATTCAAAAAGTTTATTATAATGATTATTTTTATTTTATTTGTGATTTTTTTAATCAAGAATGATCGTCTTGGGTCTTACCTAAAACAAAATTTTAATACAAAATTACTTGTGCGATAAATATTAATGATTATCATGTTAAATTATTATTAATTGCGAAAAGAATATTATTGTTGATTAAGAGCTTTTATAAAAATGATATAATTATTGCTTATCAATTTAAAACGCCAATATTCTATGATAATTTTAAACGAAGAGTGCTCTTGCCTGGGTTGATAAAATTGCTTTATATTAAATAAGTATTTAATTTTTATTTAAAAATATAAATATATATTCCATGTGTATGTTTTTGTGTTATAAATTGCATTCTTAGTAAATTTTTATAGGTAATGATTATCTCTGTTGTATATAATAATATTTTAGTTACTTTACATAAGTTAAAATTAAATTAAGAGAATGCCAGTGCACTGTTTGTTTTTGTTTTTCTCTCTGGCTCACGTGCAACATGGACTAAACGCATTCGCATGTAAAATCATGTTTTCATGTTTATGAGCATCTTGAGTAAAATCACCCATTACAAAAATTATAAACAATAATTTTTAAGGTAGGTATACCATATCAATTTGTCCAAATATTGTGTCAGCATAATTAAATAAATTAAATATCTATTTAAACGTAAACAATTTTTTATGAGTAGAATATAAAATATTAAGTTAAATAGTAATGATTAATAAAATATAAACCGATATTTCAAACAATCAAAAATGTTATTCTTTATATTTTTCAAAGTAGATTCAAAAATCATAAAAAACGATTTCACGTGAACATATTTTATCGACGTTTTGCGTGGGTCTAATAGAGAAAACAAATATTACACTGACATCCTCTCAACCAACAGTTGTTCAAATCATAGTTATTATTTATAATGTGTTGTAGTTAATCTTTATTTCAAATGTTCTATGTATATTTAGTTATTTACAATAACATATTAAAGTTAAGAAAAGTGAAATTTATATTATAAGAACAAGTTATCAATATTTCTAATTCAAATTATATATTTATAATATATTAACTTATAAACTAATTATCATTTTAATAGATTATAATTAGTATCTATAGAAATATACTGTAGGTATAAATTATATTTTAAATATATTGTATAGTTGTATTAATTGTTTGATGTCCTCTCCAGAATCCAGTCTCTTATTTCCTCTAGTTGTATATTATATTGTGGCTGGGAGGTCGGTACACTAGTAGTAGGTGTCCTCGTAATCAGCAGCGCCCACCGCCCTCTCAATGGTTTTGTTAATGGTGGGGAGTCCGATCAATCTAAAAGCTCATGCGTGTTGCGCCCGTCAAGACGCGGTTGAACCGGCAGCAGTGCCGACGTGGTCGGCTTTTTTTATTACTACGATTGAACACAGCCGAGAGCGCGTACAGATATTTTATATTAGATTTTCAGGTGGAATTTTAGGAACCCAGTATTAAATTGATAGTTTATTAAATGTTCATACGCATATAACTATATAATATAATAAAATATACAAATAGTTATGTATATACTATATACTCGTATGTACCAACAGCTGAAAAAATTACTATTTAATTTACAAATGTATATAATGTTGAGAATTAGTATCTAATTTTTCAAGTTAAATAAACATTTTATACTTTGCAGTTGTTTTTTTATTCTGCTGTAAATAAAAATAATAACAATTAGAGTAAAAACCCTTTTTGAAAGTATTTTAATGAATTCAAAAGAAGTTAACATTATTTATTTTTTTTTAACATCACATAAATTAATCAATATTAAAATCTATAACTAATAAACTACTATTATTTAAATTGCTTCAGGTATAGGTTAAATTACAAATTGCTATTGAAGTTGATTTTTTTAAATACAAATAATATTGTTTAGCTCAACTAATATTTATTTAAAAAAAGTCATGTAATGAAAATACTGAATTCACTTAAACTTTAAAACTTAAAATACTTTTGTGAATTGGCTGGATTTACCTACCAATTAAAAAAAAAAAATGTACTAGTTTTATCGTAATTTAATTATTTTTTAATATAATATAATATTATCATGTTAAACTAAATATTATTACATTATTATATTTTTATTTTGAATTGTTTTGATAGTATTTTGTACATTTGATAATTTAAATTAATTATTTTATTGCTGTTAAATAATAAATTATACTATACATTATACTTAATAATCAATTGAAAAAAAGGAAGTTGTATGTTATAGTCGTTATAGATTAGAAATAATAAATTAATTTCGTGAATTACAATATGTACACGAAACAATTTTTTCAATTATTTATAACTGTAATTTATGTACTTGTTTTTGATATATTACACACAAGAACAACATTAACAAACTTCGGTGTGGTGTTCATAAAATTTCATTTGTTTACGTGGTCTTGGTTTTTAGTAAAAAGATTTCTTATTTGAGCTGAAAATTCAGGATAACGATATCATGATTCTCAAAGCTTTATGTTTTATATCTTACACTAAAAAGTAAAAGTCATTTTTCCAAATATTAATTTAGATTTTTTTTTATAAAAGTTTTTTTGTAGTATTTAGGTATTTAAAATAACAAAAAACAAATGTTTAAAGTTTAGACAAATTGAGATTTTGATTAGTCAATTTTTTTTTTTTTTTATCTTGAAATTATACCACATTATTTAATATGATTTATTATCGCTATTTTTAATTTTAAAAATCACATTATGTATGTATTTTGACACTTTAATAGACAGAATATAAACATAATCGTATAATTATGTGTATATAGTGTATTATATATAGAGTATATAGGGTTACTATTATTGGTGTATAGATACTCAGAAAGGTTATTAGTTAAAAACTTGAACGAGCCTCGAAAACTATTATTTTTATTATACTCGTTCTATGTATATTGTATATCTGTCATAAATGTTTTTAATAACATATTATTTTTAATTAAATTATTTCAATGGTTAACATTATAAATTACTATTTAAACTTTTTTTTTTTTAAAGATACAACGCTTAAAATATCTACAGTAATATAGTTGATTTTATAGTGCGATTTTACTTATAGTTTCTGACAAATACAATTATGTATTTTTAAATTAAATATTTATACTCATAAAATAATACTGTAGTATCTACCATATTATAGACATATGACTGTAGTAAACATTGAATAGACTGTTTAAAATATAGTTTTTTGTTTTTACTTTTGTCTCATAGTTAGTCGAAATCAGGGAGAGGGTATTGTATGAACGTTAGTATATGATCAGCGCTGCGAAAGCCTCTCCTAAAGCTCTAGCGTGCTGCGATGGAACTTTACATCCGCGCTCGACAGGCATTCAGTACGGTGTTGGGCGTGGTTCGCATAGGAATGAATACAACAGCAACCGATGCGATATTTTTCATTAAATTTTTTTACCACTAACCTTATGTGTTTTATTTAATATTAGCTTTTAAATATAATCACATTTTTTATACGTATTATATACCGGCCAACGTTTTGTCTGTGCGTTATTTTATTTAGATAAATCACCCAACATTTTAACCTATTGTTTTTCAACTCGTTGGTTTCGCGTTAACATTACGACGATGTTGAAAGGGGTTTCGTGTGCTAATTGTGCGTTACCATTGCACGCGAGATAAGACTTTAATCTTAGTGGTCGTTTAATATTTTTATCACGATGTCTAGCAACCGTTAATAAAACGTGCAATTGGATATTTATATCCTACCACTTAACCTGACGGATACATCCATGTCTTGACCTTAAATATTTGATTATCTTGAGGTGAGTATTAGCAAAAATAATAAAATTCAATGTACGTTATACTATTTAATTTCCATATTGTCTATCATCTATAATCATATGTAATATTTTAGTGTAGTATTGTACTATTGTGAAGTAATAGTTTTTACACTATTTCAAATGTTTATAATAGGTACATAATACGTCATAAAAAAAACGCTGCATGTAACACATCTATTTTACTAAGAGAAATTTAATATTTATTCATAAAAAGTTTTAAGTATATTGTGATGTATTTTTAATATTTTTGTATAGTTTTTCTATTGTAAGTGTATTAAAAAGCTAGTTTTATAATTTTAATTAACAAAAAATGACTACCCCATCATGTTAATAAATTGTTTTAATTTATAAGTACCTATGTAATAAAATTTTATTTGGGTTTTAAAAAAAAAAAATTATTTATATTGATATTTTGTGACGTAGCTGGGATAAATTACTGAGAAGTAAAATTAGAATGAACTTCTTTATATTTATCATGCAAATCATATTATACTTTCCCAAATAGTACAATTAATATTTATGAATGTAAATGTATACTTAAAATATTAAAATGAATTGATCATTTATTATTAAGATATTACTTATTTGCTTATTCATATATTTCGACATGGCTACTGGTTACCTTCGTTAATTATAATTTAAAAGTTATAACTTTATTTATAAGCATAGTCCACTATTATTTTTCATTTTTAGATTTTAAAAACCGTAGATTAATTATAAAACAACAATATTTGGTATCCATAAAAATTCATATTACAGTGCTATTGGAGCTTGTATAATTTTTATAAAAATAGGTGTTCTTATGTTATCCTATTATTCAACTATTATACAATAAGTAAATAAAATAAAATATTTGAAAACTAAAAACTGTTAGTACATAGATTGAATTGGGGTAACTATACATAAATAACACCCTTCAAAATAATTAATATTATTTTATTTGCTGTTTATCAATTGACATAATGGTCCATAATAGATATCTATAACTCATAATATTTTGAATAACGAGGGCAAAGTTTTCCATTGACGTCATTTGTATAGAATGAATTGTACCCAGGACGAAAGTGAATATATTTGGATGCATTGTAAAACACATTTGAAGCAATCGTCACCCATATTCAGTGAAACAGAGACGATTTGTTGACATTTTATAGTTTATAATAAACTCTTTGCTTATTTACCTACTAGTGACTATTATAAATAATAATATGCTATATTTGTTGTATATAATCAAATACCTACGAGTGAGACTGAGCATGAATAGTGCATTAATTATGTAATAATAAAATAATAAAATATGGAGTGTTAGGAAATAATATATTATATTAAAATATAATATGTTACAGTGGGATTTACTTACCTATTTATACCTGATCTATTTCAGTCTTATTTTTATCAAGACGTACAAAACGTTTTTTTAATAATAATTAATATTAAAATAATCACCCTTTTATTGGACTCTTAATTATTTCGTACATAAAATTTAAATGATACAATGATGTATGTGATGTACGATGGAACTCTGATGGACATTTTTTAAAATAATGGTTACTAGGCCTCTACGAATCACTTCTTAATTTTTATTTTCTTCTGATTATTCAAAAATTGTATTATTATAAATACTTAAAAAAAACTAGGTACAACTCTTATTATAGGGAGTGATCGCTTCCAATCAAATATCACTAGGGTACTGTCGTATCTTTGTATTACGCTTGGTTATTACCGTGGTACCGACGCAAGGTATGAAAATGATTATCACATCTTCGTAATTATTGGATCCTTTTTTGATTCGCTTATTAATACGAGTTATATTCAAAAGCGTTTAATCAATTGTAATGACGATTTTAACTAGAAACATTGCCATGAACGGTAAACGAAATAAAGGAACTTAATCCCAGCTCACTGTATGTTTAAATTATGTACTCCTGCAAGTTATATTCCTATGAACAATATAACAATACATGTTAGAATTAGACGCATGTAACTGTGTAGTTTTATCCACACCGTAAAATTTATAAATTAATGTAGGTATAATGTATTTTTATCGTAGATACAGCCTCAAGAACAAAAATGTCACTACGGAGTTACTAATGCTACACTGCTCAAACGCTTATGATTTACCTATATATTTAATAAACTATATGATTTTTATGATATTATTGTCATATTTAGATTTTCTTCCGTCATCTTCAACCTTCCTATCGCCTAACTTATTGCATTTTAAAATTACTATTCAACCCCTTTATCGTGGAGCACTTTTATAAAATATAAGTCGATGCTTAAAGAATATATTATAAATTATAGGGTTTTTTTTTTATTTCGCGCGTTTTCAATTCTATTGCTGTTGTTTTGATGACGGGCGACGACACGGTGTCATCTTTCGTTTTCCCAGCGGCGGTGTCAAAGGCGTTGTCGAACTACTCCACTGAGGTGGGGGTGAAGTGAACGAGAGAACACCGCCGTGCCATGTCGCCTTCACGCTGCACGCGCGGTGGGTTTACCCCGGAGGAAACTTTGGTCGGTCGCCACGGCAACATCCTCGCCCTGACGGTAACGTTGACCTTTGGCGCGCGATGTATGTGCTTGTGTATGCGTTTATATGTTCTGTTCTATACGGATATATTACGGTACTAGCCGTCGCGAAAAAGACAACGCCGCAGCATCGCACGAGTATATAAAACAAAGAGTGGCCGACCGGTCAAACACTTCCCAGAGTGTTACCACCCCCATCCCCCAACATAGTACCGTGTATAAATCGTCTTCTTTCCCGCCGTGTAGGTTCACGCTCGTTTGTTCTTATCCTCGACATCTCCACCCTTCCCCCAACACATCATGATAACATGTTTTATATTACGCACGAGAAATAATAAAATCATAAAGTGATAATACTAATAATAATAGTCGTACTCATATTAGTTATATTTTATTAAGTTAAAAGTCGTAGTCTACGACAATTTTCGCCGCTAAGATTAAATGTTTTATTTTTTTTTCTTATATTATAATGTATAATTATTCAATCTGTCAATATTTATTTTTAAATTGATGAAAACTCGTTTAATTACGTAACCAATTTTGTTTGATTTGTGATGCATGGAGTTTCATGCGTACAAATCTTAGCACAATATTATAAAAATGCGTAGGTACATAAGTATTAAATATTTCTGTTAAATGAACTAAGATTGAAATGAGGTTATCAAAAAGCGACAAGAATGAACGAAGAAATACATATTTAAAAAAAAAGTCTAAAACCTTATAAACTTATCGTTACGTACGTGTGTATTAATACTTTCGGATAGCAATTCATATTTTTTTATAGATTTGGATAGACCAATTTTTAAAAAAAATAATTTTTCGATAAAAAGGTTATTTTTTTTATATAATAAGTTGTTAGTGCAAATTAAAATTTACGAATCTTCTAGTAATATGTTTTTACACGTCTCTGTTTTCATTATTTAGTTTAATTTTAATCGTTCATATTTACAAGATGAGATAAAACAATATTTAAAGGATTGATAATTATAAAAATTGACATATTAAAAATGTGTGATTATTTAAATTTGATTATTTAATAGTGTTTAGTACCTATTTATTTTTGTCAATTCTGTAATTAGAAAGTTTTTTTTTTTTTTTACAAAAATTGCTCTTCAAAACCATTTTATTTTTATTTTTACCTTTACATATCGATAAAGTTACACATTTAAAATGTGTAATTCGGTGATGTTGCCTTAAATTTTCCAAAAATTACACTTTTATTCAAGCTCATCTAGCTATGATATTTAGTGGTACTTCTTATAACACGGTCACACTGTATATATACGAAATATATAAATCATATAATACCAAGTACTTAGGTATTATATGTAAGCATGTTAGTGTTTCTTCAGCCGATTTCTTACTGGTGTTTAATAATATTATTGTGTTTATAAAACATTCACAGAGTCTAGGATCATCCATACTGTTTACTACACACAAACACTTTACATACAAACAACATAATATAATTAATCATAAATAATTTTTAAATTTTAAACTTTTTCCCATATTAATTACCCCCACTACAATAGGCTTATAAGAAGGTTTTATTTTTGTATCAGTTTGGATTTTGGAATAAATAAAGTTATAAATGTCTCGACCATATGGCCAATGTAAAAAAAAAAAAATACTGCTTGTATTATAGTAAACGTACGTAAAACGCGTTGGGAGAGAATGTCATTTCGTTTCTACTAATTATTGTAAGCTATTAAAGATAAATCCTTAAGAATGTTGAATTTCATCTATTATTTTTCTCTTAAATGATTACTGTTTAATATTTTTGAATAAGAACAAAATTACAGCAACAAATAAACTATAAAAGACATGTGAAAAGGCAATAGTTATATGTGTATCTTAGCTGTTGCCTAACAATTCTTACCGTTTGCCATGTTAAAATATCTATTAATATTATCATAAATAACTTGTAACTTCATAACATATTATCACGTTATTATTTATTATTGTTATATGACTTGACAACAAAGTAAAATTAATTATTATTATTTGATATTGATATTTTTATTTGTTTCACAAAAATGCAAACGCGTGTTTAATACTACAAACTGACATTAAGTTGAATACGGGTGCTATTGTATTCTTCAATGAAAATATACGTAATCCATTGTGCATGTCTAAAATATTAATATTATGTTTTATGATTGGCTATGCATTTAACAGTAGGTATAGTTCAAATGAATTAAATATTTAAATTTTTTGTTCAAAAATTATAATTTTTAACAGTATACTGAGTGGGAATTGAAACACTGAATTTTATCTATCTTTATTTTATATTTATTTAAATTAAATTTTCTCTATTTTTATAAGTTTTACTATTAAATACGCACGTTAATTAAATATTTATTAAAAAAAAAAAATGTATTACTTATAAGTTTTAAGTTATAACTAATAAATAATAGACTATGGACATAGAATTCCAAATGAATAAAACCTATAATGAAAAAAGCAATATGCCTAACGTGTAATCAAATGTTTAAACTTATTTAACTGTTGCTAATTTAAATGTAAGAAATACATTAAATCGCGATATTCTTCTATCGTAGTTCTTGAAGTATTTTACATCCAAAATAAAACAAAAGATTACATTTTGCTTAATTATTTTAACTAGTTATGTACGGTGCGCTTGCGTTCGTTGTGGGGCGAAACATGCGCCTGCGCGTGTGCGTATGTATGTGTGTGTGAACACATGAGCGTGATGCCGGCCGGCGGCGGGTTGTGTAAAAAACGAGCACGCGGCTCTGCGCCCGATGATCGATCGGCTTCGCGCTTGCGCTTTGTACTCCTTATTCCAGAATGCATGAGTTAATCATGCACCGAGGACTTGGATTTTAGTCTTTTATTTGATATGTACAGAGAAATTATTATTATTATTTTTTCATGCCTGCCGAATGTGATGACTGATGAAATTATTATATAATACCAGTTGTCGTATAAACTTTTGAGCAGGTCATTCGTGACTCCGACGTATACGCATCGTCCACCGGGATTTTCATGGCTATATTAATCCGATCACCGGTCAAAACCACCATACCGATTCTTTACAATATAATATAACCTCTCCACAAGGGATTCGATAGAAAATTAATAACAATAATTCAATTCATTTTCTATATATACACACTTACGATATTGTATCTTACAAAAGGTACTATTACATAAGGTATCTTAGGTATCCTTCGGTTTTATTAATTTAAAATTGGAAGCAAGATGTAAATTCAATCATGTAATAAATGTTTTAATATTTTATTCTTGTACATCAAACAAACAACTAAATACAAAAAACAAAATATTTTATCTTTGTTAAATTGGTAAAAAAAATGTAATATGAAGTAGGAATCGCGTAATTGTATGTTTATAACGTTGTTGTAATGTAGTAGTGGAAAAAATAAAATATTTTAAGTTTTTGAGTTTTACATATTTTTTTTTTCTAATAAATTGCAACGAAGTATACTATATCATATCAAGTTTTAGGCATAAGTTAAATAATATGTTATGTTTTGTCTAAATTCTGAATTATTTCTCTTACAGTTCGATTTCATTCTTATTCTTTATTCCATTTATTATTTGATAAAATCATAAATTACATAATAATGTACACGATTCAAATACATATTGTTAACGTTTAAGTATAATATAAATAATAATAGTATTTTTATCTTAATTTATGTATTTATTTAGTGTCTTGTAAAGATAACAATAATTGATTAAATTAACCTATTAGATTTACATTTCTGGTAAATAAACAAAGGTGGCAACGTGCACAATCTACCTATTAATTTCAATAATTAATTGTTTATGAACTAGGTTTTTAAAAGAAATTAGTCAATTATTGTTAAGTTGTTGAGTTCTCGTTGTCAAAATGGTGCCGAGCCTTGAAAAACTAGACACATGAAATTATAAACTCATTGGTAATTGACGTCACGTATCCGTATTTTGTTCCCTCCCTAACCCATTATCATACTTGCTGGAATATATTCATAGACCGTGTGGTCTATTGACGGAAGTCAGTTTCACTAGTAGTTAATGCTACCCTTCTCTTTATCCTGTCAATTACATGTGTTGATAGATAAACAAGCTAATTGCATTGGTTCTCAAACTTTTAAATATATGTTTTTTAACTGTTATTAGTAAAAAATACGACTAAATCGCCAATACAAAATTTGTACCCTGACATTGAACATAATAAAGTACCTTTGCGTTCATCTTGTATGGGTTGGTATCGATTCTTAATTGTTATATCATAACAAATTCGTTACAATATAAATATAAGATTTAAACAAAATACTTTTATATTATATTATTTTTATTCGAGCTTTTTTATACATCACTTATACATTAATAAATAATGAAATATATTACAAATTAAGATTTATATATATATTATGATTATGTTTTACTTAGCGTATTTAATATTAATACTAACTGACAATTAAAATTATTTTTTAGCATTTGTGTCGGTCGAGACCGGAGGCCCTAGCCGTGCACAATGAATGAACTGGACTCATTAAGGCAAGAGGCTGAAACGCTGAAAAATGCCATACGAGTAAGTATTTCATAATAAATTTAATAAATAAAACAATTTTAATACTATTATATCATACTTCACAATAAGAGCCTTGAAATCAAGATGAATATTAAAGATATTTTTTGATAAATTTATTTTTGTATTATATTTTTAAAATCTTTTTATTATAATTTATAACTATTAACAATAGGTACTTATTTATAAATGAGAGCATAACAAGTAACTCAAAAATTATTTGATTATTATCTCGTTCAAATAGCCTGTGCAGACTTGTAGTTTATATGGAGCCTACTGTACTTTTAGGCCCTCTCCTACAGTCTTGCCAACTGATATTAATTAATAATTAATTATAAAATGTAACTAGCGCATATTACGTAAATTATTGAATTTATTTATTAATAAATCTAAATTAATATTCGAAGCCATTTATTGTTCTGTAAATAGATTTAATCGTTCCAAATGGTTTTTGATATTAGGTCATATTTTTACTACTCTTATAAAAAATGATTTTTATACGAAAATGTAAAACGTTATACCTTTATATTGCATTTATGCAATAACATGGAATCATTTTATCATTTATTTTTTTGTCTCGTATTTTATTAAAAATCAATTGTTTTATTTAAAATATTATAAGTTTTAATTACTTACAGTATGAATATATTATACTACTTACATTTTTAATAAATAGCATAAATGTAAAATAATTTATGTATTATTAAATGAAATCAGCTATGAGGTTTTATCCATTTAAAATTTCCCACATAATTACATAGTCCGTGCGTTCAAATGTCGTTCGTCTGATATTTTTAAAAATTTATAATTATTGATTTTTTTTTTAATTTATGAATTTCATATCTATATTCTTTATTAGTTCAACATATATGCGGCTGGTTGCGCTGAATTTAGTTTAATCTTTGAATCGCGATGATAACTCGAAAATTTATTGGAAATTTGAGACTCTGAAACCTTCTAAATTTGAAGTGTGTAGTGTGACGACATATGAGTAAAGACTTATAATAATAATCGTCGATTTTAGTCTGCCTGATGTTACAGGGAAAAAAAAATTGACGGATTTTTATATTTTTTCATTGCTACCACCAATGTAATAACATTATGACTACGATAATAACAATAATAATATTAATAAATTACTAAACAACATTTTCTTGCTAACGTTACAATATAATATAATATATTAACATAAAAAGTGTGTCTATCCCGTCGGCGATCACAAGTTGTACATTGTAAAATACAACCACAAGATACGTTTTTGAATCTAAATGTCGATAAGTGTAATAATAATGTAATATTATGATGTGTCCGTCAAAAACCCGTTCGTCCCATCGCGTATATTCGTGCGAAAATCACGTGTTGCGCTCTCGAGATCCACTCGTAACCCCATTACACACACACAGACACACGCACAGCCATCTATATTATTCCATACATGCGCAATTTCAGGACGAAACGTCTTATCCAGACGAAGGTTGCTCGGGGATACAATTTTTCTTCTTCTTTTATTCTTTATCGTTTCATCAGCCGAATATGTAACCTAGTCCATTTGCGTTTAAATATATTATATAGTGTACGTGTAAACGAGCACAATATTATGCGCAGTTGTTGTCCTACAATATGGGTGGAGGGTAAAAAAAATATATAACATTTCGCCGCCGGGCCGGTTTGATGATTTATAAAAAATAATATTAACAATCGTCCTGTATAATAACACTCTGCGGTTATATATAAGCGCGGAGCTGCTATTAAAACGCCGTGCGGCATTATTTTATGCGTACAAGTATAATAATAATATACGCTCTGCGGCTGTGTGGCCGACGCCGCGCACACACTGCACGCACAAGTCTACAAGTCGGCGCTCGGTCGGTGAATCGAGCGGGTCGGTGGCGTAGGTGGAGGGCGTTAGCGTGTAGCGTGCAGAGAGAGCTTTTGCGGTGCGGTATACGGCGGCGACGGTGGCGACACGCGAAGAGGAGGACGGCGGCGGCGGCGTCGTCGTCGTCGTCGTCGTCGTTGGTGGTGGCCAGCGAAGGGGTCATGCGAAAGCCGGCCGGCAGTCTCGCTCCCCCGGCCACGCCACTCTGCTCCCCGTGTGTATCTGCTGCTCTCGTGTACGGTAGCGGCGGCGGCGACCGACCTCTCCTCTGCCGCCCGCCGCCGCACTGCCGCTGCGACTATCTCGCGCGCGCGCCCGTTTGCACGTCGATCAATATGGCGCGTAGCCGCCGTCTCGCGCGCGGGTGCGCCGCCGTCGTTGTCGTTTGACTACAACTGCACGATGAGGGATCGTTCACACTGGCCAATTTGTCCCGTCTGAATAATAATAATAATAATAATAATGAAAACCGTATATTATATTATATTTTGTAAGCAAAGGGAGGGGATGTTTCGTTTAAAAAAAAGAAATCAATTATAGGTTTTTTATTCTTCGAATTTTCGCTCCGAGGAATCAAATCGTGTAGAAAAATCTGAATGCAATACATAATCGAATACGCCGTCGTTTGTTCGCCCTGTGTAATAATCGATACACGCATATCGTGTGTACACGAGACTTTTTCGTTTATACTACGCTGCCATTAAATACTCAAACTCCGTATCCTCAACTCAAATCTCAATTATTCCCCAAAAAATAACTCGTATCACTTATATTGACATTCAGATGGAGTCATCCAACACCTAAACCATTTATTCAAATGGCAACTTTTTCGTTGGTCATTATTCTCGTGTATTGCGAATTTTACATCGATTGATATATAGGCGTATAAGTTTAACATACCTATAAATCGTACCTAGTTTTAAAATTATATTCTATTATATACACATACCCTTATTATATGAGTGATGAGTCTGTTACCTATTCTTCTGTTATTATATAATATTAACATATTGGTTCAACTTCCGATCATAATATTTTTTTACACATAATTATTTCATTATTTTATATTTTAAGTTATTACTTACAATTTTAATATTCATTAGCGCCTTTATTATAATTAAGAAAATATGTAACATCACGAATACGAAAACGCCCTTTTAACCGTTTTTAGTGATTAAATTATCATAGTCTGCTGTTTAACAATTAATCCAAAAAGTAGTAGTAATAGAATAGAATATTTTATTGTAAAATTATTAAAACAAATATTTATTTTTATTTTACAATTAAATATATATGATATGAACATATTGTACAGTGTTAAAAAAATATATTGAATTTGTAATTTATATTATTATACTATCTTCAGTTTATTATTCTCCTTAAAAATTAATTACAATTATTCTTTTATTTCTCTAATAGTCTAGTCTCTAGTAGATACTAGATACGTTTTATATATTTAATAATTGCATAAATCGTATGTTGTGTTAAAAAAAAGTTAATTAAATTTAATGTTTACTCTATTTTTAATTTATGTAATAAAACTTAATTAAAAACATTATCTGTTATTCAATTGCATTGTAGATACTTGCTTAATATATTTTGGTGCATGTACGCAATGCAAAATGGAGATAATTATATTCTTGTATGTATTCATTAGTCTCAAAATGGACACTTGTTAGAATATACCTATTTTGATCACATTTTTTATATATATATTGTGTATTAAATTTGTTATGTATATAATATATGTTATATAATACTACTTTTTAACGATTTGTTTGATAAGTACATTGTCATTGTGCATTTTAATTTTGAGTTATGAATCAGATGTTTATATTTATTTATAACTCCAACAAACTGTCCCATTTACAATATAGTTATAACGATAAAAAAAATTAATATTAAACAAAAATGTTTGTTATTATACTTTGTTCAGTCATATTTTACTATAATAAACATGAATTATTATATTTTGTTGTTATAATTAAATTGCTATGTATATGCTTATAAATTAATTTTTAGTCTAAATTAATGAATAAAATTAATTTGATTCAATATTTTATTTTTTTATAGGATGCAAGAAAAGCAGCATGTGACACAAGTCTGTCGCAAGCGACCACCAGCATGGAACCGGTCGGCCGGATACAAATGCGGACGAGACGTACCCTTCGTGGACATCTCGCCAAAATATATGCCATGCATTGGGGTTCTGACTCCAGGTAATTCAAAAATCTATAGTATAATTTGTCTAATTTAAGATCTAATTATAAAAAATTAAAAAAAAAATGTAATTTTTAATAGCATTTTTGTAATCAGTTTTAGTATTTATAGTTTTCTTTATAAGAAACTTCATAATTTAATATGTGTTAAAAATTAGTGTAATTATTAATACGTGTATAAAATTTTTATAAAATTATAAAATTGTTTATTTTTATTCTTTCTGCATTATATTTATCCTCAGCCCTCTAATGTACAATATATATTATATACTTTTAAAACTTATCATTTGTTAAATAATTTTATTCCAGAAACCTAGTATCAGCCTCACAAGATGGAAAGCTTATCGTATGGGATAGTTATACGACAAATAAGGTACATGCCATACCACTTAGGTCTAGCTGGGTGATGACGTGTGCATATGCCCCATCCGGCAGTTTCGTTGCTTGTGGTGGCTTAGACAACATATGTTCAATTTATAGGTATATTATATAATTTCTTAGTAATTTAAGTCAAATTATAATTAAAATAAATACATTTTGTTTATTGTAATATTTTTAGTTTAAAAACCAGAGAAGGTAATGTAAGAGTTAGCCGAGAACTGCCAGGGCACACAGGTTACTTATCATGTTGTAGATTCCTTGATGATAACCAAATTGTCACCAGTTCTGGAGATATGTCATGGTAAAATTTTAAATTTTTTGATTAAATTACATTTCATTCTAATTAAAATCAATTGTGTTATAGTGCATTATGGGATATTGAAACTGGCCAACAGTGTTCATCGTTCATTGGACATACTGGCGATGTTATGTCTCTGTCTATGTCACCTGATATGCGGACATTTGTATCAGGAGCTTGTGACGCTTCAGCAAAAGTATTTATAATTTATTGCTTTAAAATAAAATACAACTTAATTATTATCATTTAATTTTCAGTTATGGGATGTTCGAGATGGAACATGCAAACAAACGTTCCCAGGACACGAATCTGATATCAACGCTGTTACGGTAAATAACTTTTATAGTAATATTATAATATTATTGATTTATTTCTTAAATAAATGTATACTATTTTTAATAGTTATTTATGTAATATTATAATTAAATTGGTACATCCTTGTTTGCTCTTTTTAAAAGTTTTTTATGTTTCTATGTATAGTTTTTCCCAAATGGTTATGCCTTTGCTACTGGCTCAGATGATGCTACATGTCGTTTATTTGATATCCGGTCTGACCAAGAATTAGCCATGTATTCACACGACAACATAATATGTGGCATAACATCTGTATCATTTTCAAAATCAGGACGTCTACTATTGGCGGGTTATGATGATTTCAACTGCAATGTTTGGGACTCAATGAAAGCTGAACGTGCCGGTTAGTTTAAATATATTTTATTTAAAAATAACAAAAAAAGTTCTCTACACTCTAAATCTTTAAACATTTGTTAAGAATCAGAAATCTAAAAATTAATCATATTATATTAGTTAAAAATAATATATGATAAAAATATACTAAAACAGTCAATATTTTTCCCCAAAATGTATACTGGATAATAATATATCTTGAATATAACTTTGGACTTTGAATTGTAAGTAACTCCTAAAATTATAAATTTAATTTTTTTTTATTCATATAAAATATTTTAAAAGAAATATTGCAAGTTTATTAAACATCAATTACAATAACATCAAGTATGAAATCATATAAATTGAAATTATTGTATCTTATTAAAAATATTTTTATACTTATTAATATTTGAAAAATAAATATCTATTTATTTGTCCAAATTTCAGTATATACTATGTAATATAAATTTTTTATTTCTTAAATGTCCTCTCATTTTTTTGTCATGTATATTTAAACATAAATTACAACATATGTACTATTATTAATCGTTTTTATAATTAGATTTGATTTCAATTGGTTTATGTGTAAAATATGGCCCAAATATTTCTAATTGGAATTCTTGTTTACTTGATAACCAACCAATCTAAATAAATAAATAAATGTCTTATCATTTATAAGTTTATAGTATTTTTAATTGTATACTTCTCTGGATGTTGTATTAGGAAAAGGTAGCACACTTCTAAGATCTGTATTTAAATTGCCCTCTCTCGTCATGGCGTTTTTCTTTATTGCATTTAATTTTTCATTTCTTTCTCTATTTTGTTTGAAAATATATTAACAAATAAATTAAATATGATTTATTACAGTAATACTTATATTCATCCAATATCCACTCCCACTTATTAGGCCAATCATCAAAAGCTTTTTGTTCTTGTTCACAACGACTTCTAAAATTCTGATCATCACTTACAGATACATTTGCTCTAGCCATGTTATAATAAAATAATATAATTAAAAATATTCAATTTTAGATATTTATTATACAATAATATTTGTAACTAAGCAATATAACATTTAATTATTAAAACTATTGGCTTTCTAATATGTGGTTAGGATATTTTTTATGTTCAAGTTCAAAACATGTAAGTGATATACAGACGGTTAAAATGTAATTCTCAATTTTAAGAGTTAATTGAAAGTTTACAATAATGTATGTTTATAAAATTGCATGAATATTAGTTTTAAAATAATTTAATCAAATTAAAATGCGGATAGTATTTTCTAGAAAGATAAATATTCTATAATAATTATATTAGTAATCAATCAACTAATTAGTTAGTGATTATTACCCTTATATCCCTAAATAAGTAATTTGAAATAAAACATGTGTCAAAATAAGTATCTAGATTAAAAATGTATTCTAGTAATAGAATTTTGTATAATAGATGATTTGTTTGATATGACATTTTTTTGTTTTTAAACACTATTAAAGAAGGAATTAAAAAATTATTTTTGACACATTTTTACTCTTTTAAAATGTATAGAACATAAAGTCTATCTCTTGCCCTAGCAATAATATATTTTGTACATCTTTGATCCAAAAACTGTTTTAAATGTATTGCTTGAAATATATTATATTTTTAAATACTATTAAATTATTATTATTTTTTTAGGTATATTGGCTGGTCATGACAACCGAGTCAGTTGCCTGGGAGTAACTGAAGATGGCATGGCTGTTGCTACCGGTTCTTGGGATAGCTTTTTACGTATTTGGAACTGAGTTGGCCTTCTAATGAGACCTAAGAAGTCAACGCCAAACGGTCCCTGAATTACAAAAAAAAAAAACCCAAAAACAGCTAAATAAATAATTAAATTAAAATACATCAAAAAAACCTTATAAAGTAAAAAACAGTTCAAACATTTTTTTCTTAACGGGGGACCACTCACGCGAAATGAAATGTTTTGTTTTTTATCACTTTAAGTAATCTCTAAGTTGCATTATTCAAAATTAAATACCACCCGACTTGAAGGTCTTCCGTTTCGCGCATTTTGGGACAAGTGTCCGCGGCTGTTTAGGTGCTCAAAAAAACAAAACCGTGGCAACACAAACTATCTATGGAAACGTAGTGTTAACAATTATATTTTACAACATATAATATACAGATGTATATATATATATATATATACATACATACATACATACAAACTAAAATAATTATGAATATTTATATCTAAGTCATATAACTAGAATAGATCAGTATTTAAAGTTATAAAACGCTAAAAAAAAAAAAATTATATTCCTAAAAAGTTTTTTTAACGAGTGTTCATATTAAAAATAATTTTTAAAACAACAAAAAACAACTTTATATACTTTTCTGTGTAAATACTAGTAAATTAAATCTTGTGTATAATATTAAAATTTAGTTTTTAGAGTTAAATATATAATCAGAACTGTGTGCATTTTTCAAATAAATCTGAACTATACATTATTTTCACTGAGAAGTTTTAGATTTTACACCGATATTGGTTTTTAAAATATACAGGCGTTATTTTACAATAAGAAGTTAATCTACTAACAGTTTGTTCTTAATACAATGGTCGGTTTTTTCTCTTAGCTGATATTCGTTTATATTTAATTGTTACATCTCATGTGTATACATTTATTTATAAATGAATTATTTTGGGTTGAACATTGAGGTTGACTTCTTAATATATTTAGAATCGTCTTAACATTTGTAACACCACGGACGGCCTTCATGAGGGTTGTGCTCTGATCATACACATCTTTGGTTTTTATTATAAACAATATTCTTTTAATATATATTTTACTTTAATTTTTTTTTTTACATTCTAACGCACACATACACATTTTTATATTACATAACCAGTTTTTTAAAAAGCATTTATACCTATTAAAATATACGTGTGAGTTAATTGTGTTGTTTTTGAACTGTCAAGCATTCATTGAATAGTTAATTTTAATTAATATTAATTTTATTGTTACTTTGTAAACAAAACCATTACGTTAGCATTATGAATCTGATAAAACCATAAGTTTTGCCACTATATATATATCTAAAGGTGGTCATTATTTTGTATTATTATTATTATTATTATTATTATTATTATTATTATTATTTAATTACTTAATTCTTTAAATGTCCACGAATTACTAAAATAAATTTTTGATTCCCTAAATGGATTTACCTATGCCATTGAATATCCTGCAACTTTTACTGATAATAATGGTGATGATGGTAATATTTTCAGTTTCTTTTTAATTTTATACGGTATAGCTAACACTCAGTATGCATATTTATGGCAAATTGCACACAAAATTTAATATTTACATTTCCCTATAAATCTGATAATTTAATTGTTAATGTATCAATACAAGGCAAAATGTTTATTGAGTTTTACCTAGATCTTTCATGGATACGTTGTAATTTATGTGTATAAGAATGTCTTATTTCAATTTATCTAATCTTCATATACATGTGTTTTTGGGTTAATTAAACATGAAGCAAGACTTTTTTATATGCATTAGCTGTATACTATACCATGTGTTGTGTTCTAATATGTTAGCTATCTGATACAGACAATTTATCTTAATACCTAAAGAACTATTGACTTAGAAACCTTTTTTAGTTTTATGATTTAATATTTTTATAAATATATATTTTTTCCTAAAAGACTAATTATTTCTATTAAAAAGAAACGTCATTGAATATAATATTTAAATTCAATGAATATTGTCAACAACCACATGGTTAATTGTTAGAAAATACATTTTTTTTTCAACTTGAATGATCAGCTGTATAATAATTTATGAACATACAAAATATAAAATTAATTAAAAGTATACATTTTACTTTTAGTTACTTAAGAATAAACAAAAAAAATTGTATATTTATATGCATGTATGTAACATATTTATACATACATATATATATAGATTTATTAATAATAATACTAATAGTATGTACAAAATATCAAATTTATAATTAAATTTTTTTGCTTAACCAAACATCTTTGTAAACATTTTAATACATTCAGTACTTAGAGAATCTTATCGATTATTGTAATGATTTTGTGTTCTACTTTCATTTTATTTTTGTTTTTGAGTGTGTGTTGCAGTCATTTTTAAATTTTTTCTATAGTACGTATATTTTATAATTAAAAAAAAATTATCAATAGGATTACATCTTACCATCTAATATTATTATGTAAATATAAAATAGAAATTACATAATTTACAATTATAATTATAATTTTTTTTTTCGGCAACAGTTTGATGTCACACACTGTATCATATAGGTACTTTTACTATGGTTATAAATTATAATTATAAAATATTACAACTTTAGGTCTTACGTAAAGATAAGGTCTTAAAATTATCGTTGTTCGATAACTATTAAGGAAATAAGGAAAAAATATTAAAAAATATTGCAGTCAAAAGAATATCGCTGTTTTTGTCGAATTTCTAATCATATTAATTAATTATAAGTTAAGTTATCATTATTAATTTTAATTTATTGCCAAAAGGAAAAAACACTAAAAACCAAGTAGTTAATAGTGTCTTGTATTTTTTTTTTATTTCTTTTTTTTTTTATCGCTATTGCGTTTATTTATTTATTTTTTAAAATGTAAGTGTAATAAGTTTGTCATGGTAAAATAAAATAAATATTTAACATATTCAAATATGTTAAGTGTTATTTAATATGCTTTTTACACATTGCCATTGATTGAATAATTAAAATACTTTTAGAGCACTCTTTAAATTTTAATTTTTTCAAGCAGTGATTGACCTTATATGTGTATACATAGATTTTAATAAAAAATCTTTAATCAATGAGATTAAAATATCTGGTGACCCATTAAACATACTACACAAATTTTTTACATAAACTTTTGTGTTTTTTTTTTTATATATATATATATTAAACTAAGTGCATTTTTACATTTAAAAATGATAATTGTTTTCTGTTTATTTCAGTGACAACAAATAAAAATAAATAATTTTTACAAAACTAAATTCTTTATTTTCAACTAAACAAAAAGTTCAAAACTAAATATTTTATTAATTTTGTTAATATTGAAATCATATTATTTTTACAAATTGCTTTAAAAATCCAGTGTTAAAAATAACACCTATAGTTAAATATTCGTAAGTAATTAAAATTTATTTTAAAAAATCTGTGACAAAGAAATCCTCAAAACTTTAAATGATTATATTTAATAAATATAATATTAAAATTATATTTTGTAATTTAAAATTAATTCTTGTCATATTTTATAGTATTAACACATTAAGTATTTTCTTAGCGATCCCGCTGGTTACTGCTTTATGGAGATCCTATTAAATGCCTAAATAACAAAATGTATTGCAAACTAACATCATTCCCATAAACTTATTAAAAGTTGTAACATTTAACATAATAATATTACATTATTACTGCTGATGAAATATCTAAAATTCTATATTGTTTTATCTAGTGCTAAAGAAGTTTTAAGCCATGAAAATCTGAGAATTATTTAACTCAGTGAATTGAAAATTTCAGATCGAACAGTAATACTAGTACAGTACACTAAAAACAAGAGTATCAAACACAAAATAAATGTGTCCAAAAAGAAAAATCTCATTAAGGTTTTTATACCACCATGAGAATAATTACAATATTTTTTTTAATAATACAAATATGATAGTTACCTACTTTAATTATTGATTGAACAAATTTATTAACAGTTGTTGAGCTAGTCGTGGTCTAGAATAACTACTGTAAGAAGACAAGAAGTAACCTGTTATATATTCTTCTATTTAGAAAAAGTTAATTTGTTATAAAATATATTTCTTGAACTTTGTATTCCAATTTACCTAAATTTATTAAATTGACATAAATTATATCTAATGTATGATAATATTTATCGTCTAAATATTTAAGACGGCGCATTGTATAGGCAATTTATGGCCGTCCTTGCAGTATTTTAGATCTTATTCCAAACTAGTGGATTACCCGTCGCGCTTTATCCTTAAAAAACCAAGGTACAAGTTAATTCGGAATTTGTAACTTTCAGATTTCGATAGTTCGTTTTCATATCTAGATAACCCACCATTAAAAAAGAAAAATAGCCTAATGTATTAGTACTTTACTTATACCTATAAAAACTTTTATATCCAAATTGTAAAAGTGAACTTAATTTTATTAGATCCAACGACACATTTCTAGGTATATTTTTAAGCTAAATTTACAGTTTATCTAGAATATCCAAGAATTATTTAAATTTCATCGGGTCACTAAAGATATTTTGGACACCCCCTGAAAAATTAACCAAATAATTAAAAACACAGAAGCAGTACGTATTCGTAAACCATGCAGCAGAAAATTGTTATTTGAAATAAAGTATTACTATCGCATCTTGGTTCATAATTTTTCATTGAACGCAGATATCAGTCACCAATATTTCTTGTCTTGTATGAAGCACTCGAGTACCTATAGAAAATGTATAAGAACTAGTCAATTTAATGACATAAGATTATAAGATCTAACATGAACTTGATAGTCTAGATAAACAGTGATGCCTGAAAAAGACTAATGCTATAAAATGTTCAGTGCTTTTTTAATACAATAATACAGCGTTTCTTAAAATATGTTCCGTGGAGATCACTTCAGGGTTTCGCGGATCTCAAGTAATTTTGAGAAAAGTTACTTTAAAATATCTAACTAAAGATAAGAATAGCGGCTAGTGAAAAAAAAATATCTGTACGACTTTCATCAATAAAACCCAATATTAAGAATATTTGTAATAATAAAAAGCAATTTCACTTATCTCATTAAAATTATAATTTAGTCTAATTAAAGTAATTTAAGTATCATTATATACAATTATTATTATTTTAACATATTTTATGAATCAAATACCTTTAACACGTTGTTATTACATGAAATAATAAAAAAATTTTTTGAAAATAATCTTAAAAAAAGCTAAAAAACTAAAAAAAGTAGAGGTTACACGATAAAATTGATAAAAGTGAACATAAAAAAAGGTTCCACGGATAAAAAAGCTTAAAAAACGATGCAATAATAAAAGTCTTGTCATTCCCCCCCCCCCCACACACACACACACAGACCAAATTGGACATTCCTAGGTGCTCCTGCCTAAATATGGCCAGTCATAACAATGCAATAGATATATATGTTACGATAAAAGTACAAATACTAATTTACCGATTTTGGTAAAACACTAAATAGTTTGATCAAACTCCAAATGATTTTTGTAATTCGGACCTTTCATAAATCTTAAGATAAACAACTAGCGTTAGTAAAAGTCTCAAATTTTTTTACCAATTAATAATTATATGATATTTTTCCCCTGATTTATACTCTTATACAAAAATAATAATTTTATGTACCCTAGAATTTATCAGTAAATGCTAAGTTTTACCGTAACTTATGAAATAGGTATATTACATTTTAATATTTTTTTAGTCATTAAGGATTAAGGTAACCATAATTCAAATTATAATTACTATTTATATTGATAATTTGCAGCCTTGCAGGTGGTAGATTTTTAAACTGTCCAAGTAAAATTTTAATGTCTCTTCTATGATTTGTTTGAGTGGTTACTAGAATGTTTATAGGCTATAGCTATTATTTTCAGACATTATAGAATCAAGAGTTAATAACATAGGTAATTATATTATATTATGTAAGAATGTAACTATAAAATATTATTATTTATTTAATATTTTTTTCGTTAAACAAGTATAAAAATATTACAAACCTAACATTCTAGAATAGTGTATTCTACCCAAATAATTGATTTCAACAATGATTATTTCATACTTTCATGTGTGCAGTGTTTCACTTTCCTCATGTTGCATATAGTTTTTAGTTTTGTATAATATCTGTTATATTCTGTACTGACTACATTTTGAAGCCATTTGCAGTTGCAATGTGAACTATTTTAATAGTGAAACATGAACTATTTAATAGTACTATCAGCTAATTTGAGGTGTTAACCATGGTTTCTAGATAATCAATCAGCAGTACTTTCAAATTTTGGTTTTGTGCTTACAATTAGGTACTTTCAAATGACGCAATGAACAACAACCAAAATACCAAATGGCAAATCTGGATTCAGGCGGAAAAATTACAATGTAGGATAGAAAACTTCATGGCACCAAAAACTGCAGTACACATTTAATAATTTTAATAATTATTTTTTATTTACATTTACCAATGGTTCAAGCATAAAAATTCTTACATAATAAATAGGTAATATAATCAAATTTATAATTAGTTTATATTCATAAAACAATCGATTCAATTATTATTTCAAACAACTAATTTAACAATCCTTTGAGATCATTATGTATTATAAATCATATAATACAATAATTAGGTATTCAATACATGATATAACTGTGCATATAATAATATGGTATGATAGATGTGGAAGACATAAATTAAAAAATAAACAAATTTCAATAGACATTTAACTAATTAGTGTAAAGTAAAATATAAACAATAATAATAGGTATGTTCATATGGTTATTCAGTATAATAATAAATTTAAATAATAAATAATAAATAATATTCTATAAATAATTTTATTCCCATTCATGTTTTATCTTTTCGAAATCAGCATCTTCTATGAAAGGCTTATCAATAAGACTAAAATGATAATAATATTATGTTATGTTTATTGAAGAATAATTTAATACTTAATATTATTTGTAGAAATGTTTATTGTATACCTGATCATAATATCGCCACAGAAAAAGCATTCAGCTGCCAATAATTTATCTAAGGATTCTTTGACTTTATCGCGACGATTGATTGCTTCTAATGACTGTGATATGTCTTTATTGTTTTGATACAAGGTATTAAGTTGATTCTAAAATAAATTTATGTTATAATTCATGAAAAACTAAAAAGCAACTATACCACAGCTACATACTTGTAGATCCTTAATAGTGTTTATAGTACTGGAATCTACATATGGTTGCATTTCCTTAATCAGACACTCTGCGTGAAAACAGTGTGAGCAAGGGAACGTATAGAAAGCTTTGGTCATTAATTGTTCATGACAACTGCTACACTCATTCGATGGCTGGATTAACATGTATCCATTTCTGAATGATAAAATTTCAGATCTAATTACTTCAGCTGATTTGGTAGCATCTTCCATTTCTTCTTTGAGATTTTGTATATCCTTATTGTATACCTAGAAAAATGATGCAAGTACAATGATTTTCATTAAGAACCTAACTAATGCAAACTTCAAAATTATCACATTATCTTACTTCAAGAGATGAACACACGGCATCTTTAAAATGATCAATAGTTACAAAATCTGGGAAAAATGGTAGGATGTCTTCAATTTTTATAAACTTGCACTCTTCCAAAAAACGCATTGCTTGTTCTATGTCATTATTTTGTTTCACCACATGTTGTGCTGAAAAAAAATGGATCATAAAATTATTAATATGTCAAATCAATAAGTATATCATAGTGTAACTCACCAATTTTTAGCCAAAGTTTTTTTGATAATTCTATGTTATTGTTGGGCAACGAAGCTGTTGTTTTAGCCAACTCAACACTGATTGTTAATGCTAAATCCACTGCAGCTTCCCATAGACCCAAGACAATAGATAATTGTACACACGCTTCTCCTAACTGATGTTCACGACACAATCGCAGAGCAAATTCTGGATTGTAGCTTACAGCCGATATCTCACGACCTTGTAGCTTTAAGTAATTCATCAGTTTATCTCTATTGTACTTGATATAAAGAGATATCAAATAGTTATGTACAGATTCCACATGACAGTTCAAGCAATGAATACTGTACTCCAAGTATCTGATTATTTCCAAAGCCTATGTATAATACACATGCAATATAACTATAAGTACTGATTTCTATATAAATAAATGCAATATTTGGTTCTATGCTCACAAGTCTTTCACTTGGGTTTGGAATTATCAATGCATTGATGACTTTTAAAGGATCTAACTTCTGTCCTTGCTTTATCAAAATAGATACAGTTTGTGCTGGGGCTTTTTCAACAAGATCAGAGGAAAACGTATAAAATAATTCACTAAATGGATGGTTGTCTAACAATGTTAATGCTACAAATGTATAATCATAATATTAATATTAAATATCAATAATATTCTAAAAAATCAATTTATTTACCCTCAGCAATATTTTCTTCATTTAAATAATGCTGAATAACACGCTTATAATCTTGATTTTCAAGTGCCAACCACATCATAAAATTCACATCACCATGACTAGCCAATATGTCATATATGCTTTCCCAATTTTTACGTAAACAATCCTAAAATAATAAATAATAATTATAAATATAAAAAACAATAAATACAGTGGATGCCACTTATAAGACACATAGATATTAGATTCAGTCACTTATAATACTCAGTCTACCAAAACTGAAAACAATATGGACGTTTCCAAAAGTAAATACATTAAAACAAAGTCAGTTAAAGACCCATTCATTTTTGCAAAAAAGTTAATAAAAATTGTAGTCATGTTTAGTAATATTTTAAAATAAATTAAATTACTAATTAGTTATTAAAAAGTTAACTGTGTTAAAGTGGTTTCAATTTAAGCCTTATATAAATAACAACCACCATTACATTTTATATCATTGAGGCAATCATTTTAATAAGTAATAGAAATAAGAGCAGTTTAAAGACCTAAATGGCTAAAAGTAACTAAAAATAAATAAATAATATGTAAAAGTAAAATAGCGAAATATAGTTAATAATACATTTAAAATGCTTTTATCATTTTTTTTCTATTTTGCCAGTAAGGTTTGTTTAATTATTTATTTATTTAAGTTTTGAACGAGGCATATAAAAATACATAAATCAGATAAAATTAATGATAGTTCATAATGGTATAATAAATGAGATAGAGTATTATAATACTGTTACAAATTCAGCAATGTACTGTACACAAAATAATTAAATTCAATAAATGAAGTAGTACAACATACGAATATAAATAATATAAAGTACTTATTGTTAAAAATTAACAAGTAAAAAATTACAATATATTTTAAAAGAGTTGGAGTTAAATGATATGAACAAATATAATTTTAATTTGTTTATGGTTTTCATTACTTAATCGAGTGAGGTATTTTAAATATAATTAGTTACTTCTGCGTTAAAATAAAATATAGTTTTATATCAAAAATTACGAGTAGAAGTATGGAAAGTAAAACAAATTAAGATTTTTTGACAGTCAATATTACTATTTTTATAATGAAAATCGTAAATGACATAGTTCAAGTATTTTGAGGTTAAAAATAAATAAAAGTAGAAAGTTTAAAGAATACAGTTCTCTGGTTGTAGAATATTTAAATAAGGTGAACTATAAAAAATTTCCTGAATTTTTTTTAGCTTAAACTTAAGACCCAATTGCTAGGAAAACAAATTATTGTACCATATTCACAAATATAACATATTAAACAGCAGTATATAAATTTAAGCACAAATTTGTAATTAAAGTCAGCACAATTTTGATGAATGAAACTCAAGACTCACTAAGTACTAATTCCAAAATGAGTCTTATAAGTAACATCCACTGAATATAGTTATTAATAAATTAATAGATATGTACTTGAATAATGGGTATAGCTAAAAATTGTTTAAATGATTCTTGTAACGTAGTATATTCTTGTGATTTTCCTAGTTTATAGTTTCTAAGTACAGCCAATTCATTAGCAAACAACTCAATCAACCACAATGTAATCATTGTGATTTTTGTATAATCCTGCGAATTTAAACCACCTAGTTTCTGCAAACAAACCAAAAAATATTAATCTTTTAATACTTACATAAATTTAAACTAAATATCATACTTTCATAAGGAATAATTTTATAGGTTTTTTTTCATTTAAATGCAAAAATTTCAGTACAATTTCTTCAAATGATACATTTAGGTTAGCATATATCAAAGCACTGTTTTCATATCTAAAAAACAAGTGATATAATTTACTTTAATTTATGTTTATATGTATTTTCAGTATTTAAATAGGTAAATAATTGATTAATTACTGTTTTGAATTGAAAAAATGCTCTGCTTGTCTAATTAATACTTGATTTATCCTGTAAGGATTGTTAATGCATATTTCTTTTGCTTCTTCGAACATTCCTTTATCAAGATAAACCTAATCAACAAACAACACTGACATAAAATTTTAAAATTCTAGAAAATATAATATTGCTTTATGATCTTAACCATACTTTCCACACATGGCGATCTTCTTTGGTTATTTTATATCTAAAAACAGCACGTTCTGCATACAACCAAATTGTTCCAGTCATCAAATCTTTTGTTATATTCAACAATCTACCATAGCTCTAAAAGACATATTTAATTGTATTATCAAATAAAACTCAATATATCTAATTATTTACATCAGAACAATAATCTTCATCCATCACTTGAGATGCAGTGCGATCAGAAGGGGCTACTAAAGAAACAGCAATAACTCTTTCTGGAAATAACAACAATACATGATAACGTGTAAATGTCATTGATAACGGTACAGTAAAATCATCATCATCTCTTCCATACAGCCGACTATATTCAATGAGTTCATGTGAGCTGAAAATTGTTTTCTCATCTTTGTTTATATCAACCTATAATGAATGTTTTGAAATAAAATTAAACCAAATCAAAGTATATTGATTAATCAAAAATAGTGGTTTACTTCCGCAACAAATACTCCCAACTCAGTAAGAAATCCAAAATATTTTGGAACTGTAAAATCGTTGTTTAAAAAATAAAAATGCAATTTGCTATGTTTCACTACAGTCGGGATTTCATAAAAACGTTCTGTAAAAAAGAAAAATAATTACTACAATTTAAACATAATTTTTTAGTATTTAAATTTAACTACTCTGAATGAAAATACTACTTTAATAATAAACTATACAGAGTGAATCACTAAGTTTTACTTTATGCTTATAAATTTATCAAAAAACTGGTAATATAATAACCAATCCATTAAATATTTATCGAAAATGAATTGTACTTAATTGATCTATTCTTCTTAAATAATACAGGTATAAATATATAATACAAACTTGCCTGGGATGGTCAAATAATTATTGAAGATTTGTTGTAACATCGGTCTTTCGTCTTTATTAAATATTATGTCAACAAATTGATACAATTTTGTTGGTGTAATTGCTAATATATAAAATAGATCTGATTTTCCAACTCTATGATACTGGAGTCCAATTATAGGAATAGGTTGACCTTTACTTATGTCAAATACCTGTAATATACAGTTCATAAAAATTTAATTGTACTGATGTTAAATAACCGATATATAGCAATAATACACACCTCTTTCCAATATTGAACTACGCTGCCTTGAAAAAATCTATCAAACTCTGTTCCTAATTGTGTTTCGATTATCGTACCAGATGAATTTCCGAGCAGTATAGGCCCAGTTGTGCTAGATGTAGATTTCACTTTAAAATCATAGTTCCAAGCCACTGATGTTATTTCTGAGCCCTGATATTTTCCAACCTATAAACATTAAACAATAGTTCTAGAGAACAAATGATAAAATCACGGCGATTCTAAATTTATTTAATATTTTCCCTTACAGGTTTGAGTTTAGACAGTTGTTTAGTTGCATAAAATAACTGAGAACTATTTATGTTACCACATGAAATTAATAAGTGTTCTCCAAAGGGATCCAAGAACAATTGCTTAACCTTTAGAGATGATGTTTTAAATGTATCAATTTCTAAAAAACAAATTAGACAAGTTATTTTTGCAATTATTACAAAACACAATACATTTAAACAATATGAGTGTGCACGTTTATAGTGGTACTCAAGACCAGGAGTCTTCAAATTATAAGATCCAGTGAACATTAAAAGCTCTCTAAAAGCGGGAAAAAATCCAAAAATAAACTATTTGTATTATTTTGTTTTTAAAATTTTTTTTTGATTAAGATTTATAATATAATATAATGTAAAATAAATAAATAAATAAATGTTTGTCATAATATTATAATTTTTCATTTAATTTTTGCATACTACAAATATAACAGTACTTTTTTTTTTTTGGTAATATGGAAAATGTACAATACTAAATTTAAATATTACTCTTGACTGGATTCATGGAATTCTGTGGCAACCATTAAAAACTAGTACTTATTTATTAAGATCATAATATTTCTAAAGAATTTAAAATTGTTTATCTAATAATATATGTTTTGGCACATCGTTTTTAATATTTTCTTGTATGACCCTCAAGCAAAAAGTTTTAAGACTCCTGCTCTATAATATAGAAGAGTATGAATTGCAATAAATAGCATTTACTTTAATTGAGACCCAATCACTCTCACCTTCGATATTATCCTGTTTTAAGTTTATTCGCAGTAACACATTATTGACCATAACTAAAACCACATAATCATTGCTTACCAGCAATTGAGTGATCTTATCGCTTGGAGAGAAATTGACTTTCTTTTTGGATAGTATGGGAATTCCTTGGAGATCTGCATCTCTATCAAAACTTTCATCCAGCTACAACATTAAATTGCAATTACAATTTTTAAAACAATTAAATAATAGGAGTATTAACGTAGAGAAATGATTTTACTAATTGCTTAGATGTCGGCGCTGTTTTAATTCTACTTTCAACTCCTTGCTCAAACTGATCAAGTATTGAAATCATTGTGTAAGTATTAAAATCAGTTCATTAGTTGCCAAATGTTGATGTTATGGTCCGCCTTTATAATATTATATTTGTCTCAAACTTTTCGAATAATATCACTTTGGCATATTAATTTTAAATTGTTATAAAAAATAAACGAAATTCAAAATATTAAAAATGAAAAGTTTATAAAATTATTTTGTAAACTTGAAATTTATACAGTCTTAAATCCTTAATTTTTAATTTACTAACGAGGAATGTTAGCGGGCGTAAAGATAACACCATTATCACCAATGTAAATAATTGATAATAGATTATTGCAAAATATTATCAATGGAGAATATACGTCCAAAAAATAAAACGTCTATATAACACTCCACTCCACACATCCCCTAATACACAAATAAAAAATCCAAACTAAATATTGAATTATTTGGAGTTATACGAGATTTATCTTTAAAAATTCTAACTTTTGATAAAAAACGTTTACTTTTTTTAATTTAATAATAATAATTTACATGATTTCTAGTATAATTACTACGATTGTTGATAGAATAATTAATAGCTTTAAAATAAAAATAAAATTATATAAAAAAATTGAAAAGTTTTGGAGAAACTTAAAAAAATGCGTGGTAGGTTTGGTTTAAAAAAAATGTAAATTATCCATAACTAGAAGAAATAAAAAATTTAGACCTCCTCTTTAAAGGGTATTTTTTCATCATTTTAGGTATACTTTCGTATGACGTCGGTCAGTCACTTAGCCCCGGAACACATTGTATAAACAATAAATATTAAATAATACAATTATTTTTCATGTGAGATCTTATAAGAAAACTTAATATAGATGCATAAGAATAGATTAGCTTTATTTAGTAACTGTTTGTCCTTTGATAAAAGTATCAAATTGTCAATCAGTAAGAAATTATTTTATAGTATCACATAATTAGTAATTGACATGTAGGTGTGTATGGTTTTTGTTACAACGATTCAAATCTACGCCAATGACAGTACCCATAGAGTAATAAATTTATTATTATTAGTAATAAGTTTATTACTTTATAATTTATGAATTATGGCGGCACCACAGTAAACTACAGAAGTAATCACCGCGCGGTGTGAAGATATGAATATGAACCATAAACCATTATTATGGTAAAGTAATGATTCGATTTTATCACAGAATGAGTTTTATCATTTATTATTATTTTGTTATCGGACGACCGTTATTATCAATGTATACAAACAAAACATGAGCGTTAGGATGAAATAAGTAAAATGTGGTTATAAACTTATAACAATATCTTATGTAGTTCATAACCATTTTAAGACTGTATCATTACTGTACGTCGCTCGACATAGGTCTACACGTATAATTTTAAAGGTTGTTAATTGTTATTGCTTGAAAGCGTTTTCAAAAAAAGTAATCATCAAAATTCATATTAGTTTTTATTTACTAGTTTTGAGTATTATAGTTGTTTCAAACATTAATTATGTCAGCTTTGAATAGTAAGTATTACTTTTGTATCTTCAAAATATTTTTTTTTTCATTAAATATTTATTTTATTTTAGACTCCAGTACTAGTACTGACCAAAATGATCCAAATAAAGACAAATCCAAAACTCCAAGATCCAAAGACATGCATTTACCGATATCAAGAGTACGCACCATCATGAAGAGTACACCAGATATTGAAAACATAGGATTACCGTCATTGCATGTTGTTACTAAAGCAACGGTAAGAATATAATATTATTTTTATTTTTATTATTTATGTTTCAATTGTATTATATTACTTTAACGAATAATTTTTATTGCTTCTACATTATAATTGTGTTTAATTAACTTGTAATAGTGATCATTTCCTTAATTAGCTTTTGATCCATTACATTATTGAAATTTCTCTATAATTTTATAGTGAGTTTGTTTTAAAGGATAATTTTAAATATTAGAGTATAATATTATAAATTATAATTATATATATATATATTATTTTAAAATGGATAAACAATTTGACATTAAATTAGGTACATATAAAGATACATTTAAATTTATATTTGCAGTCAACATTCTTAGAAAAAAAGCGTTTTAATAGAAATCCTGTAGTAAAAGTATTTTTTTTTTTTAGAAAATATAAAATCTATTCTTCAAAAATTAGTAAGGATATGGTAATAGAAAAAAAAAATAAAATATGAACAATTTTGAAAAAAGCCTTAGTTGACAATTTCAACTATAAAATTTAAAAATATTTAAACATTTATTTTATTTATTTATTTGTTTATTACTATAATAGATTATGATACCAGATTTTTATAAATTGTCTTTGCGAATTTCCGGGTATTGTTCATGTATATAAATTGAGGATTTGTTTCATTTTTGTTTAGAAACTGATTTATTAATGTGAAACAATTATTTATTGTATTTTAGGAGTTATTTATACAAAAACTGGCACAGGATGCTCTTAAAGGACAAAGACACTACAGACATTTAGAATATAATGATCTTGCCAGAGCTGTTGAAGATAATGAAAATATGTATTTCCTTAGAGGTAAATTGTATTTTTATTTATGTATGATGTATGTTTTATTAGTAATTTCTTGGCAATAATAAATTAAGTAAATACTAAAAATAAAGCTATTTATAACAAGGATTTAAAAAAAAGTGAAACTGAAGTTGTCATATCATTACTTGTAAAGCACAGAGTTGTATGGATTAAATAAATATCATATATAGTAAAAATATGCAATTTAAAGTGACTATTTACAGTTCTATGCATAACATTTATACTTTATTATTGATGTTATTTTCTATAGCTAGGATCATATACTAATTTCTATGTAGGTCTATTTTGAAACTTATCATAGCCCAAAACACTTTTAATTTTTTTCACATATTAAATTTATAACAAACACATTTTATTAATAATAGTGTAAAATTATACCTGCAAATTAATGACTCCTGTTCTATAATTCACAAAATTAATGTTTGTATGGGATTTAAAGGCTTATAAATATAGTTTAAAAGTTGATGACCTTAAAAACGTTAAAAAAAAATCCATAAAATTCTTAGTAAATTTTTAAATTTATCAAAACTTACAAATTACTCATAATTATTGCATTGTACTATTAGAGCATATTTGATGTTGTCAAAAGTTAATTAAGGACAATTACCGGTTAATAAATATTTATTCTTGGAATAACTTTTCTCTGTGCCCACAGAAGTGATAGTGATGAATCTGAAACTGGCCAAATCTTTAGCAAAATTTAGCTAACACTCACTTGAAGCTTCTTCACCATTTAGAATTTTCGAAATTGTTACCATTGTTTAAAATCCAGTGTTTTTATCAAATACAGCCTTCAATAAGTTTTTAATTTAATTTCTAATTCTGTTAAGTGCTGCTGATTCAATTTTAAACAATAAGAAGTGATCTAGTGGGAAATCAGTAGAAATGACAGCTAGCAATTGCCTTACGTTATCGAATCTTTATCTTTACCTAACCGTATACAACTTATGTAAAATATTATTTTACCTATAACACATAAATTTGATGTATCTATATACAGTTTGTGTAAAACAAAAAAACTATGAGGGTAAAAATTTTAATTGACGAAATTTGATTAAAAATATAAGAAATTGAGCTAAAAAGAAAAATATGACAAAAAATGTTTTAAAAAGCAAATACAGCCAAAAAGTGCAAAATATAAATTAGTTATTCAGATTCATATGTTGATGAAACAAATTTGTAATCAGGAAAGCATCGTCTAATAAGTTCCAAATATAAAAATGCAAAATTTATCAATTTATAAAGAACTGAATCAATTAGCACTACATTTACCACATATATTCTTTAAGACTCTGGACGTGTTCTTGGTTGGTTGAGTTTAACCCTTTAAGTTCACGCATGAACTTTATGCACCAACAGATTCTGGTTTTAGTAATGTCACATCATATATTTACAAATAAAATGTTTTACAAAATGGTATTATATCATTGTTAAAATATTTTATAATAAATAAGCCTGTACAATTAAAATACAACAATAATCAACATAATAACACACATATTTAATATACCTATTTTATTTTTCAGAGGTTTTACCTAAAAAAATTACCATGGCTGAATATTACAAATTGGTTGGTAAAGAATCCTCAGAAGATGGTGAAGACAATGATAACAGTTCTCAAACATCACATTCTTCATCGTCTTCAGTATCATCAGACAATTAATCTTTATTATATTCCTTAACAGTTAACTATAAATATGTGTAGTTACATTGTTTTTTTTTAAATTTTTTAATTTATAAATTATTGTATAAGTATCTTAATATTAAAGTATTAATTTTTAAGTTATTGATCATGAATGTTTTTTTCTCTAAACCGTTTTACAAATACTAGTTTTGAGTTGTTTTTCATGTACTTTGATATCAAATCATTATTGTTCTTTAACTTTGTACCATTGCAACTCAACCAATACGTTTTCCATATTCGTTTCCAACTGATAGTTGATTTCTCATCAGCTCTTTTTAAATGTAACTCCATTTTTCTCTCGATGCTTTTTTTCAAGTCTATCACTTTTGCTCCATTTTTCTGTACCTAAAAATAACAGAGATAAAAGGCATTTTTTTTAACTAATCACGATATTGATTGTCGGCAAATTAGAGCCGTTTAACTGTATTGTATACTGACGACGATCGGGATGACAATGTCATCAAAGCGTTCTAAGTAAACAGTTATCGCTCGACCGTGTTCGATTGCAATTTGTAAATCGATTTCTCCCAACGTGACATTGTTCGGTAGGTCTCCCAATACGCTGTCTTTGTCCAGCACCGCGTTCAACACTTCGCCCGTCAGGTCTTTGAGTCGTTCGTGACTGATCACGGAGACATCGACATCATCCAGTTCAGACAGCGTACACGACGACGACGGATCTGCAGGCTCGCACATTGGTCCTCACGCGATTCTCGGCGTTTCCGCTATGAAAAAAAAAAAAAAAAGTTTTACTATTGAAAACGATGACGTATTACAATATAGGTGGTAAGCTGTAGGTACGGGACAAGGTCGTCAAAAAATGTTTTCAATAATCGGCTGACAATCAAATAATCAAATCGCTCGGCATGTGGGCCGGTGAAATGAAAATGGTGTATTATTAATTATTATAAACGTACCCATATCGCAACCGGTGCTAATATTCTTAGCATGTGGTTATGCAGGTAGATACGACACGTTTTGTCCATTAAAAGGACCGTTACGTGTCTCATAAAAAAAAACATTGTTATTATAATCTATACCTATATAGTAATTACCTACCTTTTGTAGGTACGTACAAGAAGGGGTAAGGTGTTACTCAATATTATTATTTTATACACATCGACGTCCGCGCATATTCATGACAATATTATGATGTCGTCCTCTATATAGGTACCCTGCAGCATCGCCACTCGTCAGTCACTAGTTGGTACGTATTACTTCGACTACGCGTGCGAAGTTTATCTATAGTGCCGCCGATACCGTACGATTTCGGTTTTCATAGAAATATCATGTTGCTGTAATCTCACCAACAAACTTACAGTATATTCGTTACGACTGCAAACTCTAGTGATCGGACGATATAATATATGTACATGATATTATACAGGGCGTGTATTAGGAGGATTTGACTGTAATGGTCATTTAAACAGTCAGTTCGTTCAGATACATTCTGTACGAGTTGTACGACTGTACACGGGCTATATATATATCACTAATCACTATAATATTGAATTATGGTGTAATATGCGCACGCCAAGATTGGGGTGCAAGCGTTATAAGTTTAAATCATATTATTTATTTTTTTTTTAATTATGTCGTACCTATTAATGCGTTCGCATACTGTTCGACTGCAATTGTTTATATCTAATAATAATAAATAAATTATACTATAGTGAAGCTTTTCTACGTGCGTCTTGTTTTGGGGGACAAAACGCGCGTAGAGTGGCTGAATATATACCTCTACCTGTATTACACCTACAAAAAAAGTGTCGAACGGGCGAGCGAAATCTGCGCTTGTCGTTTTCATTGGTGCAACAATTTGACCACAAAATTTGTTTACCAAATTTCGAATTACGAACGGTTTTTCTACATGATTTTATTATGATTTACAGACCAACTGCAGCACGCTGTTTGCGGTACAAGAGTAGTGTCTCATCATTTGAATCAACGGGGATGGCCGCAGACCAAAATCATTGGAGGTTCAACTACACCGTACGGGGCATATCCTTGGCAGGTACAAAAAAAAAAAAAAAAAAACGATCGATTGTATTTTCGATATACCTACTCATAATTCGCCCGTATAATATGATGAATTATAACTTTTTTAATTAGATGATTTCATTTAAGTATTAAGCAAGATCAAAATAAATTACGCTAATTTAAATATTTATCGTGTTACGAGTTATGCAATTAGGGCAAGGTATTTTTAAAGCACCAAATAAAATAAAACATACCCATATATAAATTAAAAAGATCAACTTTTATATTACGCGATATAGGTATCTACGATCTATAACTATATTATACTTTATACTACTTATGTAAGTTCTGTAAAAGGACATCGCACGCACATTGACATTGAAATTTATAATATAAGCTATTTATAAAGTTTAGGTTTTAGGTACCTAGGTATATTGGCTTAATATATTTTTAATAAGTTTTATTTTATTATTTATATTTTATGAATATAAATACCTATAGGTATAATGTTTTCTAAATAAAAGTTACATTAAAAAAAAAAAAACATTGTTTTTAGAAAAGAGTGAATGGGTGACGATTAAAGATTTGCTTTAATAATTTTGAGTTAGCTCTGTCTTGTGTTTTTAGTTGATAGTTATTAATAAAATGCCCACGGTGACATCGACCATTGGGAAACATGTTAATATGTTACATAGTAGGCTTAATTTTAATCATTGAAAATATAAATATTGGCTAATTTACAATTTTTAGAAACAATTAGTATTAGGTAGGTATGTATATTTTTGTAATTTATAATTTATTTTTTTAACAGCTAGGTATTTGCATTTTTCATACACAGCAGCAAAATATCTATTAAATGTTCATATAAATTACCTACCTATTATACAATTTTTAAATATCAATACATTTTTTGATTTATCATCATTCAAAATGACAATAAGCAATAAATAATGGTATTACATAATGTATTCATAAATCAATGTTATTAATAATAATAAATACCTACCTAACAAACAAAAATGTTCAATTACGATTTTTAAAGAGAAAAAAATAAGTTTCCATTTAATTACAAGACAATTATTGTACAACTATTAATTGTCATCGGTCATAATCATGATTACTTGCATACACTTATTGACTTCATGATTAGTAATTTTATAATTATTGTGACAGGTAGAATTACAAGCATACAAAGATGGATGGGAACATCACTGCGGAGGAGCACTTATTTCCGAGACTATAGCTCTAACAGCCGCCCATTGCTTAAAAGACTTTAAAAAATCTCAATTACGTATTATTGTTGGTAAACATAATCTAGCAAAAAACGATAAGCATGAAAAAACATATAGGGTACAAAAGGCATTAGTACACCCTGAATTTAGAAAAGGTAAGTACTGTTTTAAAGGGGGTTACCCATTTTTGCGCTGTGCCAAAATAAATTAATTTGTTTTGGGTAGGTACAACCCGTTTGCGCCAAAATAAAAAGGTATATTTTTTTCGACAACCCATTTGCACCATTTACATTAACCAATTGGTTTATTTGTATATTTAAAAGACGTCGTGTATTCGTGTCTGTAAGGTATAAAAAAGTTATTTTTATAAATCTATAGATTTTAAATATAACTGTAGCGTGTAAGCGTATTACGTGTGACTGTCGAAGACATAGATATTCGTCCTAGGAAAATTATTTTAACTTAAATGAATAACTGTATAGCTAATTCAGATTTTACTATATCTGATGTATCTGCTGTACGAAAAAATATTTATCGTACTCGTAAAAAATCTCTTCCTTCAAATCTTAAATATGTGTCTGATGTTCATAAAGCATTAATCGATTTACATTTCACTACTTCCAAAAACGAAGATTAAAATGTATATTATTGATTGTATTTAAAAAAAAAAATCGTACAATTGACTATGATTACCGATAGGTGATAGCTTATAATTTTCAAAACAACATAAGCTTATTAACTATTTATTATTGTTTATAATAATTTGTATTATTAATTATTATTTAAAAAAATTCGTACAATTGGCTATGATTATCAATAATTTATAATTTTTTTTTTTAAAATATGTACTTACTAACTATTTATTAACTATTGCTTAAAATAATTTGTATTGAATATTAAAAAATATATCTTTTTTTTATTTTGGCGTAAATGGGCAATGCCCGTTTTTAGGTTATATATAAAAAAAAGTAATTGGTATTTAATAGGTACCTACTTACCTATAATGCCTACGACCTACGTGTGTATTATAACATTAACTATATTTTAATGTAATATAAACAATCTGGTAATTGGTATTTAGATTTAGTAACTTGTGTGACTTATTAAACATAAATCATAAATCTTTTTGAAAAGTAGTTTTTTCGAAATAAATTATTTTTATAAAAAAGTATTAAATTTGTTCCCAATTATAGCTCTAATATTTATGTATTTACATAGAAATATTGGGATTTGTTTAATTCGTTTTGGCATATATTTAAGATAACAATTTAAGTCTTATTTATAAATATTCATTAAAACACTGTGGACTGTTGATTTAACAATATAATATAAGTATACATAAATAATAATAAGAAAATAAATTGTTATTTGAATATTTTAAATAAAAAAATTACTTATTTTTGCAATTATGCAGATAACTGACAGTACCTAACTACTAATTACGCCTATATTTATATACAATATTTCAGACGGACCGCATAGCCACGATATAGCGATATTAAAAATCAATTCATTAAACAGTAAAGGAGTAAAATTTGATACACATGTGCAACCAATATGCTTGCCAAATTACTATACGAAATCCAACGACGTAGATTGGTGTACCGTGACTGGCTGGGGAGCACAAAAACGTTTGTATTTATCTACCTAACAATATTTTTTACTTTAAATACCAATACTCAACTCGTTTCATGTGGCTACATTAATTTTTAATGGTCGTATCTAACGATTGAGCAAATATTTTTTATAAGCTTAATTTAATGGGTTAATTAGAACTAAAACAAATTGTATCTATCTATATAAAAAATTAGATATTTTTAGGAACCAGTTGATGAGTGAGTCGTGTGGAGAGGGTAGTGATATCTGTTATCGCCCTATTGGTAGCAATATTAACTTATATAGTGGAGAGTCGGCATTCGGTAAATTTGTTCAACATTTTTAAATCTAGTCAGCAATTTTAAAGAGACCACCATATATTCTTTTTAAATCATCTCATTTCTCTGGGTATTTTCATGTTTCGTACAAACGATAAAAATGTTTTCAAGTTGTGTATGTACTTACGTAGTATATATAATAAAGACTGGGTAGAATTGATATTTTACAATAGTTAGAAAATGATTGATCATTATATTAAAAAAAGAAATTATGGACGTCAAATATAACAAAACAAAAACAAAAGTCGGGTTGCAATTCTAGAAAAAGTAAATGTAATAGTGAAGAGTATTACAAAAAAATTTAAAGTAGGAAATCGATAAAAAATGGTTGAAATATAAAAAACATTTTATAAGAAACATCCGAGAGGTTGTAAAAATTTTGAGATATAGTTTGAATCCTCATTCTTCTCATCAAGAATACGATCATGTAAGGCAATATCCGCAGGAACTCTGTATGATATAGTTAATAGTGATGCTAATCAGCTGTACAAACTCTAAGGCGTTCTAAGTCTCATTGTATCAGAAAAAATTTTCAATTTTTTTTTAGAAGACGACATGACCAGTTTGCCTAAAGTTTTGCAAGCTGCATCAGTACCCTTGTTGGATTTGGAAACTTGTCGACACGACGATGTTTATGGAGGTCGACACCAGTTCATATTGGACAGTATGTTGTGCGCAGGAAGTTTAGAGGGTGGAGTAGACGCTTGTGGAGGCGATTCCGGAGGACCACTGGCCTGTCAAGTGAATGGTAGGTTCCAAATTTCTAAGAATCAAAACATTAAGTAACCTATTCAAGGACAGTACCCAATACAAAATTTTAACTCAATTTAATAATATAACTACGTTTAATGTGAAATGGAAAAATAGAATTGTAGGGGAACTAAGTATTTATTTTTAATTAAAAAAAGTTAGTGTAACATGGGTTTTTTTCTTTTTCAGGAAAGTTTATATTGACAGGTGTGGTATCGTGGGGCGATGGATGCGGCAAAAAAAATAGGCCTGGTGTGTACACACGAGTGTCTTATTATACAGAGTGGTTAAAAAAAGTTATGACTGAACTCGAGAATAATTAAAATATATTTGATAATTTGATAAAATATAATTCATAATGATTCTATAGAGTAGTTTAAATTTTATTATGTATATTAAAATTGTAAATAATAAATATGTATATTGATATAATGTACAGTCATAGTCATAACAATGTAATAATATGTAAATATGAAATAACTAAAACTTTAGATGTACAATTTTCTGAATGTTTGTATAAACTTAAGAATTACATGAACATCACATTTTTTGTTTAAGTGAAAAATAAATATAATATAATATGGCTTGTAGTTTTATGATTATAGAAGATAAGATTAATAAAAACAATAAATTTTTGTATTCATATTGTTGAGAAATATGTTATTGTAATATATATTTTTAAAAACTTATTGAATACTTAAAATAAATAATATTTAAATGTATATAATTTAATAAAATAACCTAACAGGAGTATAAGACTACTATAGTTGGTTGAAAATTAGAGCCGTGCTATATTATATATTATGGTATCAGAATGAATGTCTTGATAACAAAACATTTAAGTATAATTTAGTTTTACAAATAATCAGCAAAAATTATTTATTTTATAGCAAGGCTCTTCATAATTTTGGTTTGAGTCTCACAATCTTAGACGATATTGAACATTATTATAAGAGTTAAAAAAAATGCTTGATATAAAATTATTTTTACTATTTAGTATATTTTTAATACATTCTAACAGTTTAAGTATAATAAAAAAAATCTGTTGAAATTGTACTCATAAATGCCACATTATATTATACAAGATAAGCTAGTAATTGGTTATATTTAAACAAATATATATATAATAGCACTAGAAGATAATTTAAAACAATTAATAAAAATATTTTTTCATTTAAAAATAAAACTTAGGACAAAATATTTGAGAATAGGTTCATAATAAAATAATTAGACATAGATACCTATAATTATTTAATAGGTACTGACATTAGTTTAATTTTTTTTTAAACATTTCTCATGTTTAAATTTTTAATTTTTATTATAATTACATTCATAAAAACTATTTAACTGCAGTAAAAATATATATACTAAGAAATGCAATTAATTTAAGCAAGTATAATAATGTATGTCTAAAAATGAATAATTAATTTAATCATAATAATTATCCAGTTATAAAGCATAAGATAATAAAAACATTAATTATTACTGATCTTTTATTTATATGAAATTGTATTAGTTTTGACTCATATAAATATATATGAATAATTTTGAAAATATAATACAATATTGTTTTATCAACACAGCTATGATAGATGGTTGTTTGTCAATTAGTTGTTCATATACTATTTATTTACTAATTAAATTGATTATACAAGAATTATACAAGTTTTGTCTGCTAAAAGAGTAGCTTAAGATTTGATTTCAGATGAAATAAGCAGTTTTTATTCTTTTATACTTATACTTTTCATTTCAAAGTTTCTAAATATTAATGAAATCATGATTATTGGACTATTGATTAGGTATATTATATTGTGGAGAAATATATGAAATTTAAGTAAAATAAAAAAATTAATGTAACAATTACTAATATTTTAAATATTATACTCAAAATAATATCTATTTATATTTTTAAAGTGCAAACAAAATATAAATATGGAATAGTGATTTAAACATTATGGCACTAAGACACTATGTCTCATCTTTAATACATTAATTATATTACCATGAGCAAACATTTAAATAAAATATGTTTAACACCTAGATATTTTACTATTTACAATGATGTAAATGTAATGATGTATACTATTATTATTCTAAAAGGTATTTATTTTCTTATTAGATTTTATTTAATATTATGGAACATTTAAAAATCAATACAATTATACCAAAAAAAAAAAAAAAAAGAAAGTACAAACGAGTAGTTTGAGTAACTTATTTATGCACTAAACACACAATATTACAATTTCAGTACTTGATATTTTTATCACAATAAATAACCGTAGCATTTTAAAGAAAAATGATTTAAAATAGGTAATAACAAATACACATAAGGTGACTAGGCTTAAATAAGTCTTTTATCATAAGGTTATTACAATAACTAATAACAATACAAGATCTGATATTAAAAAACTTATAAAGGTAATAAACATGTCCCATTTTTAAATAAATAAATACCAAAATAATTATTTTAAGGAATAGGTCACATATATCAAGTTAACAATTTGTAATGTCATCTAATGATTCTAATAGGTATTTATGTAATTTTTGGCATATACTAATCAACACTACTTGGACAAATAAATTTAAAGAGTTTTGTTTTTGCTGGTTTTGTAGTCTTCTTCAACATTGTTATCGTTTGAAATTGAATTTGGAACATCTGCATCAAATTTTTTTCCCGTTAACCAATTAGCCTGCCAAAAACCCAAAACACTGACAACGGAGAAAAATAGCATGATCATCAACCATACTGATATGTTAAAAATTTCAGTCTGCTGAAATAGTTCTTTTCCATTCTTTATACACAACAGTGACTCTGTGACCATTATGACTGCATAGACCCAACACTGTGTCCCAAGTCTTTTACAATTAGGATCTGTCACATATGTATAATATTGTCGAGTAGATGGCGCAACTACAATACTCAAAAAGAAAAGTCTGCCAACAACTAGTGGATGTGATGGTGGCATTTCAAATATGTGCTTCAAGAAGAATGTATTCAGTTCAGATACTTGCCACATAATTACCATTTGGCACACAGAAAAAAAGCGCATATATGATGAATTTGGATCTAGCCATCGAACTTGTGTCCAACTAGCTGGTGTAAACTGTAGTGCAGCTCGCTTGATTTTACCTTTAGTTGTATCAATATCTTTAATACCAGGCCAATTATAGTCTCTCATTTCTAACATTTTGCAAATTTTCATTCCAACCCATATACCAAATCCATTGCAAAGTAAAACATCTAAAATCCAAGCATCCCACCAACATTCTTTAAAATTTGGCAATAAATGAGAAAACATCACTTCAGTGAATTCCCACATCATGCTCATTGACCACAATATTCCATAATGCCTCACTAGTATTGCTTTGGATACCCAACCAAAAAAGTGACCAGCAGCAAATACATCCAAATGTGCCCAAAACTTTTCCACAGAAATATCTGAACAGTTAACACCATACTCTTTATCCATATCAATTCGGAAATCTTTAAGATTAGGATCAAGCCATAATATCATGCCTTTAATCGTTTCATATTTTTGAAATAATAAAAACAGCAATGTTAAAGAATATAGAACACTAAGTCCAAATACCATTCGCCAGACCGCTGGGTGAGGTCTAACAAAAGGACCGTTTGGGAATGCCAATAAAGATACAAGCAGCAGAAAAAATATAACGCACCAGATTCCAGCACAGATATTGCTATCAATTGATTTATCATCTCGAATGAAGGACATAAAAATTACACCAACAATTGACAATATCAATAGAGTTATGGTATGCGGTTTGTAGAAAAACTCTAAAGTGATATCTTCCACTTCGCATTCGTTGAGTGTGTTGAACACGCTTTCTTTCTTCTGGACTACCATGGCGCGACCGGTAGTTTCTGGCAACAAATGAGAACAAATAATGAACTTGGGGACAGTGTCAGGCATATATTTAAATTATTTAAAAAATTTCCATTGTATGTACACACAAACACACACACACACACACATACACACACATAATATATATAAGTAAATGTAATATATTTGATTCAATTTAAGCGGGGGTTTTTTTTTTTTTATTATTATTATTAATATTATTAAAATTAAAATAAATTTAAAAGCGTAGTAAATGTTAAATTTAAAAACCATTGTACTTACCGGGGAAATTAATGAACAATAAACCGCTCACTCGTACTGAATCGTTCCTACTGTTTTCGGTTACTCATGTCTAAGGATTTTAAATTTAAAAAATAACTAATAAAAAATTTTAGGCACATTAGTACATCACGTGTTTGAGTGATTAATGAATAGTACAATAATCAGTGAACTCGGTAGTCGGTGGAGTGATCGCCGATCGGGCATCGGCTTACGGTTGTCGGCAGGTCAATGATTAATATTGATAAGGTCTATACGATAATAATGTATGCATCAACGAAATATGGATTACTACCTTTTGTTCCAAAACATATATGTTCCACAACCTGTTTTATGCCACTAGACAATACTTCCACAGAATAGATAAAATTATATACTATTAAGAAACTAAGAACTGAGAAGACGAAGTGGCAAGTACTGAACTAGTGTTGTTGAGAAGAAGTCTATTTGAATTAACTATTATTTAATATTTTAGTAAATTATTATATAATGGATTTTGAAAAGGTAAAAGAAAAAACTTTTGAAGATGCACACAAAGGTAATGTCGACCAAGTTATGAAAGCAGTCGAAGAGCATTTGAGGCTGTTAAAAGAAGTCGATGTTGTATGTAATATTATAATTATTATAATTTTCAAGTATTTATTAAATAGATTTATTGTTTGAATGTTATTTATAATAAGGTTTTACTTTATTTAATAACTAATGGTACAACTTAAATCAAATCAATTTTTATTTTTATTTATGTTTAGAACAATCGTTTGCTCCTTCATTGGGCTGCACTTGGGGGCCATGATAGACTTGTTCGGTATCTTCTCGAAAATGGTCAACCAGAAGATTCTCGAGATGATGTAAATAAATAAATTGTGTATTATGTAAAGGTAAATTTAAAATTATTGTCATTTCATTCAGATGCAAACAACTCCTCTTATATTGGCAGCATCAGGTGGCCGCATAGATACAGTAAAAACCCTTATAGAATATGGAGTAAATATTAATGCAAAAAATCAAGAAGGACATTCTGCACTTCAATATGCAGCTTCAAAAGGTTGGACAGAAGTAAGTCAATATTAAACGTTTAAAATAAATTATTAGTATATATATATATATATATAATTGTTATGTAAACAAATATATAATATAAAATTATTTAGATTGTTAGATATTTAGTATCAAAAGGCGCTGATGTTAATATAACTGATAATAGAGGAGCAACACCATTACATAGATGTGCATCAAAAGGAAATACGTCAGTGCTAAAAATTTTATTGGACTGTGATGTACATGTAGATGCTAAAGACAGTTATGGAAACACACCACTGTAAACTATGAAATAATTTTGATTTCTATAACCAATAGTACTAAGTTTTGATTTTAAATGTTTTCCTTTTCATTTCTAGTCATTTAGCTTGTGAAGAAGGACGTATTCAAGAAGCTGGGTTATTGATTAAAAGTGGAGCTGATAGCACTCTCGTAAATAAAGAAAAATTAACACCTTTTGATTTAGCACCGTCTGATGTTCAAGGCATTTTGAGAAAAATCTAAAATATTATAATTGTCTTGGGTGAGGATCATATAATATGTTGTACTAATATAAAAAGTATCTAGAATAAAAAAAATTTTTCTTGAAAATTTAAGAAAAATAACTCAAGTAAATTATATTTTAATCGCTATATTTAGTATTGTTTACAAATTAATTGTAATAAATTGTCCCAATATAATGTCCTACAGATCTTTATAGCAAATTAATATTTTTTGATAATGTCTATTCAAGAAAAATCTGGAAAAAATTCCAATTTAATCTAATATCAAAAATATATAATTTTCTTTATTTTTTGAAACTTACAAAATAGCCATATTTTGTTTACTAAGTCATTTATAAAAAAATAGGTAACAGGTGTCAGGGTAGTTCCCATATACTAAACCAGATACCGATGAACCGACAAAGAATTCCATATTCCAACCTGGCCTAAGACCCCGTGCGCCCCAAACCCATCATCGTTCAGAGCCAGATGCCGTGATAATCCCAAAATCCTTCCCACTCGCTGCAAATCACCATTCAAGGTGTTCCAGGGTGGGGAAGTGATCTGCTGGTACAGGGGGTCGATAATATTATGTAATCAGTATTACTCGTCGCATAATAATATATAATATATAGTAGTTCAGGATAGTCCTATAAAATATTAAATTATACGAGTACATAATACTGATAAATATAACAATAATAATAAAATAAAACAAATAATTAATTAAATACCTAATTAAAAAAAAAAAAAAATACCTACTGACACATATTTTAAAATTTAATATGTTTTTGTATATATGGATTTTTGGGACATACTGTATGCAAATACATCTATTTGGAATTTCGTCAATATTTATTGAATGAAACTTGTAAAACCACAATTTTTGCCATGTATTTAAATTTATTATTTTAGCTCTCACAAGTACTGTTTATCTCATGTTTACCAATACTTTGTACACAATTTATACTAGATTAATAATAATTTGCTTTAATTCCAAAAAGTTCTATTTATTTTTCTAAATGTGTTATTTTGTATGTTCCTTTATGTAAGATTATAGTAGTGCCAGATCATATGAATAATCGCTTTACATTTAATGAATTAGTATTGAGCTAATGGTCCCTTAAATATAATTTAGTGATCTGTGGATTGTTATTGATCCAAATCAATTAAATTTTTATGCAAACTAGTATGAAGCATAAAATTAATTTGCATACTAATTGAATATATCTAAGTACCTGATATATTTTGCTTAAAATATTTTTTCTTGAACTCTTGTATGACCTTGGTGCAATACTGCATTACCAAAATATTTATACAAAATTATTCTAAATACTTAATTTAATGCTGTATGTAGATTGACTATTTAATTATAAATTTAAATTTAAATATTTTGTTTTTTTTTTTTCAGAATAAGTGTGTTTTAAGTTGAATGTAATTTATGAAGTTCAAAACAAATATAACACTAATAAGTGTCTTTAAAAAATTAATATGTATATTTTTTAATCCTGTAAATTACCATTAATTATTATATTAATTTAGTACCTATGTAAGAATAATTTTAATTTGTGTATAATTATTTGCAATTAAACTATTCACTATGTGTTCAAATTTATATATTTTAAAAATCGTAAAACTAGCAGTCATAGTAATAAATATAAATTTACTGAGACATAAAATAAAATAAAAAAAGTCTAATTTTATATAATTGTAAAGTGTTAATAATTGAAAATAATGAGAAAACAAAATTAATTGTTTGTAATATATAATATGAAACTATAGGCAGTTTCACTTACTCTATACTAATTGTAAATAATGCCTAGGTAATCATTTAATATACGTCTTATAAAGATTCTGAAATAGTATTATTGTATATTTAAATAACTAGTTTTGAGTTAATACAATATTATATTAAATTAAACTGTTATGGTATTAATATATTATTTTCAATTACTTAGTGGTTTTATCTAACACTTATGCACTTTCAACCTTCGGATAAGAAATATTTGTGATAATATAGCCTTTCAAACTAGCTTCCTTATTATGCACATGTGTCTAGGCTAGTACCATTAAATGTTTGGTAATTATTAACGTTATGTTATCATTGATAGAAAACAAGGAAGGGTAAGCTTAACTTCACCTTAAACAAATGATAAAATAATTGTCTTTTTACTTAAACCAATATCATGTAAAATGTCTAGAAAAGTACTAAATAAAATATTTCCATTGTAAAAACTAGTAATTATACATTAACTTGCTGAAAACATTTTTTTATTTACTACACTCATTATTTTAATAATAAATTGTAAAAAATGAGAAAGCTACTTCTATTGTATAGTTGGTTCAATTGACTTTAAAGTCAACATTGTTTTAGATAAACAAAAAAATAATTCTGAGCAAAATTGATAGAGAATTTGAGTTTAAACCACCGACCTATAAATAAAATTATACATATGTTTTTTGATATTTTAAAATTGTTACGAGAATAACTTTAGAGGCTATTGTATAAAATCAAATTCCTATTTTACCAACCCTAAAAATGTTTTCATCCTGGATTGTACAGAGTGATTCTTTTATCATAAACCACTCATTATTTCAAAAACTATTAATATTTTAATACATTTTAAGTTTTTTACTCTTTAGAATGATAACATATAATTTTAATATCATATTCTGAAACAGAATATTTTTTGGAATATTTTGATACAAAAAAATTAAAATTCAAACGAGTAGTTTATGAGTTATTATTGTTATAAGTATTTTAAGTTTAAGTGGTGGAATAATAATAGGCTAACATTTTACGGAGTATCTAACCCCATATCACTCTACTTCGATCACCTAAATTCTTATAACTTATAATTATAAACTATTCGTCTGAATTGAAATTTGTACATATCAAAAAAACTTCTAAAAATATTCTGCTTCAAAATTTCAGTTTAAAAACAAATTTGTTTTTCAAAATATAAGACTTGAAAAAACATAACGGAAAAAATATAATTTTTTTTTTTAAATTTTGTTTTATTTTGAAGTTTTACAAAACATTTACGCTCAAAATAGAAATTACTAAACAAATTAGGTAACTCAAATAAATATTATTTAAAATACCTCTAAAAGAAAAAAGTATTAAATAATTATTGTGGGCGATAAGTAGATTTATGGTTATTTGAAAACTCAAATCATAAAATACGATTTTTTTATTACAATTTATATTTTATAATAAGTCTCAAATTGTATTACTTAGTTAGACATTAAATTTATCAATATGATTTATACACATCGAATTTTTTAATCATAATTCATATCAAAATATTGGTATAGTCGTATGGGTAAGTTATTATTGTACGTATTCTATAAGTAATGACCTATTTGATTATTCTACAATCACTCGTCATCAGGGCTGTATGCATAATGCATCTATCTACAGCTATGTTCTTTGCTTCATCATACATAATAGTACCTACCTATATAGGTACTGAAAAAGCATACCTAATCAGTATTGTTTGAAAATGTTTATAGAACTACAGATAAACCATGCTTATGATTTTTATCTTTGTGGATATCCAGATCATTTGATAATATTCTTTGTAGTCTACTAGCAGTAGGTACTATTAAAAAAATAGCTGACTCTGGCCATTGTAAACTATAAAAAGTGTTAAAAATTCAATAGCAAAAAGACATTTAAAAATGGATAATGTCAAACAAACTGAACAGGTTAAATGTATTGTGTTGGAAGATTATGGCGGTTATGATAAAATAAAAGTAAATATAATTTATGAATACCAATATAGTATAGGTGTCTAATCTAACCTTATTTACTTACTTAAACCATTACTATTTACTTATATATTTCTGTATGAAAATTATTTCATGATTAGTTGGTAGGTAAATTTATTCTTGTAAGTTAATTTTATTATCTAGTATAATTTATCTGTTACATATTATCTACCCAGAATCAAATATAATAATGTTTGGTTATTATTCGAGTTGATGTTTAAAAACTCATACATCTATCTAATATACCTTATGTTGTATAAATTATGAAATTAATTTAATGTATTATTTTTATGTTTTAAATGTAATTTATTTTAGATAAAAAATTGGCCACTTGAATTCTTAGGATCAACAAGTGTGTGTGTTAAAGTTCAATTATGTGGTGTCAATTTTAGTGATATATATACTAGACAAGGTTTTTTACGCCAATTAAAAACACCTCGTGTGCTTGGAGCAGAATGTTATGGTACAATAGAAGCTATTGGAAATGAAGTGAAAAATTTGCAAGTAATGAAAAATTATAAAGTTATTCATTGTTATTTATTATTTTTTTTTTTTTATAATAATTATTGATTTGAAGTAATGGTATTAGAATCCCCCTTTGATCATGCTGTTCAGTATAATAACTATAAATATTAGTCTTTTTATTCATTGTATATATTAATACAGTCAATACAGATTATAAATTATTAAAAAGAAAAGAATGATGATTAAAAATGATTATAAAAAGAATTATTGTTGTTTTAATATATTGTCTTTTACCAAATTAGAACAAATTTACATTTATAATACCCTGTAAGTCTGCAACCTTGGCTACGACTTTATTTTAATGAAATTAATTTTTTATTGACTTTTTATATAGTGTGGAGACCGAGTAGTATGTTATGTTTGGACAGGAGGACTGTTTGGAGAAAAGGTTGTAGTTTCAGCAAATAATTGTTTTTTAGTTCCGGAGGGTGTTAGTGGTCAAGATGCTGTTGCTTTACCAGCCAATTATTTGACTGCGTACTTGAGTATTTTTACCATGGGCAATATACAACCTGGAGATACTGTTCTCATACATTCAATTGCGGGTATTAAGGATTAAAAAAAAAAAAAATTTCTATTTATGGAGAATAGCACTTAATTTGAGTTTGTCATGGTGAATTTTAAATCTAATTTTTGTTTTATAGGAGGTGTTGGGTGTGCTGCAACTCAATTAGCAAAAACTGTGAAAGATGTAGTTATTGTTGGAACCACTTCAGTATCTAAACATGAACGTTTAAAAGAAAATGGAGTTTCTCACGTGCTACAGCATGAAAATTATGAGACTCTGGCTAAAAATGTATCACCACAGGGTTATGATTTAATTATTGATAGTATTGGTGGACCAAATATTGAGATTAGTCAAAAATTACTTAAGGCTTGTGGTCGTTTAGTTGTCATAGGTATGTTATTATAATTAAAACTACATAAATAGTATAAAATTTTTACCAAATAATGTAACTCAAATCATACATAACCTGTATCTACAATGTAGGAGTAGGTATAAGATATACTTTGTGTGGTAAGTTTACTTGAAAATAGAAAATTGTGATCAGAATAGAAAACTGCTTATTAATATTTATTTATCTACTTTAATGAGTGTATATTATGTAGAGTATAAACTTAAAAATATATTTGAGTAATTTAAAAACTAATTATTTATTTTTATAACTTGTATTGTAGAAGTATTTTTTTGTTTTAGGCGGTAGTTGTTATATTAATGGAGAAACATTAAAAATTGTAAGGTCATTAGCTATGAAGTGGCAAACAAAAAACTTGGTCCCTCAAACAATGATAGAACGAAATATAACTGTTAGTGGTCTTCATTTGGGTATGCTGTTTGATTCTAATCCAAACAAAATTCATCATATCATGGAAGAATTATTCAAAATGTTGAAAAATAAATTAATAAAACCAATTATTCATGAGATCTTACCGATTGATAATGTGAGTAAGAAAAATTCATACTAATATATTCATTATATATCAGGCTTATAATTAAGAATAGAATGTTTGTGACTACAATTTTTTTTTGTTTAATAATGTATACAGCAAAAAAAATTATAAGCCAGTTTTTCTATTAGCATGACGTAAAAGCAGATTAGTAGTTTTTCTATTTTTAGATAATTTTAGGTATAAGTGTATTTTTTGTTGGTTTCTAAAAAAAAAAAAAAATATATTATAAATCATTGTTTTTAAATTTAAAATAAATCTAAACCATCTTTCATAATAGCAACTTTTATACAATCTTACATGTATGATTGTACAATAGTCTCACTTTTGCAATAATTTGAAGGTAGTTAATAGTTACTATTGATCTATTTACACAATGATACTCTCATGATAGCAACTGTTTTGTTTTACTATCAATGTGGAAATATTGTTGGTAATTTTTTTTAAATTATTTGAACATTTTTAAAAACTTAACCAAGTAAAAAATAAAGTAATATTATTAAAAATTAACTTTTAAAATTAATTTTTGATAATTAATTTTTAGTTATTTATATTGTATGTATATTTTGAAAACAACAACAAATAATTTAGTTTTAAAAACATTTTATGATATGATTGTTTAAAGGGCATAGTTTGGTATTTTTTTTAAGTATATCTGCAAATATTTTTATGAAAGGTGTTTTCATAGTTCACAAACATTCAAACCCTACGTACAATACTTCAAAAGTATACTATACATCTATTGTAACTATAAAGTGTATGAATTAAACTAAAAAATTTAAATTGAATTTTACAATCATACATATCTAATAGTTTGATAATTTTGTGATTTATGTTTATGTTTTTTAACAATTTTATACATTTGTATTATTATATTTCTACAGGTTATTGAAGCTCAAGCAACATTGGCAAAAAGAATGAATTTTGGGAAAGTCTTATTAAAATTAAATCAATAATAAGAAAAGTTTTTCAAGTTTGTTTGGTTCTGTACCTGTTGTCAATTTGTGTAAATTCTCCTTAATGTATAATATTTATATTTAAAGTGTTCATTGTTAAAAATTTCTAAGAGAATAATCATTGTGATTTAAATATTGAGTTATATGTTTAAATTAATTAATAGATAATTAATTTATATTTGACTTTTATTTAGTATAATTTAATATGTAAAAAAACTACGTCCATCTTTAAATTATAAAACTTAAATATTTAACTATATTTTATATTATAATTATACATTTTCTTTGAATTGTTGTGCATGATACATAGAATATTTGTATACAAGTTACCTGCTCTTAAATACATTTGAAAAATAAGTTATAAAATAAGTTATGAAGTACCTACCTAATAGGTACCCATAGTATAGTAATACCTGCATTTAATTTCCTTTTATTTAGTTATTATATTTATTTTTTATACCTAAATGTCATGTCTATATTATATGATATGATAATTTGTAATATTGTATTAAAAATTCTACTTACAAGTGATTTTAAAATATTTTTTTAGTCTATCTAAGTTACTCGAATCGGCTTATTAAGAAAATTAAAAATGTATCTATTCCTTGTGTATGCATATTAATTTTATATTCATATTTTATACATTTATAGTACCTATATATTAATGTTAAAATAAAAACACTATTTATATAATTGCAAGTGGTGCTTAATTTAACCAAATTATCTTAAAAACAATGTGTGTTTATTCATTTCAACACAACTTACATGTATGGTAGGCCAAAACGTACAATTTAGTATTTAGATTACTAAATTAAAATTTGCCATGTACCTACCACATATTATGTATTGTATAGACACTGTTACCACTTACCATAATATAATAGTATAACAAGTGACTGTTATCTATCATGAGTTTATGATGTTATGTATATACCGCTAGTACCTAATTAATAGTCAGTTATGTAATTTATAGGTACACATATTAATCGCTAAAACCTAGTTTCTATCTACCAATACTAAAAAGTTAGAAATAATTCAATTTTTTTTTTCATTATTTTGTGTTAATATTTATATTATTATTAGCTTATTACCGAAAAATACTATACGTACGAGTTGCGTAAGGATTTGTCTAACTAGGTACTCTATTTATCTGAACTGAAATGTTCGAATTGCGTTCTGGTTGAAAAAAAAAAGGTAATATTCGAATTAAAATATCCAATCATTCTATAAAACTAATAAATATTCATTTTAGTTGTCGCAATTGCTAGTGTGTGTCAATCGATTTAGTATTAACAACGTCATTATTACACAACGCACCTAATTAATTTGGAAACACATTACGTTTGTAACTCTTAGTTAGGTACATATTTTTATATTATACTTTTGAAATTGTGACTATGTTCCTTGTGGCCAGTATTAACATTGTTACTATTTATTAATTATTAAAAGAATAAACATATATTTCTATTACTATTTTTCAATTTAAAAATAGGTTCAAGAGTTCCGAAAAAAGTAGGTAGGTACTAAATACCAAGACAAAATATTTTAATTACTTTTTCAAAATGTCTGTATTTAAAAAAAAATATTAATTTTATAGGTACTTTTTAGTTTTAGTTTATATATTTCCTATTTTAAATTTGTGTAAAATAATGAAAAAAAAAAATTGAGATATACTTAGAATAGTCGTGTGTGTATAATAGGTATATATATTTTGCATGTAACTTTTACTCAACTGACAATTCAAATACCTTTAAGAAAAACATAAGTAGAGGAGTATAATTTATAGTTAGGTATAGATACCAAATAATATGGTGAATAATGCTCGATAAAATTAAAGTGAAATATGAAAATAATAAAAAAATATATTGATTCAGTTGATTTATAAGGGAAAAACTTTTTAAAGTATTTGAAAGTATCTATAGTTACTTTTTAAAGAATTTATGTTTGTACCTACTTAAATACTTTTTACTTTGAGTATTAAAATTTTAAGCATGTATATATAAACACTTTTCAAAATAACTAATAAGTATCTGTACCTGTGGTATTTGAATACTTTTAAAAAACTAAGTCAATATTCGTACCTATACTGTATATATTTTTAATTCAAAGGCTATTTTATATTTTTATATTTTAAAATTTTTATCTTATCTCATTGGTTGTTTCATATTTAATTTAAAAGTAGGTACCTACTTTAAAGTGCATTCGTTGATTCATATTTGATTAAAATACTTTAAAATAGCGTACTACAAGCTAAAATGTGTATACCTATTTCCTACGTATACCTATTTTAAAATGTATATATACGCACGTCGAACATATTTTTATTTATTTTTTTAATTAGCTTTTATTAATAAATATAGATCAACACTCAACAGGAATATATTTTTGAATTCTTAATTATTATCTAACTGAGAAATATTTGCAGCACCTTAATATTTTAAAACGATAAGGTTTTTTCTTATTTATATTTATTTTATTAATTTCATATACCTTATATAATCTTAATCATATGTATAATTTTTATTGTTAAAGAATCTAAGAAAATTATAATTTACCTATTGGCATTGAAATGGTACAAAATCATATTATTGATAAAAAATCTTAAGAAATAAAACGTGAGTCAGAATTAGGTATCTATATGGTATATAGCTAGTTCAGTTAGCTGTATTACATGGCGTTGCTTGGGTTAGATTGTATTTTTCCCATAAGCCCGGTTTCTTACACATTTCAAACCCTTATTTTGCCTCTTAAGAGTTAAATTAAAAAATAAATACTTTCTCAGTGGATTTTTACTTCGTAATAGCTATCTGTATGCTAAATTTCAGTCCTATTCGTACAATAGTTTGAACTGTGCGTTGATAGATCTGCAATTAGATAGTCAGTTGATAGTTACGTTTTTCTTTTATACATTTAGTTTAGTAAAAGGTACATATACTTATTATTAAGATTTAATGACTTAATATGTGTTTAAATTTAATATCTTTATCCTTATTGCTACTTTTTTTTGAGTAATTAAGGACTTTCTTTGTATACGAATTTCTATTCATTCTTCTATTTCTTCTTTGAAAACAGAAGTTCGTGACATAATATTGTCTATTAAAATTTTTATGATAGCAAATCTTATCGTTTTGATATAATATTATACATGAATTATAACTCCTTGTGTAGCTGTTAATTATTATTTTATTTAAAAATAAAATAACCCAGTGTTACATGTAGGTACCTACCTAAATAATAGTAATATATATTTACATACCTATATATTATGATAGGTATAGATATTTAATAGGTACCTATAATTAATATCCTTCTAAGTTGTTTCAAATATCCCTGAGAATTTTACTAATTAGATTGAATATTTCCTTGAAAGTATTATATATATAATATATGTATTAAAGGTGTTTCATATTGCTTTATAATGCGTCTATGTTAAGTCATCAAATTCTCGTTGTAGGTACTATATTACTCATTAGTCTTTTAACATTTCCTAGTACTTTTATCCTTGTTTAATGTAAATTACATCATATATACATGAGTATACAGGATAATTTATGATGACCTCATTGTAGTCTAATCCGTATCTACCACCTAGTGATCATATTGAATATTGATCACTTATATGCTCTTTATAACCTCGCTTTCTAAACCTGCAATTTAATCAAATTTATCAAGTTACTAATCATATGACTATATGAGTTATTATTTCAGAATTAAAAAATTGATTTTCATCATAAGTGCGTAGGTACATAGTTCAATTAAAATACACCACTATTATAATATTATTAAATAATTTAAAATTTACATGGCAACTTAATAATGCAAAGTTGAATTGTAATGGTTTTATAAATAAATGCCTTCATGGCTTCATGTAGAAAAAAAGTTTCTCATGGGAACAATTTAAGATAAAAATTATAATTTATCATACATAACTACTTATGTCTATACTAAGTACTTACATTAATAATATAAACAAATTAACTTAAAAACGTTCATATTTTGTTTTTGTTTTGTTATTGTATGAACGAGTCGATGGTAATTTCGATTGTTTATTACTTATTACTTATTAGGTACCTATTAAATAACCTATTATTTTAATAACTATGAAATAATTAATTCGAGTTCGATTTCACTATTTTATTAAATAATACGGTTTTCTAGAAGTCATTAAATTTATTTCTGTTCTTATATAAGTGTATAAAAGTCAAATAAAAAATATTTATTTTATTTTATTGAAAGTTTACCATCACAAATAGGAATAATAGATAAATAGTATTTGTTGTACTTATGTCATGTTATAGGTACGTGCGTAATGTTGCAAAAATGTAATAAGTTGATATACCTACATTTAATTAGGCATTAATACAGTACCTATTACGTAGGTAGTATCGAATATGTTGCTCTTTTGAAAATAAAAAATAAAAATTATTAACTATGTTAATTAACTTTGAGATGACATAGACATTATATAAGTAAGTACTTGCATGATATTTTAATCTGCGAGTTAATACTTGTTGTAGGATTCTAATTATTGTAAATAATTAATATCATATATGTTCTGTTATTTTATATGAACACCAAAACTTTAAAAATACATTTTTTACGTAAACACTGTATACTGTGTACTGACAACAAAAAAGGTAATTCAAATTATTCATCGAATGATGGCGATTGAAGTATAAAAATAAATGTACATATGTTAATAGATACCTAATACAAACAATTGTTTTTGATTCTGAGCAGAGCCAATTTTTTTTTTAATACAGATTTAAAAACTTCTGTATTAAATTTTCAAGCTTTAAGTGTAAATGGAAAAATTTTTATGAGAATCTAATTACAAAATAATTTCTAATTTTTGAAATTTTTATGAATTTTGCTAAGATTCCAATTTTAAATATGTATAAAAAATATTGTGACTATACATTTTTGATGTTCTTTAGTTGAAAAACTTAAGAGGAATCTTTCATCAAATTTTCAAGCATTTTTATTTAGTGAATAATTTGTTATCAATAATTATGAAAAATACTTAAAAAATAGAAAATTTAAAATACCTTAAAAAAATTCACAATATTTTCAAAATTATATTATGATACCGTTTTTGTCAAAAACTGGATTTGTATAAAAAATTCTTATATTTTTATATTTTTTTCGAGTTATTTAAAAACACTAAGAATTTTTAACTTTTATTTTTCTAAAATACAGACTAGATACAATTTTGTATTCTCAATGTAAAATCAAAGCAGTTTTTCGACTGATTATCATGTATCTATATATACATTATACACACAAATAAATATATACATCATTGTAAAATAAATACATTCGTCATTCATCGATTCGCTTAGAATCTTAAACTATTTATATTTTTACCACAGCTCTCCCTTACTTTGCTCATTATAGTGATAAACATACATTGTTTTGAAACTAATACGTAATTTGAATATCAAGAGATCCGTATGCACAAATTATTAAGGAAATCTCGGTTGAGAATAACACTGTAGAAATAATAAATATATATTAATTTAATATATTATATTATATAATATATAACCTAGGTCTTAACCGAACCTAACTGATAATTGAGATTTTGCATTTCATTATACTTGTGAATTGTGATGAATACTTTGGCTTTTGGCAGACCGTTTAATGGAAAAAGTTATCTACTAATTTAGTGTGAAATCCTAATGTAAACAGAAGAATGTGAGTTATATTAAATTTTAGGGTTTTAGATTTTAACTTTTTGAGATTAGCTATTTGTCATTTATTTTGTGCATATATATTTTAGATTATGCCAAAAAGCCACTCGGCACCTATGAATGTACACTGTATACAAGTATTATTATTCTATATTTTTATGATGGTTTTTTATACATTTATCGTAATAATAATTGTTTTGTAATTTTCTTCACGATAAACGATGCAACTGAGGTGGAACTGTGGAAATCATAAGAGTACTTTCGTGGTCCTTGCTTTAATTGTGATAAATTTCACATGAACAAAAGAAGCCATTTGTCTAATAATTATTTTTTTCTAATAAAATGTTTTACTTTTGAGTATTGGTTTACCAGTTTTATCCTTTAGCCATAAGAAATACGGCTGAACGGCCTTAACGGAAAATGTTTTTCGTTTCAGTCTACCAGTAGATATAATAATATTAATATAAAACTAATAAACCTATAGAGATAGTTACTTAAAATTGTTTAGCACCTAGTGCCTACCTATTTTTAAGCATTGCGCAATCAGTAATTATAGTACTTAATAAATAATAAGTAACAATATACCTGTATCTACAATGTATATCAAATGAATACGAATAAACGATACAATCGTGAATCAATTTGAACCGTGGTGACAACACATTTTTGTTAGTAGGTATAGTCATACTTAACAAATAACAATTCAACATCGAATACATCACACATCACTGATCGTACTAACTATATAATGCATACATAGGTAGTCCATGACAGCAGTACATAATTTTAAAACCATGACCCAAACTGCCAACTATATCAGGTATGACGTACATGAAGTGTGTATGGTGTACACATTTTTGTGTAACTATATGTATATCCCAAATACTGTAATGTCACGCGAATAATAAACATTACTGACACAATTATAACAATGCGTGCCTATTATAATAATTATATAATTATACTGCACATTGCACTGCAGCACCACACGGTGCGTGATCCAAAAAAAATAATATTAAAATAATATTATTTAGTCATATAATAGGATTACAATAAGTGTGCACCTATGTACGTAAGTACAAGTGTTGTAATAACTAATATCAGGTACTTATATACTTTAAAGATTATAACATAAATTCGTCGTGACTTTTTAGTTTTTTTTCACGACATATTTAATAAAATATTATTAAAAATAATAATATCATTGTATTTTTGGTTTTTTTTTGTACGCAGAAAAAAAAATTAAATTTAAAAGAATGTCTAAATTGGTCTGATACATACCGGTGTCCAAATTTACTAAGCAAATGTCAACATTCATCTATAGTCGCGATCACAGTCATTGATAGTCATTTTTTTCCGACTTTTGCAAAATATAACAAGCGTTTATTACATCGTTTCACAATGTTTCAACTAAAAAGAGTTGATTGATAGGAGGGTAAATGCAAGGTAAAAAGTAGTTGAATATAAATTCTAAGTTATTGAAAATAACTTTGTAAGAAGTGTAAAATTATTACTTATTAAATATTTTTTTTTAACGATTTTTCACGATTTTTTAGTTGTTTCTAAAAGACAATCAAGAAGTTGAGAGATAAATATGTACACTAAAAAATATAAGCCGTATTATAAGTAAATATATTTTATAATAAGGTAGCTTGGTATAAGTAGTAATTTTTTTCATGTTTTTATTTTTCATATTTATTAAACATAATTTTTAAAAATATTGTAACACAGTCTCTATTAATGCATTTGGTTAATTATTAGCTAACTATAGATATATATAGGTATGTGACAGGTATATATTACTTATTTACAATTAGGCACTCAAGTCAGAAATATTTATACATAATAAAAGGCTTTAAACAGGGTTTTTAATTTTTATATGTAGTAGTGATATTTTGTTGAAATTATTAATGTATAGTTAAAACAAATTGGTCTATTAAAAATATTTCAGAAAACTATTAATACTGTCAAATACAAATAAACTAATTTTTAGTATTATATATATTTTTATCTTCATGATAAATCTAAAGAAAATCAAATCATTTATAATTCATTTATTATCTTCTTTAAACCGATTTCCAAAAAAAAAAAAAAATATTTGTTAATATAATGTCTAGAACGATTCTAATATTAATTTATTGTATTACTCGTATGTAATACCTTTATTCTTTGTTAATACTGGTAATTAAAATAATTGTATTCAAGCTATATTTGTTGACTTTTGATACACGGTAGAATAATCCTCCATCCTATCGAATAAAGTTCCTCATCAACTATATCTTTAAAAGACTAAAAATAAGTTATGAATTCAATAAAATGTGTTGTAAATTATAATACATATTTTATGGATGTTTATTTTGAAAATCGACCAACCATCGGATGTCCATGACACTATATGATTAATTATCTTTAAATAATATTAATTATTATTATTTGGTTTGTCAATCGTTTGACCTGTGAAATTTTCTCAATAGATATGTAGGTATACATTACGTTATTTGTTATTATCGAATGCTAACGTATTATATACCGTTAAGAGTTTCTAAAATTCAATATAGGCGAGACCATTCACTAATTTTTAATTATTTTTTATATCATTTAAGTTAGTGTCCTGTGGCAATATGAATTTCTTTTCTAAATGAGAATCTCCTTTTTTCTTATATATTATAAAACAAATTCTTTTTTTTTTTCTTTTTTTTTGAAAATGTCGACATAATAATACATCAAAATTAAAACTATACGAGTGGTTTTTAAATTATTTAACTTTGTGGATAATATTGGTCAATAATTATAGGTGCGTAAGATATAGGAGATATAATTTTAGATAGTCCTAAATCTGTATAAAATGAAAAAAAAATTGTTGCTGATTGAAAATATCATAATAATTTAAAAAGTTAATTTAATAAGATTGTATTATCATGAAAGCTTGTAAGAACCTATTGTATGTTATCTGTAAACAACCCAGAATGATTTCGATAATTGGGAACCAACTCGTAGTCATCCAAAAGTATATAATGTAATTGAAAATAATAATAGTTGTCCTCGAGCATAACTAATTAGTAATTACTTAGAAATTCTCAAGATCCGGATTTGAAAAAATTCATAACATATTAAAGGAAAATATGAGATGAATATATTTGATGAATCACTTTGTATAAATAGGTTTATAGCTTTATAAGTACTGCGTAGTGCATATTTATACTTACATAATATTGTATTCACCGATTCTTCGATCTTGTCATCTTGACACTAGACCTTGACTTATTGTGATCGACGAGCGACACGGTCGCCGGAGCGCGTGGACGAAATTCGCAAACATTTTTACCGTCGTAGCACCCGTAGCAATATTTGTTTGTAATTTGATAGTACAATATTCATAAATATTTAGATTATTTTTATATTTCTTTCTTAATTTTGCTTCAAGACCATCATCTTGATTACGTTAGTTTTAATTTTAGATTATAATGATGTACATTATAACAATATATATTATTTATTTAGTATTTATTATTGTACTGTTTATTATGCTCCAACCTTCACTTCGGCGGAAGTCTACTAATATTGTAGCTACTTTTATTTAAACATTTTTCAAAACAATAAAAATGTTCAAAACGTTCCGTCATGTTCGACGTCTATATCTTTGTTGAGCAATTATTCTAACATTATAAGTTATACTGTTTTTTGGAAACAGAAAACAAAGATCTTTAGTTCATTATGAGGTTAATTATTCACGCTTCATTCATAATTAATTGTCTATACCCAATATTGCAAAGGTGGATCCAGCCCAAATTAATTGAGTCGGAAGATTTTTAATTTTTTTATAAAATTTTTAATACTCGTGCATAATTAATATAATAATATTGAGTATCAAATTAAATTGAATGTTATGATATTATTCAATATGAGTAGTACCTACGCGTCTATACCTAATACACGTAGGTTGTATAAAATACATTTTATTAGTTAACGCAATTATCATTTTAAATTGTCATGTCGTTTATTTCAATTAAGTACTGACAGTTTATTTTTTATTGATTAATTAAAAATAGTTTTTATCTAAAAGTCTTAACTTAACCGTTGTAAACACAAACAATTTTACTTTAAAAACATTTTACCCTAATATTTAATGTCTGCATACTCAACTCTAAGTGTATATATATAATATTTAAATTTAAAATAAATTGCTTGGTCTCTTGTGTAAAATGAAAACATTATCAAGTTAAAATAACAAATTTAAATTCAATTAGAAATAATAGAATAAAAAACTATGTTCAGCTATTTATCAGCTATAGATCAAGTTAGGTATATGGAAACTAACACCATCCAATAATATTTTACTCTATACTAATTATTAAAAGTGACATTAAATAACAACACATTTTTATCAAAATAAATATATATTTATTACAATTTAAGGTTTTTATCCAAAATTTCTGTCACGAATATCAGAATAAAGTAAATAATTTATACTGCTTCGATATACAATTTTCATAGAAAATGGAATAGCAAATTATTATGTACATGAAAAAATCATTTTGAGAATTCGTATAATTCCAAAAATAAGTGTACGATCACCACAAGGAAAAGACACCGTGTATACTGAGTAAAATTATAATTATTAGAAAAGTGATACACTTAATCTAGATTCTTTTCAATATTTACTCAGTTGTGTTTAAGATTTCTATCTCTCACGGCTCAAAAAGTAGCTTTAACTTTTTCGAGTCTATTACATATCTGATTGACATCATGCTCCAATTCTTTACATTTTGAGGAGCATTCTCCTATCCAACTCGCCTCACCACTTCTATGAGACTATAAAATAAAAGTTAAATATGTAAAAATGAATGCAAATAAATATTAATTGTATGGATTTTTTTTTTTTTTTTTTTGAAAACTCACTTCTTCGAGATCACGTTTCCAAATGTTTCGACAGTGGCCAGCACAAATAGGACAAGGTCTCTCAAGGGAATATCCACCGCATTCTAAGCAATCTAATGAAACGTGTCGTTGCTCCCAGTTGACTCCACAACTAATCAATAAAAAAGATGATTATCCATTAACAACTTTATAGCAGAAAATTATGATATCTAATATTACGTCTTGTTGAACTATTTTAGTTAGTTATACATTATGATCTAAAGTATCATGATTAGATAAGTACTTATTTTTCCTTTTAATTGTAATGAAAATATTAAATAAATCATATGTTGGTAAAAATATTTTTCAAAGGTAGAATTACAAAATAACGCTATTTTAAAGGGTATTAATAAAGAATTTAAATTAATGTGAATTATGTTTTGTATTAGATATCAATTATTTAATTTTAATCGACGTTTTCTAATAAATATAATTAAAATTAAAAAAAAGATGCTATTTATAAACGATGGCATTTAAAAACAATTGTATATTATTGTATGTCCAATAATTGTATTGAAATTCAATATAATTGAATATCTACAAAGGTAAAATTATTTATAGAAATATATCAGTTACTATTAAAGTTTAAAAGTTAGTTTTATCGTTTTTAAATTTAAAATAAATTTAGTTATGTACTAGTTAAACTTGCACTACATACCGGAAACAATATTTAAAGACTTCTTTGAGCTCTTCTAGAGTTACTGCCTGCTCAATATCACCAACTAGATCGATGTTATCAAGCATTTTGTCATTAATGTTCATCAAGCTTTGGTTGTTCATTGATTGGACACTAGTAACTGACATCTTGTTAGTATTCTCAACTAAAATAAACAAAAACGATTGTTATGCATTTTTTCATTTATTTATTTCTTAATTTTACACATGATATATTTTAATGATATGTTCTGGTACAGAGCAACAAAAATACTGTATTATTGTAGGTATCATAGTACAAAAATTATTAATAATGTACGATTTTAATTACTATAAATTAGAATAAAGAGATATAATATTTTTGTCATACCTGCAGAACAGAGACTTTAATGTGCACAGAAAAATCTAAGTAATAAGTAATAACATGAGAAATAAAACACATTATTGAGATATTTTCAAAAAATATACCCTAAACTCTAAATTATTTATGATTTGGGTTTTAAAAAAATATTCGATGATAATATTATAACGTTTGGAAACTTCAAATCAAAAAGATTTAAGCGGGAAACGATTGCAAGAATCACACATTTTAACACGCAACGATTAAAGATTGTGATGAACCGATAACATTGAACAGTTTAATCTTTAATCATCACTTATGACTATAAACAAAGAATACGAACTTTGGTTTTCAAGGTAGATTGATGATATTTGACTATACAATACACAATGCGTATAATACATTTATATATATACATATATAGGTGAGTTAGGTACATCGATTTTGAGATGAATGACAATAACATTATTATGTTATATTATTTCAGAAAGTTTTTTACTCAATATTCCAAAAAATAGACAATTATACTTATGATAATTATTTATAATCAAATCTTAAAAAGCATTCAAGTCACATGTTGTACAATTATTTTATTCTATCTAGATTTATATCAAAAATATATTTCTTTATGAATTGTGTATCTGAAATCATATCAACGTATATAGAGTACTTAAATTATTTGTTTAATGTAATATAATTTAATTTATAATACTACTTTATTTGTATTTTATAAGGACAACTGGATACAAAAAAAAAAAAAAAAAAAATGGGACGACATTCTACCATGACCATTTACCCCGGAAAGCATTATAAATCCTGAAAAACTGGTCCGCATGGCCTTCATGTAATTTTATATTCGTAAACCACTTGTTAATACATAATAATGGCGTATTCAATAGATAAAATATTGAAAAGAAATTAATTATTGTCAATCATTGTAATTTTAATATAATTTTTTTTATGAATGCTCATTTATGAAACCTAAATTATTTTAGTAATACTTAGTGATAACTCGTTGATACAGACATTATCTACAGTATATTAGGACTAAATTGAAATGATATATTCTTAATTTATTAAAATTACTATAGTATTGGATTATATTATTATAATTAATTGAATTCATTTTATGTATTAACTTTTTTTTAAATAAAATATAACATTTACAAAATTATAGTGCTGGTAGTTAAATGACATTATTTTATTTTCTGAACAACTGTGAATTATCTATGAATACTTATTAATAAGTATATAACTGTAATAAAGGACTTAGATACAGCAGCTAAAAAAAAAGATTTGAAAAATTATTCACCCAAATCTTACTTAACACTAAGTTGCTTAATAGAACCATTTTTAGTTGGAAGTTTACCAATATTATGTATTTATAATGTTATAAATTATTTAACGCATACTTTAACCTATTTTTAAAATTTATAGTTTTTTTCAAATAATTAATTTTTAAAGTACTTACACCAAAAACCAAATAACATATTTACATTTTTTATTATGTAAGTAATAAAAAATCTTGTATAAATTAATGGATAATCTGTACTATCTTTTTAGAATATAAATTAAGTGTTTCTGAAAATATTCAAAATATTTTAATTTTTGTGTTCTGAAAATGTTGAAAAAATAATAACTATGTTAGTATCTTCTATTTTTCTGTACATAAATATCTATAAATACTTGTTATTAAAATGTACATATACGTTAAAATATCTGTGATATCACTGCCTATACAGTATATCATTGTAATCTTTAATATTATTTATTGTATATTATTATTATTTATTTGTTATATTAATCTGTTGGTAAATTGTTTTAAAATTGTTTAACATATATTATGTTATTACACGTGTTATTGGAATATATATTAAAAAATATTTATAAAACCAAGTAGTACACAATAACTTTTGAATACATAGAATTTTTTTAATGTATTACATAATAATTTAGGAAATTCATTCATTACATACCTACACGTGTAATGTAATATTTAATATCAAGGCAAGTTAATCAATACAGCTTATTATTAACACACTGATTTTCCTAGTTGATCTATATTAAAATGTAAAATAGGCTATTTTATATATTTTTTATTTTACGAGATAAAATTATTTAATATTTGATGGGCCTTGTCAAATAAAACACATGCTTGCTATAGCTTCAGGGTATCCATAGTCTAGTGACCATGGACAGACTGACACTGAACGTAAAAACTTAATTAATAATTAGTAATATAAGCAGCAAGTATGTAATTAAATTAAAAAATTTCCTCATTTCTAAAAGCAAATATAATTATTGTAGTATTTCTTTCAGTTTTATTTAATTGAATAATAAGATAATTAAACGAGAGAAAGCATTCATACAATAGTTAATAACTTAAAATATTTTATCAATTCGTTGAGTTTAAGTTTTTAAATGGTTTTCTTAGAATAAGTTAATTATTAACGAAAAATATGCAAAAATTAGGATTACTAATTTAGATATGATTTTATACTTTTATGAAGCTAAATAACCTTGGACATGCATAGGCTGGTTGATGAAGTCTATATACAACAATAACATAATATTTACATATCATCTTGTTCGGAAATTAAATATCTTATGTATTGTTATTGTATGTTTACCTTAGGTGTAATTCATAAATATAAAATACAAATGTAATAAGGTAAGTATAGTATTTTATTTCATATATTTTTAAGTATACCTTTATTTTCATGCTAAAACATTCTATCGTGTATTCATAATAATTCATGTCTTTCAATGAAACAATAATTTTTATCGAGTTATAGGTTATTTTATTAAAAGTTAATAATTTTATCAAACTTCCTTTAAACTTAATTTTTCATAAAAATCCTATAGTTCTAGAAAAATTATTTTCTAAAATCAAAAAACTTTTACATCAACACTCCGTGACTAGGAAAGAAATTTTTTTTTATTTATTTATTTATAAATGTGCTAGATACCTAGTCAATGTTCATTATGTACATTCGATAAATATATACTAGCTGCAGTGTGGCTAGGTTATTAAATTTATAATTACGTTATTAAAATATATTTTGTTGTACCTTTAAATGCAGTACTGTCTAGTGTATAATTCAATCTGTATTCATGTTATGTTTTATGATGCTAAAAAAACCCGTTCACGTTATATTTCCTTATTATAACTCCTACCATTATGAACAACTATATATCTGGTTTTTCGCTGTACGTCTGAGGAATTCCCAGTATAATATATTTAGTCGCAATACATTTTAAAATCTTGTCTGCTGGAATATCTGTACATAAGAGTTGCGGATTACAAAACTGACCTTCCGAATCAATGGTTATATTGGATTCACAAAACAGACAAATTTCAAAATAAATCGGAATGTTCGATTGATGAGTTTTTAATTCATAATTAATTTCAGTCTCTGTTCTCACAAATATCGTTAATATCTACCATTATTTAGATGCCTACTGTTAAGTAGATAAAAGTATAATGGAAAAATACTGCTAATATACTGAAGTGATGCATATAGTTTCATTTATAATTTCACGTTTGGATAGAACAATATAAATATTTCATACAAATCGAGGAAAGTACTGTATACTTTTATCAATTTTATTATATATTTTTATTTTTATTTTTCTTGTATTTTTATTTTTATAAGCTACATTTAATTATCCGTTAATGCTATATGCCATTATAATTATCCACGATAATCTTAGAGATTATTGACTTAAAATGTATTGTGAGTATTGTAATTAATTTTGATAATTAAATAAGTATTAATAAGATTTAAATTAAAACTAAAGGAAGTAGGTATATCATATAGGAAAGATATATTATACTTATATTTACTGTTGATCAGAAATGCAAGGTTACGTCTTGAACTTGATATAACGGGCTTGTAAATATGAATTTATCTAAAGTAGCATCATAGTGTACTAATCGTAGTAATTCTACGTTGATGATTGTTATATTAGTCAGTAATCGTGTCATTGAGCGAAAAATATTCTTCGTTATTTTATGGAATCAATGTCAAAAAAACGTCATTCGATTTGACACGTTCGTTTAGGAAGTGAACATATAATATGGTACTAATATACTTTATTCTTTAGTCCATAAATTTGTAGATATTGGATAAGGTATTTGTACTGAAAGAAATCTGCACTCTTATAATTTCATTATTTTGCTTTGAAAAGTAGTATGTTGTAGAATTCTTGAAAAGTTGAAAATTGATTATATTTCCTATTTATTTGTATAATTAATTCTATAACAATATGATCTACATACAAAATAGTTTCAATTTACATCACAATACTTATTAATTGTATTGCTATAATCAATACAATTAATAACGATAATATTATTCATTACATCATAGTATATAATATAAGGAAAAATCATAGATTTTTTTCAATGGACAATTTTTAATATTTCCTCTTTATACATTTTCGAATGTGAAATCAATATACTAACAACACGTTATGCTATGCAACTAACGTCTTGACTAATTTTTCATATTATGCTAATTAAACTGATTATAATTATGCTGCATGATGCACATGTGTATGCATAGCACAATTGATACTCATTTTATCGTTTTCGTTATTATTATTATTAATTTTAATAGGTAACGTCTACATCAGATTGAAAATATTACTATAGTTAGCAGTCTTGTAAAATACTTGAGTAAAATTATTCAAATACTTTTTAAATACATATTTTAAATATTTTTGAAAAATAATAGGAAATTACAGACTTTAACAAAGTATTTTTAATACTTTCTCAAAATAATTGTACTTAATTAAAATTAAATACTTTTTATTTTCAGTTTTTCTATTTTCTATTTTAAATTTAGTTACATGGAATAAAAAAAAGTTGTTGAGAATATAATATAATATAGTCGCATATTATAATATGATTTTGTACTATAAATTTTACTTAATCAAAAATTTAAATACCTTGAAAAATAAGACAATAGTAATTTATATTTACACCAATGATGCATTGTAAAAAATTTTTAATTATTATAAAACATGAAGCGTTAAAAAGATCGATTAAGTTGATTTGAAAGCAAATATAACTTTTTTATAAAAAAAATTAAAACATTTAAAAGTATAAGCATAAATATTTATTTAAAGTATTTGTTTTCAAACACCTTTTTAATAAGTATTTAATACTTATAAAAATAAATATTTTTATCTGTAGGAATTTGAATACTTTAAAAAGTATTTTTTACTAGACTGCTAGTTGGAAGCCATAATAAATAAAAGATTGAATGTTTACTTCATCTAGTAAATTCCAGATATTAACTGTAAGAATTGAAATACTACAATATACGCAGTTTTAGAAAGTGCATGATGAAATTGATTCGAATTGCATCGTCTTTGGAACAAGACAGTAAAGCATTCATAATATAATACATTAGCGTTTATATGAACAACTAGACCAAAACTAATTTTTTATTTTGTTAATATACTTATATATCTACTGGTATTTTAATATGCTAAAGTTAAAAACTCTGTTGATACTAGATCTCTATTTTCGAAAGATAACAATTACAGTAACTCAAAAATTAATATTTGCTTAGATTATTAATTATTATTTATTTTTTGACGTGTTGATAAGATCTGGTTTGATTACTTTAATAAACATCGAAAGAAGGTCATTTATGTTTATGTTTCTCTTATTAGGAGCTAATAAAGCCTTGAAGTTAGAAATGTGTTTCCTCGTGTTTTTAAATATAATATTTCTTTACTGCCTCCAAAATTAAAAAAGAATACTGAATAGGACTACTATTCCATTTACTTATTCAATAAGCCACGACTACCAAAGTTTGTATGCATACTATACATATAACCTTGCTGTGTCATGTACTTATCCCAATCAATATTGTGTTATATACATGCAATAACTATCATACAAAAATTAAAAATTAATTTTTGTTTTCAAAATGATATAATCATAATAATTTTATCTTCAAGATGTTTATTATAATATTTATATATTAATGTATTATATACAATATAATTAGAATTCGCTAAATATAACCAATCAAGGTCTTTTTTCCATCTAATTCACACCATAAAAAATGATAAAAAGTTGTTTTTTGACTGGAATAATATAATATGTTCTTATTTTATTATAACCATATATTACAATACTGTTTATCCTAATATCCCATTCATTAAAAAGTATACATGAATATAAGTTTAATATACTTTTTGAATGATTATAATTACTTTTATCAACGTGATTTCATTTTGATAAAATTATTATGTTATATTTAATGTAAAATAGTAATGATACTTTAAGGTTGAGTATTTACTATTGAGAATATATTATTGGAAATATATATAAGCAATGTGTTATTAAATAAAAATTAAATTAAAAGTTTTAAATGTACCAATAAATTGTATGATATATATTATGTAGCATGAATATGTTATTATAAAACATCAATAATAGCTAGATATATAGTGTTTTAAAAAACAGATATATTTGAGCTCTTAGATTATGTCAACTAAAATTTGTTCACGCAATTACGCGTGTATATACGTATATGTATAATGTGTTTAAAATTGTAATGAAACGATAGCATACTAATCTTTAGCGAGAAATTATTTACTCCAATTACTTGTATACGTAAGAATTATATTTTGTTTTTAGACATATCATAATAATAATAATAATATTAAAATAAACATTTCTAAGGTATTGTGGAATACTTACATTTAACTTCGAAACGAAAACAATGAATGAAATTCGACTACGGCAGTTTGTTATTTTAAATTTCACTTGCCGCACTTGTCCACCAACGTGTCGCTAGAAATTCTTGAAAAATCGAAACGTTTTGTGTACTTCGGTGTAGGGTTTTGGACGATTTCAATGATACTATATATATATTATAATAACGCGTTTTTTTGATCAAAAATAGATATTTTACGAGCGTGTTTTTGATCGTGCGGATATGATCGATCGACGCAGCGCTGCAAAAATATTGTATAGTATTAAAGGTATCGACCGAAAAAACGGAAAACTTGGGCGAAATAAGGCCGACAAGAGTATTGAAAAACGATCAATCGAACGATATTCGAACACTCTTCTTCGGATCTAATCAAGTCGGGCGAAACGACGTGCGTGTATATCTGCGCGGTCAGACGGTCGTTGGCATACTGAATAGTGAATAGTAAAAAACTAAACACTGACGTACGATTTGACGCCGTGTGTCGCTCGGTGATCGGCCTCAGGCCAGTTGGCGCGTTCTCGCGACGATATCGAAAACATCATGCCACGAAGATCGGGAGATACCATGACGTGTATCGACGCCACGCCGATTGAGCGCATGCGCGCCGCTAGTTAACGAGCACCTCCGCGCAGAACTGTGGTAGCATACCCTACGACAATATGATATCAGGCTCGGATAAAATCGGCGTTTATAGTTGTCAATTCTGAGAAAAGCACATTGTCTTACGGTAACCTTGATGTCCAGGTGAATCTTCGTCGTACGCGTTTATTATAAATTCATAACATTGTTGTAGTGTGCGGTTCGTATAAAACTTAAAATGTAATCGTATTACATCATTATCTACCAAATATCTACGAACGAAAATCCGTTTACGCTTTCATGAATAAATGAGATCGACTTAAGAGTAAAATAATAATGATTAATGTTACAGTCCTCCTTTCTTCTACCCATCTTTAAATTTCAGGAACATCGATTTTAAAATATACGCTTTGTATCTGTGTTTAGTACAGGCAACAAAATCGTCGTTTATAGAGATAGAGTCGGAATGTGCGATTTTGTATACAGACCATTTAAAACGGTGGTTCCAAATAATCTGCTAAAATCATAAAGTGTACTGAAACAATGTTCGCTAATATATTTATTAAATGGTTGATACTTGATCATCCACAAGTTAAAAATAATTCGATACAGATTTTTAATAATATTCATGGATATGAATCGAGCATTCTTAACCCCATTTTTTTTTTAACAATGAATTCATTGAAATTCTGATTTTCTGAAATTTTAAAATCATCACAGTCTTTATATCTTTTAAAGTCATTGTCAATTTTCATGTGCCTATTATCACATAGTTAAAAATTTAAGAAAAAATACCAATTTGAATTTCATCTAATTAATATAAGTTATAGGGAAAAAGGGCAATTTTCATTTGAACTATAGTATCAAATTTAAATTTCCACTGAAAATTTCTTAAGTTGTATGAACATTTTAAGTAAATAAATTATTTAAGAATATGGCTCTTATGGGTATTTAAAAGTTAAAAAATCAAAATTTTAATACATTTATAATTAAATGGAAATATTTGAGCAAGCATGCTTGACTAATCATCAATTTAGGTATAAAATTAGAAAATATTTTTTTAAATATTAGGTCAAGTACATAATTAGTAGGAATGTAAATATCATAGATTATAAATACCTAATTTTACTAATAAATAATATAAGTATTACGTTTTATTTAAACAAAGTAAAATTGTTATTAAACTAACAATTTTAATTTTCACTAATATTTGAAAATTAATTTTAGAATTAAATTAACTTTCCTATAGGTGTTTAAGTTTTAAAAGTCATTTTATTTAGCATTATTTCTGAGGTTGCTACGATACATTTTTATAAATTAATAATTTAAAATATTCGTATTTTTTCAAGGTCATGAGAGTGGAAAGATGATATGACATTCTAATCACCACCTCTGATATTGCTCGATGCTGTCAATTGGTAGGCTGGCGTTTTAGTTTTAACTTTTCGTTTCAAAAATCTAAATTTTTAACTACGTGAATTTTTTTCTCTTTAAATATTGATTTATTATTTGTACATTTACTCTGTTACCGACAATAAGTCATTCTCAGTAAAAATAATATATTTATCACTGTCTTATTGACAATGACTATTTTGGTTAGGTACATTATTTATTTCCATACGGCGATCTGTTTCATTCATTTTAGAATTTGAATATGTACTTCCAAGTTATACGTTGAAAAAAATTCGTCGAATTTTTAGAAAGTATTTATTCGACCAGTCCCATTATTATATCATTATCAGTTCATTTGAAAAACCTATTTTTGTAATATTCGCACTTCTCTTCAGTCCCATATATTTCACAGTCGGAAAAAGTGGTAAGAAAACCATTAAAATCAAATAACAATAAAAAATGTTATGATCGATAAATGGATAATCAGCTTAAGAAATACTGATGAATTACATTGGCTATAAACTTATTTGTCAATTACGAAGATATATACCAATTATCAACAATGATGTCCTCCAGCAATAGGTATTTACTGAAATCACCGAAATTTCCAAAGCTGATTTTAACAAGTATTATACTCTTAATAATGTTATACTAATTACTAAATATCCATAATGTAATATATATACACGTGAACCACATTATCTACAGTCTGTGAACCCGGAACGCGTTGATAAGAAAACATTATAATGCAGACTTATAAGGTTTTAAATTTGCACTGTTTATAGTTATAAACCACAATTTAATAAAGATACAGACTACTAGAATATTTCAAATTGTGAGAAGTGACGATTCAACAATTCCCTTGGAACTATAACAATTTTAATGCAAGAATTGACAATTGAAAATTCTATATTACTATAATATTTATATGCTAAATTATATAGACTAAGTTAATGCTATAATAAAATAAATTGCATAATATTTAACAATCACCTATCGCGTGACCTAAGTAACATTATACATCCTGGTATAATGGTTACGTGACATTGATATGTAACATCCTTCTTCTAGTCAATTAAAAACCGTAATTTCTCAAAAGGCAACATAATTATTGAGAAGCAAATAAAATAATTATTAACTACACAATTGTATAAACGTGTAGGTATTTAATTAGTCTTTTTATACTACTTCCACAAATTTACCGAGTTTTAAATTAATAAATGTTAATGACACTTGAGATAATGACGTATCTTTATATTGAAATTATAATTTTTGGATTTTTTAGTTTTTATTTCTTTATTAAATAGAAAGAAAGTGTAAATGTATTTTATGTTTTTAAAACTATTTTTTGAGGGTATATAAGTAATAAATAATATTTTTTTCTGTAATATATTAAAGAATAATATCAATTATATTTTTTATAACTAAAACTACTGTTTCCATATTAAGAATAAGGTATATTAGAATATTAGATAATATATTAAGTTTTTGGTGTCTCAGCTATATTTATCCATACAATATAAATATATGACTCTATATTAAATCAAATTTTAATGTAGTCACAATGTGTACATATACGAATTTAAATTTCAACATTAAAATACAAAAATTCTTATTTATAAATCCTTAATAAAGCCAGTATGGATATATGGTATCCAGTAATGGGGTAACGCCAAAAAATCGGAACTTAATAAAATTCAAGCCTTCCAAAACTTAGTCCTCAGGAAACTACTCAATACTCTAACTTACATCTCGAACAGCACTATCCACCCCGACTTAAAAATAAAAACTGTCCAGGAAGAAGCAAAAGCACATTATAAACACTTTCATAACTCTCTGTCCAACAATAATCCAATAATACGCGATAACCTGACCATTCCTGGCAATCCACCTAGGCATCTCAAACGTAGTTGGTGTCGTGATCTAATTGATGCCTCCATACAAATATATAAAAAAAAATAAATAAAAATACTCATTAGTGATTGTCATTGATGGATGGCTTCTCACCCCTTGTATTTCATTTATATATATATGTGTGTGTGTGTGTTTATGTTAATTCTCCTCTTTTTTAAGTTGTATTAATGTATAATTTATACATATAATTTCTCTCTCTATATTGTGCCTCTTAGGTATAGATTGAATCAAAATAAAGTAAGAAAAAAAATAATTTCAATATTAATATGTTTTAGGCTAGGTAATTTTTTATTTTAATAATTTTTTTCAAAATTTATATTCAGTCGAAACTCTTTTTATGAAACCAAGTGTTTTTAGCGTTGCAACTTATTTGCGCACATTCAAAATTTTCTACCTGAAAATCGACGACTCGCTTGCACACAACAAAATTAGTTGTTTACTTGAAAACGAATCACTCGTTTGCGCATAACGATATATTCACATACATTTATAAATGTGTAAGTTATTTACCGCCCAATGAGGTTTCCGATAACTTTATAGATCTTATATCCATAGCGTCTGATACAGTTAGTTTTATATTCTCAGATTATATTTTAGAAAATTAAATTAACTCTAACAGCAATTTTCCACCAATCTTATGGGCTTGTAAACCAAATGGTATCCCAAGACGACGAATAGCGCAGAAAGTTTTCATAAACATTACAATAGCCAATTGTATACACCACATCCACACATAAATTAAGTCATTGATATACTTATGCAAATTCAAAGTGAAACAGATTTAAAAATAAACTCAATACAAAACAATGTAATGAATTATAAAAGAAAGGAAACTGTACATAAGGAAGAATACTTACAATCTATGTGGAATAAATATAAAAATAAAACTATCGATCGTTTAACGTATATAAAAGATATTAGAAATAAATTCCATCATACAAATTTAATTCAAAATAATAATAATTATGATGATACTACATATTAAATGTAGTTTATTTTTATATTGACTATAGTATACTGTAACAATGCTATGATGAATAACAATTTATGTAACGATATACTCCATTAACACTTACACACAAATACACATACATTCAAGCAAACATTTTTAATCGCAATTTGAAACACACAGTTCTAAGCCTGTTAAAGTGAGAAGGAAGATGTGTGCGCAAACGAAATCTAATACTAGAGATTTTTTTTACAGGTTGCCAAAATATATGTGTGTGATTGAGTTGTGTTTTTTTGCGCAAACGAATTGTAGCCTGTTTTTAGAACCTTACAATAATTATTAAATATGTAATATAATGTCTAAATTTAAATTCTAAATCTAAATTATTATTACCTACTTGACTTGATACGAATTTTTTTATTTTAATCTTTAAATAGTTATATGTGTATAGTATCTAGTTTTTGGTGGTTGTAACTACAATCTATAAAATAATAAATAATATATTTTAATAAACTGCATTATTCTATATCTATTTTATAAATGTACTAATATACATTTGCATTACAAAGTGTAACAATAAGAATTTATTCGTTTAAGGTCTAACGATTAGTCCGTATATTTTTACAGAGTATAATATTATGTATGTTATCGGGATTTTTTTTTAGTAGACATGTGATATAGATTTTGAAGTGCATCAAAAGTTTAATACGTTATTAGAGATTAGCAATTATTGATAATGGGTAATTTATGCAATTCTTACTAACTTGGTAATTATTCAAGAAACTTCATTAAAAATCATTTTCCATTGTTTTTAAATTTATAAGAATATTACAATGCTATAGTAAAAACTATACTATACACTAAAATGACTAAACGAGACTCTATATAGTCTGTATTTATTGATTTATGTTTAAACTATTTATCTAGGTCCATATTTTTGTTACATTTCAGAAATCAGAATATTTTGGAACTAGAACTTAAAAATAAAATCAAAGACTTATTATTTTCATTACTTTATTTATTCATGATATAATATTATATAAAAAATGATTTATTATATCTAAATCTTAAGTTATTACAGTTAATATAGTATATATGATTATATAATTATTTGAAAATTAAATGAGTATTAAATATTTTTATGGACAACGGAAAAATAGGTACATCACCTTTGAAAGTAGCTAATTAATTGTAAAGTCAATTTCAAAATTAGAGCCCAGTTAAAAGTCTATTTAAAAGTCCTATCCTTGAAAGAAACTTAGGTTACAATCAGAATTTAAAAAAGAACCTAGATAGAAGTTCAGTAACGAAATTCCATATAAAATACACTAGTATACAGACAAACATTAAAATACCAAATAAATTTAAATTTAAACTGGAACCACGATATAATTATGATGATTAAATATGTGATTTAAAACAAAGCACGTGAGAGTCTCATACAATTGTTAAAGAGAAATTGATTAAGAATATGGAAAAAACGGAAGGAAGGATAAGATAAAAAAGAAAATTCAATAGATATTCATGTAAAAGATTAATTATTATTAAAATACAATGCACATAAAAGTAAATCACACGCATTGTGTAAGATCCATTCAAAATTATTGAAGTAATAAGTAATCAAAATGTAGTGATACAACGTAGGCAAAGAGCAATTGAATTGCATAAGAATAATATAAAACGATATTATTGTGATAAAATTAATTAATAAGTAATAACTATAATTATAAATACTAAGTTATGAATGAAGGTAAAATAAATTAGTGAATGTAATAACAATAATCATGAAAGTGATTTTTTTTTAAGTTTACGATGTGTGGATTAACAAATAGTAACGAAAAAATTAAATATTATAAATACGAACCTTTAAAGACGACAGGGGTTCTAAAAATAATATAATAGAAGTTGAATACAAGCTTATAACTTCATTATCAATAAAGGAATATAATCAAAAGTACGAGTTGTTAAGTGAAAAAAAATTAAAAACACTGATTACAAAGACTTTATACCGTAATAAACAAGAGAAAATTGTTAGATAATATACCATAAAACATGCATAAAGTTCAGCTAATAAAAAAAATAGTATACTATTTCCGATTTAAAATTAATAACTCTACATACCATCTTCTAATTACTTGACGAAGTACAGCGATTAATTGATAGCGAAGAGTTTAAAGAAAAAACATTAATTTATTCACTCAAACTTATTATATGCAAGGATAGTATTGTTAGTGATACCCGTTGTATTAATAATAGTAATTCACATTATATTAAAATGTAATTATATCAACAACTGTTTAGTGGTGGAAATACTTAGAAAGTTAGTTAAGTATAGGATACCTATATTAAATCAAAATAAAGATTTTAAAAATATAATAACATTTGCACCTTCGTCACTACAATAAATATTATATATAAATAGGTAAAAATATAAATATTAAAAAAAAAATTTTAAGTATAGGTAAGTTAATATTAAAAATAATATTAAGATAAACCTAAATAATATCTTTAAATAAATATTGTTATGCCAACGTTGTTCTAATTCTTTTTCATAATTCTATAGAGAATAAATAAAAAAGATAAAATAAATATTGAAAAAATAAAAAAATAAGGCATTAATTATAGGTAGAAATAACATAATCACTATCGATTACCATCCGTTAACGCTTCAAGTAATTGATTTATTACTAAAGCTAAAAGAAGATCTAATGAAAAGTCCGCATGCACAATCATTTATAGACGAAACAGTATACGAAAAAAACTTTAGACATCACGACTTAGAGGTTAATTCGAGAATAACTATACCAATGTTGAATCGACATTTATATCTAACTATGGGACCTATAAACTAGCCTAATATTTTAGTTGTAAGTAATTGAATATAATAACTAAGAACATTGAGTTATTTACAAAAAATCACTGTAATAAGGGGTGTTGTAAGGAATTTTTAAAAATAATGGGGTTCTCACAGGACCTTACTTATATATACTCAGCTACCCTAAAAAATGTAATATACATGATATAAGTGTAACACACATTTTAATAAGAATAATTATATTATTTACAGAATAACAATTATCTTATAAGAAGATGGAAATAATTTTATCAATTTATAACACACAAGTCATTAATACAAATTTTTTTTTATTAAATATTGTAAATTAAAAAATACAAAGATATAAAATAATCAATAATATAGTAATAATAACATTTTATATTGTATAATGAAATTTTTTTTTAATAATAATTTCAAGAATGAGATATCTGTAAATGTTATGTGTCATAAAAAAAAAAAAATAAAAATTGTAAGTTTTTCTGTCTTGCAGACAGAAACCTTTTTTTTATGAGAAGGGGCAATAGGCTACCAAATTCTTAGAATGAGGAAATGCATTGTTTCATAATAGCTATGCATCCTTGAGTCTGTTTTAAATCTTAGTGTATTAAATATACAAACACGAGTTCAATTGTTATAAACTGGAATATTGTATAGAATGATAGGATGTTATAAACTCAATGGTTCACACAATTAAACTTGTGAAAACATAAACTTTAAGTTAGGGTTACACAACAGACCGTAACTAAATCATGGACCTCAGATTTAGGAGAAGAGAAACGGGGATGTCACTTATAAGAAAGTCTCTAACATGGCACAATCAGATGTACCAGAGCCATTGAGTTCAAAATATCTTCACGTCACACGCTGTTATATGCTCCTATACACTTAAATTAAATTAATAAACAATCGTTTTAAAATTATCAGCGAAATTACACTTATTTTGAACCAACATATAAAGCAACATAAAGTAGGCGCGCTACATTACACTATTCAATTTTCAACGTGCGCTGTTTGAAAGTATTTAATACAAAAGTGAAAAGTAGAAAATTTGTATGAAGATAATTATAGTAACTATCATTAATACAAACTTTAAACTGAAATTAATTATAGAATCTATTTAATTAAATCTCGCGATACATATATATAAAGATAAGTGACATTTTTATGTAGACTGTACAAAGCTGTGTCATTATGATTAAGCACCCGGAGGAAAATTAAAAATATTTGCTCCTCCATTAATTTACTATTGAAAAATAAGTTTTTATTATTTATAAAAATATCTTATTGATATTTAGTTATATATTTTTAAACATTTTTGTAAAAATAATATAGTAGAATGTAGTAAGTGGTATATTATATAGTACGGACGAGAGTGTAATATAATATTTTATAATGATTTCCAGTTTATTATTTTAAATTCAAATATCTGATAACAATGCAAGTATTATACATATCAACTAAAAATTATTCATTAAACCAGATATTTGACTTCAAGATTCAAGAATAACAAGATTTATCTGAGCAGCAATGTAATAAAGTCATGAACTTGATTTTTCAGAAGTGGTTTTTTTTTTTTATAAAATATTTAGAGAAATATAATATTTGTTTGAAAATAATTAAAGTAAATAAAAAAAGGAAGCATTTGCATACAACTTGTAAATTGTAAGTAAACTTAATATTTTTTTTTATTATTATTACTTTAGGTCACTCAAAATGTTTTTATATAAATAGATATTAAAAAATAGGTATTTATTTTAATAAATTAGTTTAAATAAAAAGTATTTAAAATCAAATTAAACGAATTATTTAATTATAAAAAAATCATGCTGATGATTATTCAATTTATTTAGTTTAGGATGATAAAGTTATTTTGTTTCTATAATTGGATTGTTTTAAAATAAAAATGAACTCAATTAAAATATAAAAACGCATGTTTTAGTTTTTTACAAATTATATTATATTAATAACAATAATAATTTTTAATTCATTATAGCTTCCATATCTTTGAGACCTAGTTATTATCAAAGATTATCCTTATAGTATTTAAAGTTTAATAATTCAAAATTTTAGTTAGAATTTCGATGTACAATTAAAATATACAGCTTGACGCTTAACTGTTATACATTATTTTCAAAAAATAACAACTACTTACCTAACAAATTATTATTTACATTAAAAAATTATTGTTTTGAATTGAAAAATAAAAATTTGTATCCCTACAAAATACTTTTTAAATGGTATACAAGATCTAAACAGGTACTAAAAAATATGATTTTCAAATAAACTTTTTAAAAGTCCGCCGTTTAGAATTTGTTTAGATACATAATTAAAAGAAAAATTAGGGATAAACATGCTTGATGAATTACTACATATAATAATGAAATCCTCATGAACTAATAAGAAAAAAATTCTGCCCAAGCAGGTTGTAAGAATGGAGCACTAATTGGTTATTTAATAATTTGATACTCATGCTCAGATGGCTATAATTTTTCAGTTAAAATTAAAATAATATACGCGAACGGATTACGCCCATTTTTTTTTTATTTTATGTATCTACATCGACTGCTAATACTTGATATACAATATTTGATACTTGCATCACAAAATAATAACTCAACATAAACTTGATATTTTTTGTAGTTTACGTTATAAAAAAAAATTGATATTTCTTCTTAAAATATGTAGATAAATTTAGATTTATTTAATAAAATATAATTTATGTTTCTATAACAATATAAAGTATCATAATTAATTTTTTTATTGAGGTTAGAAAGCATAAATCTATAAATTATAGTCAATTAATAAGTAATAACTATTTTAATACTTAAGATATTACTGAATTACAAAATAATTCTTTTAGTAATATATTTAATGAAAAAAATTAGGATTCCTCATGTTAATCAAATAATAGGTAAACTAAAAGATGACACTATCTACACTTCAATTAGATCGATAAAACATCGGTTTAACTTTTAAAGTAAACGTAGATAAAATGTATATCAAACCCACTAACATAACTTGACCTTATATAATTGCACATTTCTAGATAAATTAAAAACAACAATAGTAATTCAATTGAATAAAAACGGAGATAAACGATATTTTAATTTTGAAATTTTCAAATATAATAAAAAAAAATTTAAAAAAAATTACTTAATAAGCTATTTAGAAGTAAATGAATAACTATAAAAAATCAGTTCGATTTTAGATCAGCCATAGGTACATTATTAATAATACACTTGGCATAGGAATGAAAACCTTGACATTTTTCGAGATATTGTAAAAGCATTTGGTATAATAAATCATATTGGACTTATTGGAATTTCGCCTAGGTTTGGTCTAATAATTAATAATCTTAAATAGGTTATAAGTTATTTAAATAAAAAACTCATATTACTGTCTGAAAACATAGATTAAATATTGTACCTAAAAGGTAAGGTGATGGAATTTATTTGTGGAGAGCCTCAAAAAGTATACTCAGTAAATTTTTTTTTATTTTATGCGTAAACAATATATACAATTATTAGAAATTCGGCAAAATAACTATATATATATATATTATGATACATTTTTAGTTTTTTCTGATACTTCATGAGATTTTATCTATTAAAGATCAGAAAATAAACAGAAACAATTTGTAAATAACAAAATTCACTTTATTTAATTAACTGTAAATAAAGATAATATGCCTTTCATACAATTATTGTTCATTTTTGTAAAATTAAATAGCAATGCAATAAGATATTTATTAATCAATTTTATAAGTTCTTTTTATACGATACTTAAATATTACTTTTGACCAAGGTATAGGCTATATAGAATATAGATAGGTAATATAGTTATGTATTTAAGAACAGTGTACAAAGGCGCCTATATGGGGGGGGGGGAAATGTTGAAAAATTGTTTACACAAAATCTACAATGAGTGAATATAAATTAAATGGATTATGCATGATAAGCGTACATAGGGAAAAAAATTAATGATAAAACAAATAGATACATAGAACAAGTAATAAATATATTTGGTGTTAAAAAAAAAAATTTACAATTTTTATTTGTAAATTTATGTTATTAATCAAATGAAAATTCAAATAATAACTTTTATGGTTAATTGGTTAAATAATAATTATTTCATAATCTTCCAGTCTGATATATAAAATATAATAGAATAATGTTTAATTGTAAACTCCTTCCTATCTCATGGACATAATTAAAATTTTGTTCCCCCTTGAGAATTTTTCTATGGGCGCCCTTGACAGTGTATCCACATATTGTAAACTATAAGATATTTTTCTTTATAAACGTTGTTCATAATATATATTATATTTACCTATTTTATGAACCTATATTTCAATATGGAATTTGAATTTGATGGAAAGGGGAAACTTACCTAAAACTTATGCGATTGCAATAAAATGAAATTATTAGAATATGTCATAATAAACAACATTTAAAACAATCTACGTTAAAAAACTATAAAGGGTATAAAGATTTGTTTACTAAATTAGCTTATAAAAAATTTGCAATTTTATGAGTAATAAAGGATGTGGAAAAATGGTATAGTGTGAATAATACTAAAGAAATTAAAGAAAGTAAGGCATATGGTGCGCTAAAAATAGTTATAATAACACTTCCATTAGACACAGGTTTTTGGATTATCTTGATCCAAAACGTTACAATTCTTTAAATGTAGATTTAAAAAAAGAATAATCTCAAAATAAAAATGTGCTAAAAATGTTATAAAGCAATGGTCATTACTAAATACTGACTAGTTTTATATTATATCATATTACACGTTAATTATCAGTCTGTAGTACAGGTTTAAGTTATTAATTATTATCAGTTGTTTTTTAATCTAAATTTTTATTTCAATTAGTTTGTATGTATTTACTAAATGTATTTAAAATATTTGGTTATCGCAATCTGTAAGCGTAATAAATTACATTATGTTTAATATTGACTCCCTACTTGAATGGTTTCATCACAAATTATACTTAAAGTAGGTAGATAGGAGGTATCTAGAGAAATTATTGCATTGTATTTATTTATTTATTTATTTATTTAATTTAAAATAAAAAAGTAATAAGCATTTTCAGTCTTATTTTCTTTTTATGAGTTTTTGATTAATACTGTTTATAAATTAATCAATATTGATAATTTATGTACTTATTATAAATCATAAGACAAATTATCTACCTATATCGTTTTTAAAATAAATAATACGAATGGTCAATGGACTGTATAGTATGTAAACACTATAAAAAATAGAATACAATATATATATATATATATATATTATAAATTATATTATCATGGCGTACAAATGGTGTTAATATTTTATAAGCATTATTTGCATACATGATACATATAACATATGATATACCTATAAACAATATACTTAATCGTATTTTTTATAAGTTTAATTGACAGATAGATCAATAACAATAGGTTAGGTTTATTGTATATTTGGTATTTATAAAACTATTGAATTATTATATTTCTCTTATTTCTGACAGAATTGTTAATGATGAGATTATTATTAGGTGCATCATACATATGGTATTTGTTAGCTAGACTCAATAAATTATATATTCTGTAAAAATCATATTCACAGTGCTTCCATAATATAAAGGTGATATGATATGACAATAATACCAATTTAAAATAAACTTGAAGAAGTTATTACAAAAAAAAAGAAGAAAAAGATTGAAAAGAAAAACACTCTACCAAGCGATTATACCGTTATAGAAGACAACGCTATTGTAGACTAGCAGGCCAAAGTAGTCATTATCTTGAAATCTAACCCAAACATTAGTATTGGAATAAATACCTTACGACGAAAAATTTATCAAAACTACACGAATCAGAAATGATATAGAAATCTTTTCCATGGTGTTTAATAAGTTATTATTTTATATTCAATTAGAAGGTCACGAGTTACAAAAGCATCTTTAAACGTCTTCTAGGTTACCTAACTGGGCTCGAGATAAATAAGAGATTAGAGAATTATGTTAGTTGAAAAGATTAAAGTGGAAGTTTTCTTAACATTTATAATGTTTTATTGGATGATGTTTTTAAATGTTAAAATATTTCAAATTAAAAGGTCGTTATTGAATGTATATTACTTGTAACATCGAAGGGATAATTGTTAGTTATTTGTCGGAGGCATTCGAATCTCTTTTAAATTTGATTAATTAATTGAAACCAAGTGTTCAATATTATGTGATTATATTAGCTTGAAAAGAAATGTACATAAATGAAATAAAAAAAATATAAGAGTACTATATTAAAAAATTAACGTGTTGAAATTTCAAGAGAAAATAGAAGTTATAGTTAATGGAATCAATTGTCCAAAGCATGTACATTAATGGGATACAGGAATCCAATTCTATTACTAATTTAGTTATAGACCTTAAATAACTGCGTAAAGTTTAAGCAGGAGCCATGAAGGATGGGTATAGTATTGAAAGAAAAGTAGTTTCTTGGTTTAAAGAGAACATATAATGAATGGACTTAAATACTTCTCAACATTAGCTACGTATTAAGTTTTTTTAATACATTTAAAAAATAAAATGTAACTAAAATGTAATTATTATTCTTGTATTATTTTTTTCTCCGTTTAGATTAATAGTAATGAATATAAAAAATTTTAATGTTTTACTAATGGCCAATGCAGCTAAAGTTGATCGATAAAAATATGTTTATTTAATGATATTATAATTCAAAATAATAAAACACAAAGATTATGTAAAAGAGGTAGTTATAATTTCAAGTATTTCATTATTTCATAATAAATAGCCGGTAACATGGTTTTTACACGTGATACTCAAAATATAATATATAATTTGCACGTGATCATTTTTATTATTTTAATATTGATATTTTACCAATAAATTAAACATTTTATAAATATATATACGCATTTTATTTGTTCGGTTTAATTAATTTTATATAAATAATTTATTACCTGTTATTATGTTTAAAATTAAAAAAAATATATATAATTCAAAATGTATCTTCAAATAATAAAAATAATAATGTGTACTATGAACTATACAATCATACAGATGTTAAAAAAAATCGATTTAATCGTCTAATTAGCGTACACGAACATGTACTCTATCAAACTAAGACGGTCTGTCAACCTATATAATTTTACTTGTGTTTCTAATGATATTTTATTATATAAGACGTATTTATATTGCAATTAGTATTTTTTTTTAAAATTTTTTTATTATAGTAATACGATAAGTTGGATTATTTGAAAATTAAATGTGTTATAATAATTTATATATTATCGTGATTTTAGCAAAATTTGAACTTCAAACGTGTAATAATAAAAAAAAAACGTGACTGTATTTTTCATAACTTTTTAATTTATATTAAAATAATTTATAAGGAACCTATTGTATTAAAGATTAGTCTTTTTGATTCAGAACAAAAATTTATTGATACACATAAAAAATTAAAATCAAAAATTATTAATGTCTATAAATAACTCAAAATAACTCAAAAATATCAAAATTTTATGATAAGTATTTGATGAAAATTGAAAATATTTACAATTATTTTAACCATTGTTATTCCTTTTTGAGCTACAAAAAAAGAAAATTGATTTTGTTGAAAATCTATAAGTATTGCTTGAATATTCCTGATTTCCCCGATTATTTTGAAAGTACTGATAATTTTTTTTCAACTTCTTAAAGTACCTAGGCCAAGATTTTAACCAAATCCATTTTGCTACTAAATGACACGCCCAAAGTTAAAGATTAAAGCACTTTATTTTTCTTACAAATGACTCATAACATACACAAAAATACAAAAAAAATAAAAACCACATATCGTTGTAAAATCTATATATTCGTCGAATTTAAAATGTTAATCAGTCACGTGGTTATGTGGAGTTACACGTGAATAAACTGCCAATGAACTTTTACCTACAATTTAACATAACCCATATTTATTTTTTTTATTCACATTGCTAAACGATCAATAATTATTGATAGGAAATATTATTAAAGATATGTATATTTTCTTTATTGTATTAATTCATAATAATAACAATATATTCAAAACAAATAATTATAAGTACCTATATAAATATATGAGTTAACATTTATATTGACGATTAAATCTTAAATTTAATTTATATGCTTCAGATTTCATAAATGAATATAGATTGTAAAATGGAATATTTAATAATATTAAAATAAAACACAGTAGCGTATTATGCGAAGGGTCATGGAGTTTGATCTACTATTGAGCTGGCTAACAATATAATTGTCATAACTTTTTACTGTTATATTGTAAATATGTTTATAGTGTATTGAAGTATGTGATACTCTATTATTGTTTTCAGAACGAGAACTACCATCGTAGGTTAGGTTAGGTAAAAAATTTCTTGAAACCAACATTTGATATTTGTAATTTATATTACTTAATTATATAATATTACGTACATTGATTTAAATACATTAAAGATTTGTATTTTTAGTATAATCATTAAATTAATTATACACAAATTGAACAAAATTTTGAGGTATACCACTCTCTCACTCTAATTCCGTTCAATTAAACTTTAAGTAACTATATTTACAACTTAAAAACTATTACTGATTATTTACTCATTCAAGATTTTGTTTTCATATATCAGTCAAAAATTTGAAAAAAAATTAAAATATTCGAAATTTATGAAATATAAAAATTAAATACGTATTTTATCATAAAAAAAAAAAAGAATAATAATTATAAACTTAAAAAAGTGTTAATAATAAAAATTGTAAAAATGTCATTGTAGACAATTGTGACATATCAAAAAGAATTTTAATACAATTACATAGGTAGCTATTTTTTTTAACTTTATTAACATGTACATTATAAATGATAAATGTTATTAAAACTATTAAAAGTAATAGATTTAAATTTAAATTTAAAAAAAAAATCTTAAGTTGAATGAAATCCGTATTGTCTACGTCTTACAAATATAAGCGTTCAACAAAATCAATTTTGTGTTGTTAGCTTTAATATTAAAATTATTATGATTATTTTGATTAAACTTAAAGGTAAGAATATTATCTAAATTCTAGGCTTTTGATTTATTATCTAAGCTTTTATTGATATTTTAAATTTAAAGTGAGTTATAACTTATATCATGTAATATATTGATAATATTATATTTTTTATAGTCATTATTTTATTTATAATTTTATAATACTAATTAAAATTAAAACATTAATAAAAACTTATATAAGATGATATAGATTAGGTAGATCTTTAAATTTGATAATTGATCAATCCACTCTAATATTAGTTAACTAATAAAATAACAAACATCATCTAGGTTCGTTATACACTTAATAGTTTGGGTAATTGGATTGTGATAAATATAGCTTCGATAAGCAAAAAATAAAAGATAATCCTTATAAATCTCACAAAGAAATTATAATTTATTTTTTTATTGCAGTCAATTGTGAAGCTGAAAAAATTAATGGGTAGTAACTGCAGTATCTTTTACAAGAAAAATAATTTATGTATTCACTATTCAATTGATAAGAAAAAAAACTATCTTGGATTTACATTTAATTTAACAATTTACCTTGAATTGAACTAGTCTGAATCAGGTTCATTGAATTGTTAGTTGTATACTTGTATGATAACTATATATGGCAAACTTTAGGCATTTTTGTAATAGTTTAAAACAAGTATTTATTTAACTATCAAGGTTAGTAATTTATGTTACACATAATAAATTTGTTTTATATTTCTAAAAAATACACGCGTATCAAATTATTCAAATATTAAACACAATGTAGGTAGGTAGGTACCTATTTTAGTTTCTAAGCGGATTTTAGAATGATGTGTGATTGTTTATGTCTGTCATTACATTTAGCCATTTTGAAATAGTAAAAATGTTCAACTTTAAAGGTAGTATCAGGTGGATATCTGAAACTAGTTGGTACCTCAATACTTCAGTAGGTCATATGTAAAAATTTCAGCATTTTTTACAATAACCGGAAAAAAAACTGAAAAAAAATATAAAGGAAAAAAACTGGAATTTTTACGCAAAACTAGATTTTCTAGATTTGTTATTATTCTAAGAATTTTTTGGCTCGTTAAATGTTATTTATAGATATTAAAATTTTTAACTTATTTTAATTTACTTAATTTTCCTATGATGTAATTTTTTGTTGTTGAATAAAAAAGCTTGACAGTTTAATTATTTAATACAAAGAACCTTATAAATAATCTTTACCATAATTAAATTAATCTAAAATTTTTTAGTGAGTAAATATCCATAGAATTTTTAATTTTAATACATATTTAATTAAAAATAAAACTCAAGATTCTTTCTCATAACTCACTGACAATCTGTGAGCTACAATCATTAAATATATTTTGTGACATAATTTTTTATATAACTATTGAAGCCATTTTTTTTTTTTTTTTTAATTAATTAACTTTCATTAATAATTAAAGCCATTTATTTTACTTTTAATATTAGGGAGGTAGGTTGTTAAAGTGTATTCCAAAAATATTGCATTTATTATATCATTAATATTTAATTATTATAATAATATATATTTTTATTTTTTATTATACTATATCAACTAATATAACTCAAAATTTAATAACATATAAATACAAAACATGTAAATACTCTAAAATAGTGAAAATAGATTGACTAAAAAAAATTTAAAATGTTATTATATTGGAAATGATAATATAAATATTTTGTAAAAATTCCAAGTACTTATTGTTATATATATATATGATTTTTTTTTAAATACAACAAAATATAAAAATAATTATTTTACGGGTGAATATATCGAATAGTTATAAATGTTTGAATTTAAAATCCTCATAAAAAAATCAATTTGGTTTTTTGATAAAATGTTTACACATGCATTGAAAAAGTTATATAATTTTTTTTATTTTGTTTTTTGTCTTTTATAAAAAAAAAGTTAGGAGAATTTTTATGTTAACCTCTATAAAGTATCAACTAGATTCGATTTTCTATTCTAAATTACCCTCAAAGTTAAAAAGCCAAATATTTTTGTAAAATTAATGTATTTATTACTCAATACAGAATTTAAAAATATTATGTAAACACTTCAGATTTAAATTAATTGTCTTGAAACAATATAAACGAGAATACTCTATACTTGAAATAATAATAATTATTAACCAGCATACGTAATCATGACTAAAGATTTATTTTACCTATTTAGAATAATTATAGAATTTTGATATACATGTTTTACATATTTTTAAGATTAGTACAAAAATATAGGTATATAACTTATATATAACTTTTAATGAATATTTAATTTATTATATTGCATTAATTTCACATTTTTGTGAACTACGTTTACCGTAATTTAAAGTAAATATTGTATAATACTATTAATACTTGTACAATTATTTAACACATTAATGGAGTAAACAACGGGAATGTATAAAATAACTAACTAAAGTTTGAATGACATACATAATCTATAAGTTTTAGTTATTTCATTAACTATAACAGATTCAACATTTTAATTTATCATAATTACATACAATATACTATTAAATGTTATCAGTGCATTATGATATTCAATAAATCGAGTTTCACATAGTTTTTTAATTTAATTTTTTTACTATGTTCAAAATTGTTAGTTATGCTTACTTCAACAACTGACTTATTTTTTAACCTCTTTTTGCAAATGCACTTAAAAATTAGCAGCACAAGATACAATTTCTAAAATATATTTTATTGACGGAATATTACTAGACTTAAATAAACAAATATTTAAATTTAATGAATGACTGAACAAATGCATATAAAGTGTAAGTGGTTGGTCATTCTGAATTAAAATTTGAGCATCATTTCTTTTATCAGACATGTTTGCGCCACCATTATATCCCCACCTTCTGAAGTTATTTATACTTTAAATGACAATTGCATAAATTGAATGCAATAAATTAATAATAATGATAAATAAAATATCATTTATCTATATAAACACGTTGAAATAAATGAATATATGTGGAATGAGCTTCAGCTTGTTAGGACCCCTCCTCCAATAGACGCTACTTAATTTTCTTCAATAAGTGCTTATGACTAAGGATAACAGTGTAATATTTATTTATATTTATTTAAATACATAAAGTAGGTTTAGTAGGTATAGTTTCTTAACTATTTAAATTCGTTTCTTTAGTTATATACGATAATAATAATAATAAAATATTACATGATCGTGATTACCTTGGAGACAGATGCATGTGCAGTATTTGTAAACCTAATGTTTTGTTCTATTTGAAACAAAGTCTACAATAAATATATTCATTTTTATTGTGAAGTAATTACCAAATACTACACTCGTTATGATATAGTATGCAGTTAGTAATTAATAAACATTAATTAACAATTTACATTTAACTATTGTATAATCAATGATATACTTAAGTTTAAGTGAGGAAGGTTTATTTTAATGTATTTTTAGTACAAAGTAGCTACTACTCTGCATGTGTACTTCTATCTTATAGCTACATACAACAAAAGAAATTTGTGTTCAAAAAATAATCTGTAAATTAATTTGTATCGTTGGTTCTACGTATAAATTTTATAACAAATTTGCTTAATACTTAGTATCAAATTTTAAAGCAATAATATTACCTAAGTAATCTTGTATTTAATTAATACATTCATTTTGTGGAAAAATTACACTTTAAAATTTAAATATCAATACAAGCCTACGAGATACCTTATAGATAACATTCTTCACTTTAAATTACATATATGGTAAATGCTATATGTATTAAAATTTAAAATAAATGACACAAAATTACTTTTACTAAAATCAAATTTATGATGTGATAAATTTAAAAATTGAAGACAAAATATGCTAAGATAGTATTAATATATCTTTACTTGTAAAGTATAATTAGAATACGAAATTAATTTTATAGTTTTTGATATTTGTTTTTACAAATGTTTTTACCTACAAAATATTTCTTAATAGCTATCAAATATTAAAATCCTAAATTTAATTTCGATACTGATATTTTAAAATTCTGTTTTGTCTGAGCAGAATTTGTTAAATCAATAATTAGAAAAACTATAGTATTAAGTATTAAATCGTTAACAATTTTATCTTAAATAGTATAAAATATATTAATTGTATTATTTAATAATAAATAACAACACATTTATATAAATCATTTCAATTACAAATAAAAATAACAAATCTTAGTGTTTCAAATTTAAACTAAACACCTAAACAGACGAACTATTATAATAGTTAGCTGTATCTGATATAATAATATTACCTTTAGCAAATCATTGGTGTTTAGAATTGAATCTATAATATTAAATAATTAAAAATAAACTTATATTTAATTTAGCATAGCTTTATAATACGTAAATAAATAGTGTTGTCTAGATTCCTTAAAATTTGAACCAGGTTTCTGTTTAAAAGAGACGTAATTATTATAATACCCTAAAGGCATTTTTATAAACATAACTTTAGACAAAGTTTATGTTAAACAGCTGACAATTAAATTAATATGATTATGATTCTGGATTGTGATTTCAATGCCAAGGTTAAAATTAAAACATGTTTTTATTTTGGTGGAAATCAATAAATCTCACTTAAATCCCGGATCTCTTACCTACCTGCTATGCTATTAAGGTGATATGCATCATGTACCTATTACAGTAATACCCAATATATCTATTATATAAATTTTATAATTGTTCTAAATACTTGGGTTATGGTAATGCAATTATAAATGTTAACATATGATAAATGTTACATATAATATAACATAGATGTATAATTAATACAAAAAAAGTTAATAATAAAGATAACCATATTCGAACCTCCAATAATTAACTTTTACAGACATGATACATGCATCCATAATACCTATATGCACTTCAGTATAATATATTATTTATATATATTATATATGTAGTATCACTAATATCACATGTGGCAAAATCAAATATAGATAAATAGTGTGTACAAATATAATTCTTAAACGAGTATATTATGATGAGCAATAATTATTAGCTAATAGGTAAATAAATATTTCATACAAAAGTTTAATAATATTATTTTATGCTATTTCCTTATTTAAATTTATTTTTAATTTTAAATAATATTATGTTACTTATATAGGTTGAAAGTAATTAACCTCAGATATAAAATATATGCATTTACAAATAAATAGGTATAGGTACGTTTGGATGTTTCTATTCCGTTGCAGTTTTATCTTAACTCTATCAAGCTTTTGAAGGTTATCTTAATTTCTTACTCTGTTAATAATCATTACCTATACAAAGAACTGTTAAATAACAATAAATTATACTAAGCTACCTCATTATTCATATTATAGTAAAAATAAATGTTAAAATTTTAAATTGAATGTTCTTCTTTTGTATTTAAATCAATAAAAAGTGTTGCCTTTGTCTTACTAGTGCGTAAAATGGCTAGTTATTCGTATAGAAAAAATAAGAATCATCTATTTTATTTTTTTATCTTTACTATCAGAATAAATTGATCTATTATAAAATGCTTAAGTAAAAATATTATCTTGAGTCCCAAGTATAATTTTTATAATATTATTTAAGAGAAAATTGAGAACATTTTAAAATGATATTTTTTCTCTTAAAATTTGTTGAGTCAATTTACTTTAACAATAAAAATGTGGAAATGGGTAACGTTCTGTTGTATAGAATATATTGAGTGGGTCACGGTAATGGGTGTGTTAAATTTGAATTTAATAATGCTTCATTGTATACGAAAAACGATTCTGAACAAAAACGGTCTGTTAGTCTATATCATTAAGTGAATTTCATGATAATATGGTTTTGATACATATTAGTATTAAAGTAATTTATTCTACTTTTATTATTATGTTAGGTCAATTTCATTGATTGTAAGACTTTGCATTTTTTATATAATTATCTATTAGTATTTAAATTTAAATTTTTATAATAACTAAAACATATTGTACTTTTGTTTTAACCTTTGAGTTAATAATACCTTATTATAAATACTGTATATTACTATAAATAGGACCATTTTATAAATAGTAAATACTAAATAGGTGATGTAAATTAAATATATTTTTGACAGATTAATTCGAGTGGATTTGACAAAATTAAAAATATAGAAGTAAAATTATAATTTTTTTTTTTCTGTAACCAATAACAACCCTATACAAACAAAAAATTATTCAATATTCAGATTTTTTAAAACAAAATCCATATATAAAACAATATTTAAAACATGAAATTTTTATTGCACAGCTATGAAATAAGAGAAACCAATATTCCAAAATAGTTTAAAAAAATATTCGTTTAATGAGTACTGGATTTTTTTACTTTTTACCTACCCCCACACCTTAATTAAAAATTAAATCCAATCTATCAGAAATCACTTACAAAGTTGAATATTTATGTGTTTTTCCTGCTCAACTGTATTATTGACATTACTTGAATAAATTTGACATAATAAGTTCATATCCAAAGTTTAACATCAATCACTTTTTAAGGGTAATGTAAATTTCAAATTTTTAAATTGACTTACCAGTACTTTTGTCGCAACTGCATTCTAAATCGCCGCTAGGCCTAAAATCAGGATCATCTTCATCGAATATTATTGATTCTTCGTAGTCATTAAACACTGATCGATCAGATTCATTACACACGGTCCTCATTTTTCTATTTAGTAAGATTTTTAAATCTAAAATAAAAGAATAAGTTTACTTGATTATTACGGAGTTTTTACAATGGTATTGATACTCAAGAGGACTCAACCCATCGCAAATATTAAGACTAAAAATGAGATTCATGCGAAAACATTTTAACAGAACTATAATTATTTTAGAGATTTAAAATGTTCACACACATTAAAAAGGAATTTTATTTGTGACGTAGTGTTTTATTTTTCCGATTAAATTATCATAAAAAAAGTTATTAAATCTTAAACTTTAATGATTTTGTACTTTCTAAATGCTTATAAAATAACACAGAGTTTATTTTCACAAAAAAAAAAAAAAAAGAAAAAGTAATCATAAGAACACTACGTCGTAGTTGATATTGAAAATAAAATATTATTAAAATGTATAGACGATTAAAATTAAATAAGCATTAATAATATTTTAAATTGTCTAACAACAAAAAAAAAGTTTCAAATTATTTATTACTTAAAAAAAGAAGAAAAATCGCGCGTTGAAGTGTTATTTAATGTAAGTATTTCGAAAACGATCTCAAATAGTAAAAAAAAAAAGTTTGACAAACAACATAAGTACCTTTTTAATTTTTATCCATATCTTAAATATTGAAAATATCGATTATTTTACTAGCACAATATCTACAATACCTACTGTTTTTTTTAGAGGGGACATAAGTCTCTATAATATTAATAAAAAAAAAAAAAACGCATGAAGAGGCATCCATCACATTCTCGCGACTATAATTATCGAAGTACAAATTATTATTTATATTAAATATCTATTTAGTATTTATAATAAGTAAACAGAGTAACTGTCGAACACACATCAGTATATCTGATAAAATGTTCTACATGTTTAAGTAATGCCATAAAGGTTATAATATTGTTATATTATTCTTTTACCATATTGTTTACAGAAATATTTTGTTTGAGTTTAATTTAGAAATTGTAAAAAAAATAAATAAATTTTCTTAGTATTTCATTAATGAAAACTTGAACTAAAAAGATTCGGTACAATTTTATTGGGTCTTTGACCCAATTAACTCCACTTTTTATGTAATTGTCGTCTTTATACCTATTAATTAAAAAAATTAAACTTTAAATAATGTAGTCTAAAAAATCTTTATACTCTTGACGATAATTTCTCAATGAGAAAAAATAATAATTCCTAATTTATTAAAAATACTACTAAGATTGAATTTTTGCAGCCTAATATTTTAAAATTATATACTAACCAGGAAAAAATTAACTAGAGGATGAGTGAGTTCATTTTGCACATTTCTATATTCGAATTGTGAACCTAACTGTTATAGTTATAGTACAAGTTGATAGAAACAATATCAATATAATAACTAATTTAATTAAATAAGTAAAGGTAAATAATATACCTAATAGATAAATACGTATTTATTTTACAGTACGTCTTTAAACAAATTAAATACTCATACTAACACGTTTGAAGAAGTAGAATGAAAGTAATTCAATAAATAAGCAATTTTAAAAAGTTGAATCAATTCATCCACCATACTATTATGTAAAAAATATTTTATGTGTATAGTTTATAAATTTAAAAAATATAGTTAAAGTGGACGTTTTGTTATTTTTATTCATAAAAAAGTCTATGCAAACCTAAATAAATAACATACATGATTGTTATTAGATAAATTATAGTTAATGTATAAATGAATTAATAAAATAAAAAATTTTAGATTCGTTCTTAGGGAAAAAAAGCATTTTAATCGATATTTTTATTTAAAATTAAAGTTATATTAAAATGTAAACAATTAGTTATTATATATTAGATACATTTATAAGTTTATATCATTAATTTAAAATTCATCAAATTATATTGAGAAGTACATTAAAAATAAAATAATAAGCAGTTATAAATAATTACAGCGATATCAGTTATAGCGAGTTAAAAACAACCTAACCTATAGTATATTAAAAGCAATACAATTTAAAAAAACCCTATAAAGACATTTAGTTTTAGTATTTATTATATTTCAGATTTATTGTATCAAAACTTTAATGATAAATATAAAAATATGCATAATTTTAAAGTACACAGTTTTTGTTTAATCTTGGGTAGAATGAAATAGAGAATAAGAAAAAACTTTTGAAACTAAAAATTATTTGTTAAAATCGATCAAAAACAAAATTGTATCATTAATTTATTTTTATGTTTGATTACTGATTAGCTGATAAATATTTAATTGTTCTTAAAAATAGACATTGAAGTAATTAATCACAAAATACAATATGTAAATAGTTAAATAAATTATAGTAATAATTTAGTATTTTATATATATTACTAATTAATAAACAATACAACTATAGGTAGTTAAAATATACAAATATTTACTACATATTTTTTTAATTAGTAATAATAATATCTTACTTTGGCACTTATTCAAATAGGATGTAAAATAGAACTAAAAAAAATAATAATAAAATGAGTAATATTATTTTTTAGTTATTTGCATAACTTGTACGGATAAATATTAGCATAAATATTACAAAATTTACATTAAACTCCTTAAAAAAAAAAAATAAAAAAATAAAATATTAATACATTTCAAGATTAAAATCGACTAAGAAATGTTTGATACATACGATTAAATCTAATAAATAATCAGACGAGAGCACATATTAATATATGTACAAGCGTTTGACAAGATGAACGAGTTTTTTCGACTGTTCACTTATACAAAAACTATGTACATTACTCATTTGTTAGATAACACAAACATTTATTTTTATCTCTGTATAATTATATCCTGCTATCAATTATTTCTTTTAATGTTTATTTACTTGTATTTTTAAATTAACCAGTAAAGCTAATATAGATAGAATAAATATAAATGCTTAATAGACAAAAAAAAAAAATTCTATATAAAAGAGGTTAATAGTGATAGTAACATAGTATCTATGTTTAATAATTATATCATTATTGTGATAAAAATATACAACACATTACAAAGCATCGTATTATATTTTAGTTATTACACATGTATGAACAATAATATGTTAACGCCAATAAAATAATATTTTTAATACAATTCTATTATTTTAGTTTTTAGTTACGTATTTTGTAAATATTTTTTATGCTTTACCATCTACCAAGTTAAATAAACATCCAATGATAAATTTCTAAACATAAATAATGGTTTGAATGAATTAAATTCAACATTTTTGTAATAAATACATTGCATAAGTCTACTTATATCGTAGTTCACATGTGCATTGTAGGAATTATATTATTCAAATAATAATTATAATTATATCTATAATTTAAAAATAAAATTATGTATGACGCACATATACCTTATATAGGTGTTTAAAAGTAGTAAATAGTTTACTTTTATTAGTTAAAAATTAGTAGCAAGGATGTAATTTTTATAGATTTTTTACATATTTAACAATTTAATAATATATCTACATATTGAACGTATATTATTTAATTAACGATGATCGATTATCATGGTGTTTTTTTTTTTATTTATATATACACACAATATACCAATATACCACGTATTTGTCTCACTATTAAAATAATTTATTATCACTAAAATTCTACCCGCGCAGAATATACATCGAATTAACGATTATTATAACAATATACTGTATTATGATGATATTTTAATATTTTAATCTCTCACTTCTCAGTCGTTTTAAACTCGAACAAAGGAAACTTGCTAATTAACATAATATACTTATATGAATAAACATTATAAAACGAGGTCTTTTTAAAGATAAAAACAGCATTTTCTCGTTTCCTCGTAAAAATAACAAAAATGAATATGGTTAACCTTATTTAGATAAATGGATACAACAACCAAAGAGCATACTAAAAGTATTGAGGTATTAAAATTAAATTTTATTTTTCAATTAAAGTAGATACTCGTATATTTTATTCTAAAATTTAGGCAAGTAAAGTTAGGCTTATATTAGGTTTGTAGTTGATTAAATAATTAATAATCAATTTTCAATCAAAATAAAGGGGGAATAGACAACTGATCTTTTACATACTGTATAGGTAGGTATCAAGAGTGCCTCATAGTTAATAACTTCGTTGTAAAACATGTATTAAATTTGAATACGATAATAAAATATTACATACAAAAAACAATTCACTGAACGAAGACGATCAAATTATATAATTGCTAAGTTTATTTTATGCTATATTTTAGATTCTAAGTGGAACGATGAATGTACCTATTGATTTTACAATGATATGTGTTTTATTTACATGTATGAGTAGTTGATAAAATTCTTTGATTTTCAATTTTAAGGGTAGTTTTGAATAGAAAACAAGGTCAAGTTGGTACTTTAGAGAAGTTAAAATAATAAATTTCTCTTAATTTTTTTTATTATTAGGAAAAATAAAAAATAAAATAAGGAAAAACAAAATTTTTTGTGTAAATCCAATTTTTAACAAAATCATTTTTGATTTTTTTTATGTAACTCGGGAACGAATAACCGTAGGTACTTAATATTTTTATTAACATTTTCTATTTTTTTTTAGTTTTCTTTCAACAAATATCGATTAAAAATAATTTGTTAGGAAGAAGTGTAAAGCTGCTCATAAATTGTTAATTTCCAAATTAAAAATATCGATAATCTATAGTCATAATATTTTTTATAGGCATTTAAAGTTAGAATTTTCACAAAATTATCAAATTATTTTGTAGTTAAAAAAAAATTTTTTTTTTTTTTTTATCTTAGATTCAAAAATTGAATACAATCTTCTTTATAAGTTTTTCAATCTTCAACACATATATAAAAATTCTACATAAAGCGAAATTGATTTTTTAAGAACATTTTAAGTTAAAATATTTACGAAACTTGATATTCACCCATAATATAATTCTCTTGTCAAACCATATTTTTTTATATTTCGAAAAAAAATAACAGTAGGTATTTGAAATTTTCACTAAATATTTGTATTATAATTTTCATTATATAATAAAATTGTCAATTTTCTTAAACTGTTTTTGAAATATTTAAAGGCATGAAAAATTTAAATATGTTTTTATTCTATATATTTTTACTGTTTTAGTGTATATTTACTAAAATTTAATACATCCATAATAGTCACCCACTCTAAACTTAATGTTCAGCAGAGCGGTACTCACTTACCTACCTTTTTTAATATTACTAATTTATTTTATTATTAATATGGCCTAAAGCATTACATTTACTATACTATTAATATTTAGTTATATTATAATAGTATATGTTTATATAATTATTTATTATTTATTTTAACTTTTAAGTTGATACCGTCTTACCGTGAAACTATGTAAATTATAGATTCGTACTATAAATAGCAAATATCTTAAAATTAGTCTAAATTTTTTGAAAATATTATTGTGTAAAAAATAAAATAATATACATAAAAGTCTTCACAAATAATATCATTTTTTTTTTATTTTTAAACACTCTAATGTTAAATATATCATATATTACCCTCCTGAGTAATTGGCCCTTGATTTAAAAAAAAAATAATAATATAAAAATGCAATCAAGTTGAAATAGCGTTACTGAATGCCTCTTTCATTCGAGTCTTCAAATTATATTATGTATAGACATATTACTTATTGCACGCTGCTTTTATATGTATTAAAAACATTCCTTTTCTATAAATAAAAAAGGATCTCAAGACACAAGAAAAAACACATTATTGTAAAATTAAAACATCCATTGTTCCGCTTTGAATCTACAATAATCAAATTAATATAAAAATATGTGTCTAAACTTTTACACGACCGTTTCAAAAGTAAATGCATCAACCAAAAAAATAAAATAAAATCGCCGTCAAGATAATACACAGAAAAGTTTAAACAGTTATTTTATTAAATGTTAAACTGAGTGTATGGATTAAATTTTGTGCATTCGTGAAAATTATACTTTGTTAACATAAAATAACGTTTAAGAATCATATAAAACAAAAAAAATATGTAAAGCGTAAAATATAATTACTAAAAAGATTGACAAAAATCAAAAACTATTAAAAAATATGTCTGATTTAATTAATTTCACTTTATTGTGATGTCAAATGATTTATTGCAGTAATGATTGTGAGTGTCCCTATGTATTCGGTCAACGTGTCCATTCATCCATCACCGACTCACCGTTATTTTCTACTTTTAGGAACAACGTTCATAGTAACGTGACTTACGTCTTACGATATGAGTGACAAAGTACATAATTTTTATAGTACCTATAACACGTTACTTCCGAAATTTATAACGCACAAATAAGAAACCATTTATGAGCCGCGAATACTTGGTCATCATCAATTAACTACCTACTTATCTAGATATCTAATGGCAAGTTGTATTTGAGTTTTGTTTTTTTTATTTTATAAATTTAAAATACTTGTTTCCAAACCAACAAAGGTGATTTATGACAATATATTCTTGACTATTCTTCCTCGTACCGTTAGTGGCTACAATTTAAAATATTAAATACAAACAAATACGAAGGAACTTGAAAAAAATAATTAATTCTCCGTCTAGTCTACCGTTAATATTGGTAATTAATTTCAACTACCCTCTGACTATACATGTACTATTAACAAAAAAGTTGTATAAGATATGTCCATATAAATATATAATAATTAATGAGTAAATTAAATTAATAATTTATTAACACTACAAAATAGCAATCAACCCCATTACAAGTATAAATACCTACGTAATATAATATTATGTAAACGATAATTTTCCGCAATAAAAAAGTTGAAAACGAAGATTAACATGTTGTATATTATATAAAATGTGTAAATTAGAAGATATTTAATATGAAAAATATATAAATGTTGGTGTCATCGTGATTTGGTATTTTAAATAACTTTTTAATGTCCAGCGAGCAAATCAATTATTATTAATATTATCTATTGTAATTAATAAGTTATAAGTTATAATTAAAAGTGGGCAAGTAGGTAACAACTAACAGTTCTACTGTACAGCTTGTAGGTATCAAATGTGCATTAAATAGGGGTAGCTCAAAAGACTTGATAGGGGAGGCTAAGTCATAATATTCATCATAATATCATACCATAGTATATTTTATATTATTATAATTTATAGTTTATTTTTACTTCAAAGTATAGGTGAAAAGTACATATCTTTAACTACACACTTGTACTTGCTATAAGTTGATGGTATAATATGTTTTTTTGTTTTATTATTTTAATTTTAATGATATATAAATTATAAATTTTAAAAATACGAGCTTAAAGGGCGTAGCCCCTAGTCCCCTCTTGGAGCAACTTCTATCATTGAAAAAGTCACTAAAATAAATGTATTAAATTTAAATTCGTGATAAACTGTTGCATATGAAATTCTATTCTGAATGAAGACGTTCTATTATATTAATATGAAATACGAATACATTTAATTTTATACTTATATTGATAAATGTTATTATATACGGTATAAATAGGAAATGGTGGATAATTGATACTAAGAATCTTTTAAATGTCATGGTAAAATATAATAATATTAGCAACATTAAACTTCAAAAGCTTATAAAAAAATCGATTCTCTATAAGTTAGGATTTTAAATAATTTTAAGTTGCTATAAAAAATCTTGTGTATGATCTTGCATTAAATTTTTAAACATTTTGACTAGGTACAATATCTAGTATTTATCAATACATAGGTAGATAGGTTGATAGGTACTTAAAAAAAAAAAATAATATTAATTTCAAATGTTTATATTATATATCATCAGATTAGTGTAATTAGTCTTTATTAAAAATAGAAAGAATTTTAATCCCTCTAAAGTACAAATTAAATTCAATTTACTAATAGAAATCGCCCTCATAGCTCATAGTTAAAACATTTTTTCAACTACTTTCGTATATTTGTACCTACACAAAGAAATACATATTATTGTAAATTGCTTCGCTTAGAATCTAAAAAAATTTCATTAAATTTCAAGTGTCGATTAATAATTTCAAAAAGAGTATATATAGGTACGTGATAAATGTGTATATTGTGGATAATATACCTATAATATTCAAAATTATACCTAGATCGTTCCCTTCTATTTTTATAACTATTTTAAGTAATGGGATTACAGGTTAAGTACAAAATAATTATTTAAAATTTAAATTTGATTCGAATGATTTATTAGATTAATGAAAATAAAAAACTTACGAATACATTAGGTACTTGAGAAGTAACAAAATTGATTCTTAAATCATGACGAATTTGAACTAATGAACTTAAAACTAATTCCAATCATTTTAGTTTTGGCAGGTTTCTAGACAGGTTACCTATATTTTACTAATATAAAAAACAAATAGGTTATAATATGATTCTACTATAGAATTTAGATTAAATATTATTATGAAATATGAATCTATGATTCTATTTTTCATAGTTGATTATAAAAGTTTGTAACTTCATAAGTATTACCAATTACATAAATGTACAACATGTCTTGTAGAATCAGTAAATCACTCTTTACAATTATTATTATGCGCGCGCCGAATGTTATGTTAATGATAACAGAAGTGATAAAAACAGTTCAATTTATCATAACATCCAAAGAAAGTCTACCGTCTATCCATAATTATTAAACTCTCTAGCTTCAAGATTTTTCTTACTTTCTCCTTAGTCCTCACTTGAGCCATATTTTGAATGATACCGATTTTCACTTCGGTGTGTTCGAAACGAATTAAATAACAAATTGTAGACCAGTTTCCAATCGTTGTTGACTCAGGTGCAGGTGTATTTCACGAACTGCGTTAGTCGTATAATTGTAAAATCAGTAAATTCGTTTTTTGAACATCGCACAGGTATACAATATGTCCGTACAGGTGTCATAATCCGAATAAGTTCGATCAACATGGAAGATCTACTGATTCAAATATCAAAAGATGCAGCAAATGCAAAATTGACCAGCCTAAGTCAGTCAGCAACTGAAGCATATGGTAGCGTTTTGCGTTAATATACCAAATCATTTAACTCGATCGGTTTTGTGCAATTTTGATAAATATATTAATGTTACTATTTTAGATGCAAATAAAATATTTAAAATAGAATTCTTCTATTTCAGTGTTTTTGGAGAAGCAACAGGGAACTTTGCGCGATCCGGCTCATGAACTTAGAGCAAAGTGTTTAAACGTTTTTAAACTGGCCTTTGAAACCAGGAAAAGCAAATTAGTGGCACAAGCTTTGTGTGGATTAAATGTAAAATGCTTATTTTATTAGTTCAATAATAACTGATTATTACTAAATTCATATAAATATTAAAATATGTCTAGAAAATATTGAGAGATGATCGTTTTCAATCAAATTTTGAGCCAGAAGATGATTCATTATGGTTGCCATCACAGATTTTGCACACAATTAGCTCTATTTTAACACAGTCTGATGACACGCAAATAGATATGTTGAAGGTGATTCTACTTATTCCTCTTTAGATGAAAATAATTAATTAAAACTAATTTATAGGTGTTTTTGAATGTTGCGTGTTCTTCATACTGGACAATGAATGGGCGTATTATAATACAAATACTTACAGTATCTTGTGAAGTATATGAAAATGGAAACCAAGGAATTCGATCTGCTGCACAAGCTGCTGTCAGTCAGACACTACGATATTTTTGCAACTTTCTGGGTAAAATAATTACCTTATTTCTATCCAAATCAGTAAAATACTTAAAGTATTAGGTAACTTATCAGAAAAATTGTTAAAAGTTTCTTTGAAAATATTTTTTTTAGATCTTTTTAGAGTTCTCTTGACTGAATTAGTGTCAATAAATTCCATTTATCATGTCATCACCATTTATATACATACATTTTTCATTTAATATTTTTATTATTTACTTAATACAATAGTATTTGAAATATAAAATCTCTACTCTAGGAATTTGTATTAAGAGAATGTCATAACTTCTTATGTTGTCTTCGTCTAACTAACATACAGCGTGGCAAATGTTCGTTCTGTTGGATCCATATTATACTGTTAGCTTTAAAATTAAAGTTAATTTACCTATTATTAAACTTAAAGATAAGACTTTTTACTAAGGTATCATATAGGATTTTATTGATATTTTTATAATAAATGAGTTATGAGCCATTTTAAAGTATTTATATTTTACATAGCTATATAATTCACTTAAAAATTTGAATATTAATTAAATGCTATGTAATTCTTTAGATAATATCCTTACCTTTGAATTTAAAAATTCATATATTGACTCTAATATGTATTAAAGTTAACAGCATAAAATGGATTCTGCTAAATAAAAATTTGGTATAATTATTAGTAAAATGGAAAACACATACAAGTACAACGTATTTTTAATATAGTATTTCACCAATTCTGATTTTATCGTATTCAATTACTTATAAAAAATTATTTTAATCATTTGTTTTATTTCCAGACGAAGAATGTGAAGAAATGAATAAAATGAAAGATAACGGGGCTGGAGGAGTATTGTGTTTTAATGAAGCATTACCAATTTTACAATTCATTGTTAGTAAAATAGATGAGACTCAAAAGTAAATAAAGTGCTCAACTTTTTATTTATGTTTAAAATTTGAGTTTAATTTATGTTGTGTTAATAGTGGAGATCGTTGCAGTCAAGCTGTTGTATTTTATCTTGAATGTCTTCACACTCTTGTTGCAAGCTTACCTCAAAAAGTTCATGACAATCGTCATTTTACAATGTTTTTATGGCAACGGCTATGCCCAGCTATTATAGCTTTTTTAGGATCACCTCGAGTAGATAAAAAAATAGTGTCACGAGATGATGACAACGTCACCAAATTTGGTAGAGGATCTGGTGTCTTGGGAAGTGCTCCTAGCTTCAATAGCAATCAATCTAAAATAATTTATAGGTAATAAAGATTAATGAATTATATTTTATTTTTAATAATAACAACTAACATGCTTAGACTATTACTAATTTCTAATTATTAACACTACTAATATAAAGCATGCATTTTAATTTTAGTATTGGATGTCAATTAGTGAGACTGGTTGGATGTGTGAGTTCTCTTAGACCCGTTTTGGAGTCTGTTTTTCATAGAATGCTTTTGTATCCACCGCCTCTCTATAGAATAGATGCTTTAAAAGCTTTAAAAGAGGTAGGTATTTAGAATTATTCAATAAAAATAGTAATGTATAAATAGTTATTCAATGGATTCATGAACAAAAATGTCTTCAATATTTTATATTTTTTAACTGAAGTACAAATTGAATTGGAAACATTTTAATTAAAATAACAAACACTAAAATAATCTATTTAAAACTATTATTCAATAAACATTGACTTTTTTTCAAATTTAAATCTATTCAAATAACTTTTATCTAATCAAACTAAAATGTAAAATTCTGTGAAATGTTATTAACTGATTAATAATTATTATTATTTTACTTGAACAATATTGTTATCTATCAAAAATTGATTAAAATATTTTTTCTTAGTTTTTAACTTTTTCTAAGTAATTTATTAAAAAACAAAATATTTAATATTATTTATATAACATTTAGTATAATAAATTAAAAATTTTTATTAAAGTTTTACATCAAAAACTAAACATATACATAAAATTGTCTTGTTTAATAATGTTAAACTAATATCATTCACTAAAAATTAAAAATTAATTGTTCATGAATTAATATGTTATATGATATAAACATATTTTTTTTTCTTAATTGTATGAAAAATTGTTAATCTATCATTATATTATTTATTAGTAAAATTTGTTATACATTTTCCCCTTTTTAAAAAAAACTTAATTTAATATAAATTTGTTTAAATGGTTAATAAGTATAATTTAAACATTTTGTTATATTCTTTATTCTATTGTTTATTCTATATGTGACCTTTTATTAAATACTAACTTATTTCCCAATGACATTCTTTATATACTTTTAAAGTTTAGAAACAATAATTTCTCTTGCCCATATAATATTCCTGCATCCTTACCTAACAGCTATCACTAATCACTAATAAATCCTTCTTTCAGTCATGTTTAAACACTTCAAAGATGAGGGTTCTTTTTATGACATCTATTCTTAAATCAGTTGACTCTTTCAGTATTAATAATTATAAGCTTATTTTTATTTTTCCCCATTTATCCAAGTTTATGAACTAATAGTCTTTACCGACTAAAATTAATGTAAGTATTGGGTTTTATCAAGCAAAGTACCAAATATTTTACCTCTTATAGCTACACGTAGAACAAATCTAAATTAAAGTATATAAAAAACAAATCGCCTTATACCTCCTTCATTCTTTAGTATGAAGATCCTACTCATAACTATTCTCTGATCTGTAATATTTTCAAAATCCTTACTCTTTCCTTTCTATATCTCAACATTGGTTCTAACTTAATTTCCCATTTTTATGCTTCAATAGATTAGGCTACTTTGTCAAAATGTTCATCTAATTTATATTACAAAAATAAATAAATGTATTATAATTTATAATATTACAGTTAATTTTAACACTTAAAAACCATATTATTTTGAATTATTAAACTCAAACATACTTTTTTTAGAAAAAAACCATTCTGTATTTTATTTAAGTTCAATACTTAAGTATATTAAAGATTGTACATTAAAATAGTTTTTAACTAAAATTATTATTAATTCATTAAAAAAATTGGTTAACATTAAGAAATTGTATTGAATGTAGTCATTGTTTTAAACTAAGATTTTGATAATCATAAAAATGTAAGCTTGCACCATCAATAGTTGAATAGTAAAATTGTTCAAAGTATTATAATTTATAAAAGTTATTAATAATCAATAATACTTATATTCATGAAATATATTTACTACCTATAATACCTATAATTATGTAAAATACATTTTATTTCAGCTATTAAGTAGTCCAAATAGAATAGTGGATTTTGCTGGACCAATACTTGTAGAAGATGATAAAATATGTCAACAGAGTGATATGGCATTAACTCGTTTGTTAGTATTTAATAAAATATATTTTTATGTATTTTATAAATGTATAGTCATATTTTTTTTTTATGCTTTAGAGTAATGGATTCTATTGAAGAATGTTCTAAATGTACAGATTGGGAAATTGTTTTTATAAGTGTTTCATGTATACTTTCTCTACTTTCAACTCTTCTTGAATTGTCCACGGGAAAAGGGATTAATGATATTTACGCAGACAAAATAAATGAAAAATTCCAGTCTTTAGCTAGTTGTGACTACACGGGACCTTTGGCTTATGAATCAATGAAGAGATTACCAAATGTCTATAGAGAACAATTATCTTCTTCTTCTGAATCATCTGTTGAAAACCGAAGTCGTATTAACAGTACAAGTAGTAGTAGTGGAGTTCCAAGTAGTGGTAATACTGAAGGTCCTGAAGGAGGATATCAAAATGATCCACAGGTAACATATGTTCAAAATATCAGTCATCAATATTCAATTTGTTTTTAAGCTAATGAGTCATAAAACAGAAAATATTATTTCTTTCAATTTGATTAGTATAAAGTTAATTATTATTATTATTATCATCATTATTACTTGCAATTCAGATTGACGAAATGGAAGCAGCAGTTGAAAAAAACCTACAAGAAGAAGCATTTCGATTAGAACTAGTAACAAAAAAGTTGAACACTTGTAATGTCTTTCAAGTAACTCCAGTAAGTTTTATCTTTCGTTTATATTTATTATTTATAAAAAATATAATATAAAATCTTTTTTTTCTTATACTCAATACCGCGTGTAAACATTTTTACTATAATTTATATCAAGCATAAATATATTTTAAATTTAAATTAATTTTTTATTATCAGTTATATTTGTTTCAATAAGTTTTTAAATTTGCTATGTTTTTGTACATATAATAGCAGATCAATTAATAATAACATGTACTATATATTATTAGGAGTCTGTAGAAATGTTGGATTTGGAAAGAAAAAATGCTGGTAGTTTTGTACAGACTATGATTAGTTTTTTACCTACATTGTTACCACTTCGAAGTACATTACAAGTAGATGAAGAGATCCAAAGATTTTCTTCCAGTTTTTGTGAAGGTTATATATTATTACTTTATTAGTATAAAACTTATAAAATATTATAATTTTGTTAATAATAATAATTATTTTATAAATATAAGTTTACCATAACTTTTTTATCTAAATTTAATTATTGTTATAAAACTAATAATATTTAAATATTTTTAGAAAAAATTCTAAAATATTTAATGAATTACATTATTTTATTGTTTAGTAATGTCGAAAATATAGAAAAAAAATGTATTAATTAAATTACATATTTTATAAAGTTTACTGTTTTTTTTTTTTATTTAGAAATTATACGACAAGATTATAAAAAAAATGGTTCAATAATAATAAATGCTGATGGTGTTTATGTAGCAACAATTATGTCACTATATGTTAATTTGAAGTTGATAAATCAAAATTATTATGATGATTCTTCTATACTGCCCATTATGTCTGAAGTAAGTTTAAAATAAATTTATACTATAATATTAAGAAATATGGTAGTTAAATTGCCAACAGTCAAAACATTGATATGTTGAAACACCTGTTTATGTATTATATTGTTATTAATACTAAAAACGTCAATATTTCTTATATTTCAATGTTTTGCACCAAATCCTAATACAAAACTTTGAAGTTAGAAAATTCAAAATTGATAATATTATATAATTAATTATTTTATGTTACATTCAAGTTTTAATTTGCTAATAACACAATTAAAGTTTGTTAATTATATATTTTTATAATTAATTGTAGTTAACTGTACATTATAATTAGTCAGGAAACTTAAAGCATGGGTTTATATGTACAATTGTATCAAAAAATTAGTGTTTCAAACCCAAAAATTGTGTTGTATACTTCATTATTCAAGATACAATATAACCATTGGGTGGGTTGTTCTGCAGGATCAATTTGTTGAAGAAATTTTCAGCAGTGGCATGCTGATGTATGTGTCTAGAAGTTGGTTAGCTGAACTCTATCAACATATACTTGTTACTAATATTTTGGTATTGTCCGGTTACAAGACTCAAGCAGCTGGTCATTTGGCACTAATAGATATATTAACAGGTTCATATAGGTTCTAACTTCATGCTTGATTTAATAATACATTTATAATTTTGGCTTGGTTTTGTTTGGAATGCTTTGTTTTGTTTTGTTTTTATTAATTATTTTCAACAAATTATTTGAAATATTTTTTTTATAAAATATCTTTTATAAATAATTTGTTCCATCTTGCATTTATAATTTTTTAACATAGCTATGTTATGAACTGTTTTTATTTGTATTGCTAGCACAAAAAATCTGCTTTTAGGTACAAGTTATCACATCATTTTTATTAGTAAAAAAAAATATTCATTGACTATGGTTTAGATTTTATATAACTAAAATATAAAGTCATAAAAACTTAAAAATATCATTATTATGTATAAGATTCACTAATATTATTTTATAATTATTTAAATATGATTTGAAATTATCATTTAAAAATTGGTTGAAAAATTTTTTATCAAGTAAACTAAATTCTTACATTTTTAAACATACTCCTATTTTTTTGTTTTTAAAATCACAAGCTTAAAAAATAGTGTAATATAATGTATTTTTTTTTAAATTACAGAGTGTCATATACTTCAAAATTAAAATCTCAGTTACAAATCTTGTATTATAATGATTGTTATATAAAATTTGGTTTTTGATTTTTTCATGTTACATTTAATTTTATTTAAATAATTTTCATTTGATTTTATTTAAGTTGTTCATAATTATTTAGATATTGATGGCTACAGTTCTGAGAATAAAGTCAATTGGTTACTATCAGATTGTCTTCGACTAGAAAGAACGGTGTGTAGATCAGAAACAAGTCCCGAAGCTGATGCTGGTATGATTTCGATAAACACATATCAATTTATTGACTTACATTTACTTACCTCAAATATAATTTAGTGTAATGTAATATATATATATTTTAATAATACTGTAATCAAGCAATTTATTTTCATCAGGTACAAAATTAAGTAGACGGATTGTTACATGTTGCTGGGATTCTATGATGAATGTTTTAGCCGTTCCTCTTGAATTTGATTCATCTAATGATTCAAAAAATACTCAGGTTAAAAAAATGTTACGAAATGAATTAAACAAAGATTCTATTCGTCAGATGTCAGTACAACATAGTTTAGATGCCTTACAAAGAGCTGCTACTCTTGCAAATATTTTAGGTGTGAAATGATTTAAATTATTTGAACATTTTTTAATTCCTTATGATATTCATACTTAATTCAAATTATTATTTTCTGTTTATATTAATGTTATATTTATTTCCATTAGGTATGCATAATCGCTGTGAAGGTATATTCGCTCTGCTCGTAAAAGCTTCTTGTGCTCGGAATGGAAACGTGAATTGGTTTTCAGGCATAATTAAAAAGCAACCTAAGTTAATTACATCTCATGTTTTAAGTATGGATGTGATGCTCTCACGTGGTTTAGAATTTGGATGTCACGGACAAGAATGTTGGCCACATATTTTCAAGTATATTTCATTTATATAACTAATGATTGAAATATTCCTATTTACTACTTATAATGTTAATTTTACAGCTGTGCACTTTATGTTGGATACCTTGAACAAGTATTTTTTCGACAGACGTGTTCATCAGTTACTGCTTTAAAGATGGTTAAACCTAAATTATTAAATACTAATACTGAAAATTCAAACAAAAGTTTTAATACATCTGTAGATAGTGATGAAGAAGTTTGGTAAGACATGTATTTTATTTCATACAAATAAAAAATACTATTTTTGCTTTTTTATTTTTCATATTGTATAGTAAAAATATTTTCAAAATTTACTTTTTTTACATGTATAAATATTTAATTATTTATTTTGATTTTTTGAATTAAATTATTTTCTATTTTATTAAAATATAACTTAAACAATATTAATTTAAAATAAAAATATCTTTGATAAATAATGCTTAAAAACCAACCTATATCTGTTTTTTATTTTTAGCATGGATGTCTACAGTTTTTTGTCTTCACCGACTTCTCCTAATAATTTGACAGAAACCATATCAACTTTGGTAAACAAAAGTCGAGCAGATATTGAAAACAATGGTATATTGAACCAAGAGTATGCTGCACAAATAGTCTGTATTCTGTCTCAATATGTTGATCGGTATATACTCTAAACTGTGTTGAAATTATTTTATTTTAACTACACAAACATATTATAGATTATTTGAAGACGCTGCATTAAAACTGAATCTAAGAGCTCTTACTGAATTTGTACGTAGCTTGTGTGAAACTATTCGACAAGAGTTGTTTAAACCACTAGATCAAAAGAAATCTAACAACAGTACTAACAACGCCACTCTTTTAACACGATTATCTCGACTTATGTTACGATGCATCAAAAGTGGGCGCCCATTGTTTCACATGATAAAAATATGGTCAATTGTTTTGCCATGTATGATGGAAGTAAGGACATTTATTGTTAAATATTATATTATGATCTATTTCAGGATAGATATTCAGAAATTATATTTTCTAAATTTTATATCAGGTTTCATGTCATAAAGATTTGACATTATCTAAACAAGCTATAGCTTCAATTCATGATACAGTTTTAGCTTTTCTTAACGACCAACCAGAACTTTCTCATTTTCATATCAACGAATCATTGTTTAAGCCTTTTGAAAATCTTTTATGTTTAGAACTATGTGATATAGAAATTCAAGACCAAGTAATTAAATTTTTTAGTAGATATTATACACTTACATTAAACAAATTGATTTATAATTTTTTTCTAAAAGATTGTCAGTTGCTTATGTGAATTTGTTGAAGCTAACCGTTCAGATATCAGATCAGGTTGGAGACCTTTATTTGGTGCTTTAAAAGTAGTCAATAGCAGTCATTTATCATCTCTGTTAGAAGTGTTCAGAGTCTTTCTGAATACTGATGATACATTAGCTTTCTCAAATGCAGCTGTAGATTGTATAGCTTGTCTTATCAAACATGTACGAGGAACTAGTAAGTATATTTTACTTCTTATTATATAAAATAAAACTGATAACAAAGTTGTTTTTTTTATTTTATTAGATTTTGATAATTCAGATACTAATACTCGACTAGAACTGTGTAAAGCTGCTCTTAAACATTTACAACATTGCAGTTTAATATTAAGGTCAATGTATATTATGCCAGCATGTCCAAAATTTCATTTACCTAAACGGTAAGTCATTTTTATTATTTGTTCAAATATCTTGTTTATGAAAAATAAAGGTACTTTTTAATCTTGGTTAATGATATCATAACTGTAGATTATGAAATAGTTATTTTAGGTATATATTTTAAATTTATAATTTATTCAAAATTAAATAGAGTTGAAAAAAAAATACTTCACATTACTACTTCTATGTAATTTCTGTATTGTATTTGTTTTTGTATTCAAAGCATAGACAACAAATGATTTACAAAAATTTTACAGTCATTTTTTATTTAAACTCTTATGATCAAAAAATTTGTGACTATTCTAGGATATTAAAAAAAAAGTACATTAAATATTATTATTTATATTGGCTTTTTAGATATTTAGAATTAAAATATGTATTTGAGACATCTTCAGAAATATTGTTATTTATTTATTTATTATGAATGTACAACTAAGGTCTTTTGTACAACTAATGAGTAAATAGAAACAGGTATATACATAAGAATTACATAGAAAAGAAATAGATGATATGCATTAAATACTTCAATCTATTGATGACAGATCTTTTTATAATGGATTTTTGCTATGTTTTGCAATTTGGAGACTTAATAACAAATCTTGAATGGCATCTTTTTGATATTGACATACATTTTATTTAGAAACCATGTCATTACTTTGGTTGATATTGATGTGCCCGAATTACAAAATATTCAAAATGAAAATTATGATCAACTATCTATTGAAGATTCAAAAAATGAAGCTATACTTTTAGAAGAAATTGATCAACCCTGTGGTATATTGAGAGTATGGTATTGTATTGTTGAAGGGCTTTGTACTGCAATAACTGGTACAACAGCTATATATCAGAGGCAAAGTCTTGAATTACTCTTAGACTTATTACAGGCGTTTCCTGAAATACCAGGTTAAAATTATTTTTGATGCATGACTCTTAGTATTTAAAAAATAATTAATATTAATAATAAATTATAGGATATATATTTGGGTGTTTCTGCATAAATCGGCTACTTCTTCCTACCATACAAACGTGGGCAAGAAAGATTGTATCAACACATGACCTTAGTGACTTACAAAATTTCAAACAGTTGTGTGGAAATTCAACTGATCTTATTGTCAATTACCTTAGAATGAATAAGAGTTATGAATTGAAATTCGAAAAAGAAATAACACTTATGATGAAACAACTATTATTTGTATTGAACGAATTCTGTGTTCAACCCTTAGAAAACATTGTGCGCTTAGGATGTGCATGTTTGAGACATTTTGTTTTGGGTGCTGGAGATAACTTCACTTCAGACCAATGGGATCTTGTCAGCTTTAGTTTACACAGAGCTTGTGCTATTTCTCTATATCCATTGACTAGAGTATCAATGACATACAGTCCATTTTCAGATAGTTTCTATGGCGATTTAGCAGCTGGTATTAAAGTTGCTGCAAGAAGAGATAGTACGGTAGATGACAATTTGCATTTAAAACAATTATCACAACAGGTAATCTACTTTTTTTTTAAAGTTAAAAATTTATTTATAAACTATCTTAAATCTAACTTCTATTATTTTAATTAAAAAAAAAAAGTTATTTAACAAAATTATTAAATCAAATACTAAAATATATATTGTAAGGTCTCTTTAATCCGAACGAGATTGGGGAAAGGGATCATTCGGATTAACAATTTGTTCAGATTACTTATGACTTAAAAAAAAAAAGATCAATTTTCTTACAATTTAAATTTTGAAATTAATCTTTATCCATACTACAGTATTAATTCATAAAATTTGTTGTTGAAAAAACATAATGAATATAATAAAAATTGACAAAATCATTATGATTTATAATACACGTAAGTAATAATATAGCTATGTGGCAATATTCAAGCCCGTTCGGATTACCACGTCTTTCAGATTAGCCTGTGTTTGAATTAATGAGACCCTACTGTATACACATTTTCAACAGTATTGTTTAACTCAATCTTTTTTATTTTAATGCAATATTATATTATATGCATTGTGGTATTAAACTAGTAGTATGATTATTAACAACATAGCAATCTGCAATAACATAAGAATATTAATAAATTTCTTAAAAATATTTAAATGCATTTTTGAGCTTAAATATTTTGTATAATTTAATAGCATTGAACTGTTTAATTAAATGTTGTTATATTATCCAATTTTAATACTATAAATGCTAATTTTAAATTAGTGGTTGAGAATCTTTTTTTATTTTATGCATCCCTTGTAGATTTTTAAAAATCCTCCTCCCTTGAAGAATTTAATGACTATTTTTATTTTTATTTTATCAATAATAATTAATAATACTTTTATCATAATTTGATGGCCTGGCAACATGAAACTAATCTCAGTATGATTTTGATTAATTACGCCATCAGAAATTTGGGTATTTAGTTACTGAATTTTATTGATACACAAAATTAGTCATTATTTTGTTTTTGATTTTTTCTTCATTTATGTAAATAATTTTAATTACTTCCATAATAATTGATCGTGCCTCCTTTCCGTGGAAAAAAAGTGTTTGAACCCCCCTAGATTAGGGAAACACTGTTTTAAATAAAAAACATTAATATACAATTACTGAATCTTTAGAAATTATATGTATAATTACTCAAATTATGATCTTTCAGGTATTTTTGTTAGATCATCAAAGAGTTAAAAGTGATACAATTGTTGACGACGAAAGAAGTTTTATATTTTTATTATGTCATCACTGGTGTAATTTAGAAATTGACAACCAATGGCAAAAATCACCAGAACGTGTTCCTTACAAGAATATAGTGCTTGGGTTGTTTGTAAATGAAATGTTATTACAAATGATTGGAAATGTTTTAGTAAAGGGTACCAACAAAGCTATTCCAAGGTATTTCTTTATAAATGTGTAATTAATAATATTTTTTTTTATTATTATTGAAGATTATTTATTTCCTTTAGTTTAGCCAATATTCTTCTCCAATCTTCTTTGATGACACCAATGGATGAAAAATCATTTAAACCACAGAAACAACATATGCCTGGATATTTGTCCTCACTTACCGAATCTCAGATTCATACATTCATCTCGTGTTTAAATATGACATACAATATATCGTGGGAATTTGATTCAAGACCTGGTTTAAAATTTCTTATTCAAAAAGTTGCTGGTTTAGAAAAAGCAGCTAATTTATATAAGCAAGCTGGAGGAGCTTGGACGCTTTCATTGGTTGCACTTTTTGAAATATGTATCAACCGCACATCACTTTTGACTTCTGATCAGATAAAACATATTGTTGAAAAAAATTCTCCTATTAATGATACTGAAAGTTTTATACTTGAACTCAAACGTATATTTGATGATGCCTGCCAAAAATATGTTGAAATAGTTATGGATAAAAGTGGTTCACATTGTGCTATTGATAGAGCAGGAGATAAACCAGTATTCTTTTTTGTTGCACAAAATGATGATATTTTTGAAACAACTGAAAAATCTACAGCTTTTAAGTTTGAAGATTTTAAAAAGATTTATCCAAACGCACCATTAACATCAAAAAATGAAGATAGTGGAAGTGATGATGATGATGCTGTATATGCAATAGCAAGTTGCAAAAATTTAGATAATTTAATTGAAGAATATAAAAAAAGGAAACATGCTAATTCTATGCCAGGGCAACCCGATTCTATTGAAAATAATGAAGAAAATTTACCAGCAGAAATTGAAGAACAGAGGCAAACCAGTATAAATAAGGTATCACATAGTATTTTAATATAATCTTTGATATAAATTACTTAATAATTTACTATTGGTATAAATTTATAATAATTAATTTCTAGGACAGTGAAGTGCACGAGTCAGTTTGGTCTGAAATGTTAATCTCAGTTTTTGATTTATTAGCACAACTAGATGATGACTCATTTAAGTTATTGTTACCAGTCTTATTTAATGGAGTAAGAGTTTTAACAGAATCTGCTACTAGGCCTTTGTTGAAACGTATTCTTGGGGAATTTTACCAAAGGGTAGCTTTCATTTATGGATTTGGTCCATAGTAATCATTTAATTATCAAACTGCTGTTGATGTGTTTTGGTAAGTTTAAGAACTGCTGTTTTTTTTATTGGGAGTCTTGTAGGATCAGAGACTGAACATTTCTTTTCATTTATTAAATAATTTATATATCTTAACTCATAAGCTAAAAAAATATTTATAAAAAAAATTTATTATATTAAAAATTATATCTAAATAAATTTAAATATATAATATGAACTATAATTTCTTTAAGAGTTTATTTATTCTATTTACATGTATTATTTATATTTTATATTGTATATTATTTTGAGAAATGATACTGATATTATAAATAACTTAACTAATAAATAAATAAAAACCTATAACTACTTAACTTTATTAAGTTTCAAAATATTATTATGTGTTTAATATTTATTACATACTATTATGCAATAAATAAAAACTTTTCAGTACTTGTTTGTTTTTATCCTGCTACCGCTCTTTATAAAATTTATCACCGCGCTTCCCGGCGACCATCAATTATATTAGGATATTTTATACACATAGTTATAAAACTTTTTAATAAAATAAATACTATTATATTATTTAAAATTAATAGTAACATAGATAATAATTAATATTTCATTACTAAATTTAAATATACTCAATTAAATAAGACAATTTCTTAAATCTTAAAGATCCCTAAATTTAAGTTTTTATTATTCTTATGTTTAACAATATATTTTTGTTGTAAAAATTAAATACCAGTATCAAAGATTGTAGGAAATAACTTTAAAATTACACTTACGTGTATATATTATAGCAATAAGTCGACAACATACCAATATAACTATATGTACTATTTCAAAATCTATAAGACATTTTAATCATTTTACCTAAAATATCATATACGTGACTTATTTAAAGATAAGATATTTAGATAAAGAAAATTATCAATTTTTTAGATTGAATACTACTAACTTAAGGTAGTCTAGAAAAATTAAATTGAATGCTACTTGTGGCAGGCGTTAACAAACAAGTACCAAAATTTCTTTATTTAATTGAATAAAAATTATTTAATATTTATTAAAATATATCAGCATATTTGTGTTATTAATTATATTAAAAACAAAAAATCTAATTTCTTACAAATACTGATTTATTTAAATTAAACTAACAAATCAAAATAAATATTTTATAAATCAATATTTATAACATACAATATGAACCATGTAAGTTTACAAGATTAATTATATAACATATAAATTACTAATCGATGATAATAATATAAAATATATAATATTGTAGTATGTCTAAAAGTATATATTTTGATGGTATATTAATTAAAAATTAATATGCATATACTATACTGTTTGTACCAATAAATCTTTCTTCCTTTATTCATAAAATAATAAATTTTTAAAATTATTTATAGTATATAATATTATATTGTACAACAATGTTAAATGTAATAAAAAAATATTATTATCTTACATTTAATATACATATCAAATCATGCTATTTTTTTTTATCATATAAACATTATTGATATCCTGCTCTGTATCTGTTAAGTTTATTAAGACTATAATAAATAAAGTCTATGAATACTAATATATATATATATATATATATATATTGTATATATCATTCTACTGAACACATCGTACAGTAGGTGTCAAGTGGAATTTTATGATAGATGAGTTAAATTTGAATTCAATAATATATCATTGTTTACAAAAAACAATTCTCAGCATAAATGGTTTATTAGCCTATATTACTAAGAAACTTCCATTTTATGTTTTTTGATATTACTATTTAAATAATTTATTTTACTTTTAGTTATACACTTAAACAGTAGGTTAAATTAATTTTTGTCAAAATTACCACATTTGAAAATTTCATCATGTGTATATATAATGATATATATTATATATTATATGTGTAAAAGTTTTAAGTTAAATCAAATATTGTTTTTAGAAATTAAAATAATGAATATTCTTTTTTGTGTATAATTTTAACCAAATTTAAACTTAATTTTTATAAAAATTTTGTTTTTTAAGGAATTTTTAGTTTTATCATAAACTTGTGAAGAACTTGGTATTAAATTGTTAAGCCTTAGGTAAAAAATTACATATACTATACATTTTCAACTATAAATTTTTGTGATATTGACTATTATCCAAATTTAAACATGAAATGCTCATAAAAATTAACTGTGCCTATGTATTTTAAATATTTTCATGCACGAGTAGCAATATGAGAACAACTTATATGAGATCTATTAATAAATTTTCAAATTTCTATAAATAGTTTAAAGAGAGCCAACATATTGTTTAGAAAATTATCACGTAAACATATAGTGAAAACATCAAGCATCTATGATTATTTTTTTTAATTACAATACAACACCAAAAATTGTTTAAAGATAAATAGTTATTTTACAGATGAATACCTTAAGTTATAAAAATACAAACTTCGAATGTTTTTAAAAAATTAAAGTGACTACCAGACTACCAGTTAACTTTAAATGTAAAATTTAAAAAAAAAAAATGTAATTAAAATTGTAATTATAACTTACTATACTTGTAACAGCACCTAATGTGCTGAAATATTTTAATAATAAAGAATAAAAAAACTTTTTTTATATTATATGCATAAAAACTTATGAGAAATCTTATGTTAAATTAAAATTTTTTAAAAATTGTATTTAACGTAGGGATGCTAAAAAAAAGCATAAGGTAAACATTTGAAGTATCTACGGTTATTCATTTTGGATTTGCGTAAAAATTCCCGTTTTTCTTAATTTTTTGTTTTCGATTACTTTGAAAAATCTTGGAACTATTTAATTTCGACATCTTTAAAATCGAAATACAATTTTCTGTAAGAAACCCTTACAACAGAAGATTGAAGCATTTTTTATAACTATTATAATTTTAAAACTAGGTACTACTTATCAAGACGTAAACATGAAATTATCATCAGTGATTGGTTTACCTCAGAGATCAGAATTTCAATCATATTGCATATAGCTATAGTATCATAATTGGTATAATTATTTTTTAGAATCTTGCATGTTTTAATTTTACATATTAACTGGATTACCGACCAGCTCATAATTAGTGCTTGGATTTTTTAGTAAAATAAATCTTTCAAAAATCATTTTAAGTAGCCATTTATTATATTTAATTCTAAAAAACCAAATTTAAATTATACATAAAATTAAATATTAAAAAAAAGAATTTACGACTATATATTTGGTCAAGTTTACTTTCATAAAAACTCATCCTATTGGGTGCTAATAACGATTATAAAGAAATTATTCAGAACACTATACCTACCTCACTGATTGATATTTACCCGTCAACTTAAGTATTAGAATGTGTTATAAAAATACTCAGATATAATTCAGATAATCTTAAAACTACAGAATTTCGGCACAATAACGATAGTTATTTTATCAGTCATCCATTTATTATTAGTTTTTTCACCGGTTACCTAAATAATTTCTGGAAATAATAATATAGTATTTTGAGTCTATACCTGACTTATAAAGTAGTTTAATTTTCCAGAAAAATAAGTTAAAACTAAGAACAAAGGAGCAAATAGGGGTAAAAACAAGTTTTGTGGAAAAGCAAAAAAAAAAAGTTTACTTCGTTGAAATCAGAGCGATTCAAAACGTATTTGTATAATACAACAATTTTATTATCTTTCCATTTAACTCCCCTCAGAAGTAGCGTTTGCTACAAAATCCGAGCCCTACTCTAGGTGTAAATCATTAATCAACACTTATTTATGTTTTATTCATAACAACATCAAAACCTATGTAGCTCACTGCTCGGTTTACTCATACGATGGCGCCGCTGCTCGCTAGCATTAAATGTTGTTCGGTGGTCGCACTGCGCGATGTGCGCGTACGCCGACGTCAGCGGTCAGCAGGCTGCCGCAGTAATTTTTTTTAGACCTCCCGAGGCTGCGACCGTCAACGGCTGAACGGCGTCAACGCCGTCAACTCACTGCGACGAACCGGATGAACGTCGATTTACGATTACATTATATACATTCCAATATCGCAATTGGCAGCCAAAACGCCCAAAACTCTGCGATCACCAACGAACGGCCAATTCGTGAGGCGACCGACGTGATATCTGTGATATGATATCACCGTACCTCTTGTGTGTGATACCAGTGATATCACCCATTATTCACTCCCGCAGATTTCTCGGTGAGTAACCGCGACCACAGCTTGCTATAGAGCGATGGCGTTATGGCATACACATAATATTACTATATAATATTATATCTTATAACTACAATATTCGTACTCCGGTTACCTTTGCGTAACCAGAGTGGTTAGACACTACGTTGTAATCGTCAAACAATCATGGCGGTACGTACATTCGTCTGACGTCGTTAACGTAACACAATACGACTGCAGCTGTCCTACTACTACCCGCGTCGCAACGGTCAGCGATTCAATAACATCTCTGAAGTTACTAACGCGTTTAGGCGGTATATTTTAAAAATTCAGGCAGATCGCTACTTTCTCACGATTCAAATTGTATCGACGTTGGTTTTTTTTTGGTTTTTATTCTCAAAATGGATTGATTTGTTAGCATCAGTTCCGGATCGTCGGCAAGTTGAACTCCCGAAGTGCATAATCACGACGAAGGTTACCCACACAGTAAGTTTGTCGGTTTGTATCAATCAATATAATATAATGTCCGTTGGCGTCTATCAAAAGTTTTGGAAATTTACGTTTATAGAATTATTTTACTTTAAAATTTTGACTAAAACTAAATCTATTTCAGCGTTTAAATGGAGAGCGTCGCGTGCCCACTTTGCTGCGAGGATAAATTTTCCAACCAAGACTTATTGAAGTACCATTTATTAAGTTTGACCACAAATGTTCAGTGTCCTTTCTGCGGAAAAAAATGCGATGACATCAACTCATTGGTCGTGCATTTGGATAAAATTTGCTCCGACAAGGAAGATGAAGCTGAGAAATCCATTAACGATAACAATGAAATGATCGTCGTATATCCAGATGGCAAGTCAAGTGTTCTAATACCTTGCAACTGAATATATATTTATTTTTTAATTAGATGACGAACCGGAACCAGAACCAGATAATGAAGTTGGAGAATTTGATAACCTTGTAGGAGAAGAAGATTATCAGAACGATGAACGACAAACTGATACTGATACAGAAACTGGAGTTAAGAAATTTATCGAAGAATTTACAATTGATGATCAGACTAAAACATTGCGATCATCAGAAACAATAGAAACAGAAATTCTCGAGGAACCACATCTTTATCACTGTTCTGAATGTAATATAAATTTTCCATCAATTCAGGAACATATAAATAATTGTCACAAAGGTCAAGAAGTTGTATTTCAGGTTGGTGTTTTCAAAAATTATTTATTTATTTTATATAATGCAATATTATTATGTGTAGGTAAATGAAAATGAAAACTTCAATAATACATTAAAAGAGATTCCTGGTACTATTGACAAACAAAATCCTGAGATGGGAACTTGGATCAAATGGGGAAATGGCTACTTTTTTACAAACCATAAAGATTTGGCAATGAAGCATTTAGTTAATGTTAAATTAGAAAAATCAACAACTTTGAAGACTATTTCAAAAGACTTTATCGAAGTAAAAGAAGAAAATTCAAAAATTAAAAGCGAAGTGTATCAAAATCATACTAACATGTATTCTTCAAATATTTATTCAAATCATTGTATTACGGATTCATATGGCGATCGGTATTTTGATATTCCCGTTTATTTGCTTAATCAAGTAGTTGTAGCTGATAAAGTTAATGACTATTTTCAAGTTGAAGCCCGTAAATTGAGTTTCAAGAAACGAATCCGTGTTATACGATTAAAATCTAATATTAATCAATTTGATATTGAACAAATATTATTTCAAAATAAACCAACTAATTGTAACGTTATTCCAATATTAGAAAAAGCATCTGAATGTAATGAATACTCTCAATTAGAAAACTTAGAGAATTGTTTATTGTTAACTTGGAAGTGTATAGCATGTAATGTAAAATCTGACCATTGGTCCAAGTTAAACAAACATAATTGCATAGAAGATGATGCATTAACACCTAAATCTAAAAAAAATATCGATAACAAAAATCCAGCCATTCGAAATAATAATCGCACAGTTCCTAATGTTCGATCAAAACATATTTGTCCACATTGTGGCGGAGAATTTGATTCAGAAGGTTATTTAAGAACACATCTTATGGTACATATAAATGATTCAAATAAATGTCCATTTTGTGATCAACCAGTAGCTCCTGAAATGATGGACACACATTTAATTGCTCATCAAAATCCTGAATTTTCTAATCTAAAGTTTTTATGCAAGTATGATTTAATCTTATTATAGCTTTATTTTAAATTACTAACTTTTAATTATTTTAGTATATGTAATAAATGTTATGATTCGGAATTTCGTCTCCGATGCCATCAAAAAGCACATGAAATGAGACGTAAACCACGTGAAATATTAATTTGTGATGTTTGCAATGCTCAATTTAACGATAAGAATTCTTTGAAACATCATGCCATCACACATATTGAACCTCCTGAACGTTTACGCAGATTACATGAATGTCGTTTTTGTGGAAAAACTTTTGTTAAACCTATTGAGAAAGTAATTTATTGTGTTTCTATTATTTGGATTAAAAGTTATTCATTATAACACATTATTTTAGGTAAACCATGAAAGAGTGCACACTGGCGAGAAACCTTTTGCCTGTCCAGTATGTGGCCGTTGTTTCAGACTCAAGGATCTTGTACAAAAACATATGCGTGTACATACCAAAGAACGCCCTTACAAATGTCGTCATGAAGGTTGTGATAAAACATTCAGTGCATCAAGTAGTAGAGTTAACCATGAACAAGGCCATTCTGGTATCAAACAGTTTAAATGTTTTTATTGTCCAAGATATTTTAAGAATTGGGTAAGTTGTACTTAAATCTTAATTTATATATTTATTTTTTTCATTATACATTTTTTTATATGAAGGTGTCGAGAAGTAATCATGTTCAAGAACATATGGTTCAGCACAAATGTGATATTTGTGATCGTTCTTTTGTTTCATTTTGTAATTATAAAAAACATTTGAAAATGCATGCTGAGGGACGGCTCAAATTTAGTTGCATACTATGCCGTCAAGCATTTGGAAGACAACTGTTTTTAGATAACCATCTAAGTAAAGAACATGAAATGAAATCAAATAAAGAAGAAAACATAAATGAATAATTTTTAAATTTATATAAAAAATATTATAAAATTCTAGTGAAAATAATTAAACATAATTGTTAAACAAGCTTGTTTTGCAAATATAAAAATATAAATAATTAATTAAATTGAATTATTACAAGGTTTGTACAATTATAAATTTGTTTAAATTAATTAACAAGTAATAGTAAACAAAGTGAAAGTTATAGTTTATCTTCTAAAATAATGACTTAAATGTAATACATTTTAGTTTGTATTAGATAAAATGAGATGTCAAATATACTTGAAATAATACGATATAAAATAAAAAATGTCGTTAACTAAAAGGTCGGTTTAATAATAATAATTAATAAACTATAAATACTAAGCAATAAGGATTACACTAGATGTTACTTGATAAAATAAAGATTTCCTTGTTAAAACATATCAAGTGTGTGCTTTCACTGACTAGTACATAATGGAAATTCGAATTTTTAACTTGGCCCCCTTGAAGTATAGCACATTAGGATTGTTTTTAAATTCACAATAAAATATAGTGGGATTAAAATGATTACCGATCATAGCAAGATACTGACTCTTCTGAACTATCAGTGAAACTTATGTCTGAATCATCGTGATATGGCCTAGTTGCAGAATCTGCAAATTAGTTAAAAAAAAAATAATTACATTTTGCATCAACACAATAATTAATTGGAATGTCACAAAAATAAATAGATGTCATTATTCATTTCTAAACAATATACTCATTTTGTGATTTTTAAAATAACATAATAACTAGTTATGATATAATTTGAAGTTTATTGAATTGTTAATAGTTATTAAATTTAATTTACATCAAAACAATTAAAACATATTAGCTGTAAACTCTTGAAACACTAATCAGCGCTACTTTAAATTGTTTTAGTAAAAAAAAAAAAGTATATTCCATAGAAAAATAAAGACAAAACTATTCAGTAAAAAAATGTATGTAAATCTAAATGCTTTAAAACTAAAATAAATATACTATTTTATTGCAAGATATAATCTTTTGTTAGATATTTTACAAATTCAAAATATAAATAGTGCACTATATTGTGTAGTAAATACTGCATATTATATATTTTAAAATACTAAAATAAAATACATTTTTACATTGTGAATAGAGAATTTAAATATTTATTAATCAACTTACCTTTAATGACTGGGTTGCGAAATAATTCCACTTCATCATCATCATCAAAAAGATAAGGTTTTTGTGGTAGCAATGCAAAACCATTTTTATAGGCAAATGATGACGGTCTTCCTGTTTTACATCGAAGGTAGAAATGATACCAACTTATTCCAATAATAGAGATTATAAAAACTAAAAACATAAAAAATAAAGTTGAAATATTTATTTGAAAACATTTTGTTTTTTTTGTTTTTAGCTACCTGAAAGGACTATAAACATCAACCTAGGCATATTTAAAACTCGCTCATCTTTAATTAATTTGAAAATTACTGTCTGAGGTTTTCCATCTAGAATATTTATCGATTTAACAGAAGGGTAATATCCATGAGCACTTACTCTTATCGTTCTTATACCTTTATAATAACATTTAACATAATTAGGTACAAGCCATTAATTAAGTTTTCATATAAATAACAAATTCACCTTCCCCAACAGATAATTTATAAGTTCCATTACGATAACTAGTAGAAGCCAATGAAGATGAATCGTCAGTTATGGTTGCACCTTCTATTGGTCTATTTTCAATATCCATAACAGAACCTAATTTAATACAGTTTATAACATTAAAGGGTTTGAAAACAGTGATAGTTAAATGTCAAAAAATATTACTTACCCTTAATTAATGTATTAAATTCTAGAGTTGCGGAACCGTGGCCAACTGGTGACATAATAACTTTTATATTGGTAACAGTTCCACGATGTATGCTTATTGATAAGTGTTTTGACAAATATCCCGTTGCTTTGACCTAAACAAACACAAGTGAATTATTGATCATATTTTTTATAGTTAAAAAAAACTTTACTTACATGAATATTATATAAACCTATTGGTAAGTGTGCTTTAAAAACAGCAGAATTATGAGTAACTGTATAAATGTCAGCAAACATATTAATTGTTATGATTGCATTTCGGATTGGTTTGCCTAATTTATCCACAACTGATCCTTGAACACCTTGAATGTTTTCTATAATGACTTTAAGCATGGGATAACTATCCATCCAGACGAACACTGTTTCCAACGGATTAATATAGTTACAGCAGGTTAAACGCAATGCCATCTGAAATAATTGAATTCTTATTATTTTTTTCTTTACTAAGAGAACACCCAACCTATATGCCATTTCGTCTATGTCTTAAAAATGTTCAAAACAAAAAATCTGCATTCAATAAAACCAATTTAGTGCTGATAGTTGGTTTAATATTAGAACTAATTGACCTATCATCAAATTTAAAAAGAAAATAAAAGTAATAATTTAAAGTAAGAATATTATCTGGAGCATTGCTTAGGATATTATTTATATCAAATATCAAAACATTAAAGTGAGTTATAACTATGAAAAATATTATTAATTTTAAAATCAAAAACAGCTTATGGAGAGCCTCTAGATAATATTTTTAACTTAAATGTGACAATAGGTTAATTTACTATTATATTAAAACAAACGACATACAATTGATTCTGCTGAATACAGATTTGCTGTGTTGTACGTAATTAGACAGAAATAACACACACAGGTTTGGCGTTCAATTAAGTTAAGACTTGTAAGAAATTATATATTTGTCTACGTACAGTTTTGGTTTTTAATACATTATTGAATGTATCCAAAACGTTTTGTTTAACATCGTTGATTTTACGATCTAACGGTTCACCACAAGTCTAAAATTATTATGTAAGGAACAGTGATAATAATAAATAAAAATTTTACATTTTTAAAACTATAGTACAGGTATATTATAAAATTACTTACATTTTTTAGGTTACTGTAAAATAACTCTTCGTAATCCTGTAGTATTATGGAAATTGTGTTCCTTGGATGAATTGTTGGGCCTCTACAAAACAATTATAGGATATTAAATACTGTAACTAAATGTAGGCACTATAAATAACAGACTTCAAAACATGACTTAAAGTAACGATATATGCTAACTTTATTGAAATAGATCCGCCTTCCAGACTGAACATCATATCAAACTGTTCACGTTGTAACATTTTCCACAAATTGTTAGTCGTCTCCTGCTCATCTTGTTGGTTAGTAGCTATCAATAGTGGTGAAGTAACTATTGCTTGATCATCAGTCAAACATGTCTTTTCGTAAGAATTCTCGTTTTGTTCGAAGTATGGTATAAAATGTAACACAACTTTTGATAAAAACGAAACTATATTCTTGTCCTTTTTTCGATAACCCTCAACGTAATGTCTGGCCAAAAATAATAATATCTCACGAGTAGCAGGTTCATTGACGTACAGTCCGCCTAAAATGGCAATTTTGAACTTGAACTCGTCAGGTGATCCCACCTGTACAGAGATAAAAAGAATAAACCAACGTATTATATTATATTACATATATCGTTGTAACTTATTATTAAATAGGTTACATAAATGTCATCCTTACATTCTCGGTGACTTTAAATTGTATTATTGAACTATCTGCCGAACGGTAATCTAAAGAACTGGGTGTTGTAACTAATTCTGCTACATTCGACAAACTATTTTCTAATTCTTTAAGGTTGTCCAGAAACAATGCTTTCGTATTGTAATTGTTCATTTTGATCACGTTCGTTCTCAGACCAAAGTCGTTGACTTCAGACCATTCATCGAGGTTTTCCTTGATCAACGTGAAGTTTAACCAAGTGGGTGTCGTAGAGTTGTAAACGTGGACGGACTGAGTCTTCCTTTTGTACCTATGAACACAACAACAAAGTGCATTCTTTAATATCGTGTGCATTAATAACCCCAGGCCCTAAATTGATATTTTATGAAAATGTTTGAGTCTGTGTATGCGATAAAAACTAATTATTTACTACGCTAGTCCAAAATTTAATGGTAGTAAAAAATCCTGAATATACTAAAGAAGTGCTAATTCCATGCCTCCATAAATAGTATTAAAAAAATAAAAATATGATCATGTCGAATTTATGTCTATAAAAATGTAAGCGTGTTATTCAGTCATATACTTATATGTATAAGTCAATAAAGGTAACAACAATTACAATTGTTACTTCGAAACATCATTAAAATAAAGCGTAAATAATGATTACCTAATCGTGACTAGGGATCATTGTTCTTTGAATTTGAGACGACTAAAACCACATTAAAGTACACGGCATGTGAACGAAGCATTTTATATGTAATATACTTAAAATAAAATAAGTTTTTAGCAATTCTATGATGTTTTATCTTACCCATATGCCGTCACCGATATTTCATAATCTCCCGGCACCAATATCCGCCAATAATCACCATCGTTTGCCGATTTCACTGGGTGTTCAATGCCCACGACCGAAATATCCGCGTTGCGCACACCGTGCCCGTTGTCGTCCAGCACAAATCCCTTTACACCTCTGTTGACTTGTTCCATGTACGTGAGCAGCGATTCACGATTGTCCAGCCAATATCCTTCCAATTCTTTCTGAAACGGGAACTTGGTGCAGCCCAACTCAAACGTCAGTTCGAAGCAATTCGTATTCAAGTAGTTGAAGTCTTGCATACCGCCAACCACGCTATACCACGAGGCACCGTTGACTATCCCGTCCTTGAATGACTTCGTGTCGTTTGCGCACTTATTGCTATCCAAATGCATTTTTGGATGATTCTGCGAACAAATGATCAGTTTGTTTATGAATTTATGATTCATTTTTTTTTTTTTTTTTAAATACTTTAAATGATGGATGTTACCAAGTATAATATTAAAAAATAATAATAATAGGTAATACTGTCTACTACCGTTCAGATAACGTTTTACCAACACCATAAACGTAGTTGTATACTAACCATGGAATATGTTTTGGCCAACAACACGAATACATCATTATCGGGGGTATACGATGCCTGCGGATTTAGATTACCGTCAATCAGGCTACTATCGAAGGGATAGTTAGCTACGAGGGCTCCGCCATGCAGATTAGCACTCAAAACGAACGGAATGCTTTTGATCCATTCGATAATTGCTTTGGTTTCCGGTTCTTGTTTCTGTACCTTTAAATGAAGAGGAAATTTATAAGTTTACAGGCAACAGACGCGTATAACACAATATATAATATGTTCAAAATTTCCAGGTAAAAGATTTAGCAAATATTGGCGTATAAACTTTCAAAGAAACAGGATTATTATTGAACACTTTAAAAATAAGATATATGCATACAACGATAAATTATTAAATATTAAAATTTGATAAAAAAATAATTTATCTTTGTTAAAATTGGAAAATCTTTTAACGAATTTATCAATAAATTTTCTTCTATTTACTGAATACCTTACTAATGTAATAATATATTAGATAAAAGATGAAAAATTAACCGACAGGATGGAATGCATTTCATAATATTTTTTACAAAAGTAAATGATTGTAAATGACAAAACGGGTTGATCGCATTGATGACTTTACAGATGGTTTGTTTTCATTTAACTATTTAAAATTCAAAAATCAACACTACATGACAGAACGATTAAAAAACACCAATAATATCTTAATAAGTAGAATAAGTATAAATATCGGCAATACCCATACCTGCAAAATATTTATAGTTTTTAAAAGTCAACGCAGGATTCAAATACACAATCAGCATTCGGTGTGTGATTTTTATTTGCTCATAAATTATTGTAACCTGTACTCACGTGCAAGGAATGTCGATTATCCGGAAAATTGCGATTTAAGTCGACTCTGTTCGCGTTGTCGCGACCCACCAAATCGTTCACGTCTTCGATTCCTGCAATAAAAAACATCGTATTTATTATTATATTTAGACAAGAATATTAGTTTATTATAATCTGCCTAACGAGCATCATCGAAAACGCGTTTCTTAAGCACGACGATCCAAACTGCAGACACAGCCCGCTAAAATTACGATTGCATTTTAATACCTTGTCTGGATATTTCGTATCCGTCCGGGTTCATCGACGGCATTAAGTGTATCCGCACCCCGTCCACCAATCGAGTGACGCGTTGATCGATACCGTAGTTTTGGCACAAGTATTGGGCAAGCAACAGCAACATTTCCCGGCCGATCACTTCATTCCCGTGCATGTTGGCCACGTACTTGAATTCCGGTTTGCCTAAATCATAATGTTTGAGTCTTAGTAATATTTACGTAGGTACATCAGATATATATATTAAATACACTGTAGGACGCGTTTATCACTAATTTTATAGCGGAAGAAGGAAAATATGTATCGGCCGGTTTACAAATTATGACGTATATGGGATTATTTTTTTTTAGTCTGACGATAATTTAAAGTTGGTTAAGGGATTTTTTTTAAAAAATGAATTTGAACGGTATACTCGTAATATTATTTTAAATAAAAATTATAATATCTGTACTTTATTTACGTCCTAAGGATAGGTTAGGTTAGGATTAATTCATAAAATTAAATATGGGTTTAATAATAAAATTTTAAGCCTAATATTTAATTTATGAAAATTGTTCGAGTAATTTGATATCCTTACTTGACTAAAATTATTACGACTTATAAAAAATATTGATTAAAATTCATTTTTAATTTTTTGTTTAACGACATATTAGTTCTAAAACTCGATTTCAATATGATGGGCGTTTTAGATTATTCCTTACAAACTTTGGGAATGATCTTATGTCAACGAGTCAATGAGTGTAATAAAATGGTAAATTAAAAGTTATTTTTTTTAATTTTATTCCCTATTTTGATATATTAAAATATGGTTTTTTAGAAATGTGTTTTTGAGTATGAACATTAATTATCGCAGTGTACCTATAACTGTAATAAGTTTAATATTGAATGAGTTGAATACTGTAATTTACATCTGATATATGATATAAATTCTTAATATTTGTATAAAACAACTTTTAACACGCTATAAATAGTATATTCAAGTTTTGTGGATAGATATCACCTATAATATATAGGAAATTTATTAGGTATAGAAATAGAAATAATATTTATAGTCTTTTAATGATCATTACAATCAAGATTCATAAAAATAAGTAATTTAAAATATTAAACTTGATATTCCTTTTTTTTAGTTTTGATATATTTTTTTAATAAAATATTGGTTAAATTTCAATGAATATTTATTAATAAAAAGTTTGCGTAAAAAATGTTCTGTTTAAAAAGGAAAGAAAAAAATAATTAAAAACTATTCAAAAATACGATTCATTGGTCAACAACAAAAATTCAAATAATGTATAACAAATTCTATTATTATTATTTTTTTTTTTTTTGATTAAGGGAAAAAGCTAATAATTCCTGTGTTTAATTAAAAATTACCAGGTTCGTGTCGTCCAGGACTCGTAGATATCTCAAGCACGTATAAGTCTCTCCCTTGTACACTTTTGCCCACGCTGTACAGCCTAGTGATGTTTGGATAGTTTACATTAATTAAGTTTAACTTGGACACCAGACGATCGTAATTGTGGTGCTCGAACGTTACAGGAATTGGGAAACCATCAATATCTCTTTTTCCGGTCTTCACTTCTATTGTACTCAAATTGACAGCTGAAAAAAAAAGTTTTACCTGTATATACATACATTATGTAACTTATAAAGTTATTTAGGAAGACCTGTGGATTCGACTTTTAGATGGATTCCGATCTCACACGATATTTATAACATAAAATTAAAATTATCAGGAAGAACCTCATTGATGTGTATAATGCGTGTTCTACCAATTATTTATCTACTAAATAAATTAATTAATTGGTTAGCCCCGAGTGCTAAATCACCTATTGGGCACACGCAAAATTTAAAATAATTAGACTATAAATTTTTAAGACGAAAATTGTTCGTTGAGAAACTAAAGAAATTGTAATACGCTTCCTAATAACTTGATGCACACGTAACAGCACAAGCATACAAGCGAATAATAGGTTGTTTAATATCAACACACTGTCCCTGTCTCATTTTCGACGGATAAGACTTCGCCTTATCGAATTATAATTTTAATCGATATGAATATATCGTTATAATTGTTTATTTATAAACACCCTAATAATTATACCATGGTTTTGCTTTACTATTTTTGTCATTCCATGATGCAGCGTTGATAAAAACGACTTTCATGTATATCAAATTCTATGTATAGTTTTAATACATACAATGTAGATACTAGATACATTCGACTCAGTAATGTTGGCATTTACAGATATTAATTCCAGCATAAAGGTCAATTTCCTTACAAGTCTAAATTTTTAAGGAGAATGTATAATATGCACATAACTCAAATAAAAATGTTTGAGTATTTGTATTCATATAGAATATTAAGTTATTACTCATTTCAAAGTCTATAGAACTTTAAAATACATTTATTTTGTAAATATTACTTAATAAAATATTATTAATATTTTTTTTTAGTTTTACACGAAGTAGGTATAGTTATGATTCATTTAACTATAGGTACTCTCTCCAACGAGAAAACATGCTAATAATTCGTCGCATCCCAACGCGACATCATGTCATCGAAACGGATTCCAATCTGGCAGGGTGTCAGACTACCACATACTCTCACAATTAACAAAGTATAGTTAATTTTTGTTCACATTAAATCATAAGGTACGTTTAAAGAAAAATTAGTTAATTATACTTAATTCAAATACAAAATTGTTTTTAAAAAATAAACAAAGTCGGTTCAATGACGTGTGGAAATCACTTGTATAAAAAGTAGTACACAACATATTAAACATATTTACGTAAATGGTAAACAATAAAGGCAATTAGATGACATTAAAATAACTTGTTTTCAATAACAAACAAATTTCAATTTTCATAGACCATCTTAAAATTACGAATTACAGGTACCTAGGGGATTTTAAATGCTGACTATGCTTATAAAATTTTTAAATCGAACCTGAATTTTCACCAAGTCTACGCCATTAAATCAAATATTTTATAATCTCAAAGTTTCAATAACGACGATGATCATATTCCAATAAACCATAACAGATCTCTAGTAACTGATTAGTAGGGCTCGGAAGTTTTAGCAATTGCATATTGTTCTGTATATGCTCTCAATTTATAGCAGACCAAGCTAGAAATCTGAACTGTACAATAGAGTTCAAAAATTGAAAATGCGTATATTGAGTATTTGTCAATTTTAGCTAAAAAAAAGTGCATATTTCATTGATTTTATACGCATATTATGCATATTGCATATTTTTCTAAATAAATTGATTTTTTTCCTTCTTAACCTGTATATTTCAATTAATATTGAATATTTAACTCAACATTTTTAACGAAGGTATTTATCGTAATTTCAGAAATACTGAAAAAATATTTTTAATTATATTAAAATCCAGTGGTAAATTTTTTCAGTTATAAACAGTTTTTATGTATATTATTATTTTATTAATTTACTAACAACATCTGATGTATTTATTTATTTATTTATTTTTTTGAATTCAGAATAATTTTTTGCATATTTAACATTATTTTTAATGTATATTTTATAATTTTTTCATGCATATTTTGCGTTTTTAGCTGTTACAACTTTCGAGCCCTACTGATTAGATCAGCGGTTCCCAACCTGGGGGTAATTACCCCCTAGTGGGTAAAAACACGATTTTTTGGAGGGTAAAAGTTAAACTATTTATTTGTATTTTAAGTACTTATTATTCATTTACTCGTGTGTATTATGACTGTAAATGAAATTGTAATAATATAATATTGTTGTTAATAGTGTTAATAGTTTTGAGAACTCTTATTTTCTTTGTTTGCAAAAATTAAATAAATTATAATTATCATCATAGTATATATTTTGTTTTTTTTTACTCAACTTTTTTTTTGGGTCGGGGGTATTTGTGAATATCTAACCTGACTTTTGGGTAATAGTCTCAAAAAGGTTGGGAACCGCTGGATTAGATAATAGATGTATACATATATTGTAATTTATAAATTCGGGAAACATTAAAAGAATGTTACACGTGTGACGAAAAGGAACACACTAAAGTGTTTAAACGTAAATGTAGTGGCGAACTTGATGACTTTCAATTTCAAAATATCAGTAACTTAAAACCACCGCCATCATTATTTATTATTGCAACCGTAGGAACTATATTATTGTAATTTGATTAGCCGTATAATAGATACACTAACTAACGTATAGTATACGCAAAGCATAATACATAACTTTGGGGCTAATGTTATTTTGTGCGACTACTAATATTAAAATTTATCTAAACAAAAATTAGAAATAATGTTATTCGCTGATAAGATAGGTAAATAGGTATAGATAAGTACAAGCGCATATCTATTTTGCACATGAGTATACGACTCGTATTACGTAGGTATCATTGTGTGATCGTTCAACACACCTCGTCGTATTGCGGCCGAATACTTCACTTCATCCCGGTTAACAGTTATATTAAAGCAGTTACGTGCGGCTTAACAAAATGTATATATACAAGTGTGGAAATGACCAAATTACCTTAAAGAAAAAAAAAACAACTATTTGCTACAACAATAATTACTCGTTTATTAATCATATATATGTATATATATAAATCTTACAACCATTACGAGCAGTTATATCAAAAAACACGCAATATGTAAAATAATAACATTTTCTTTAAAAATTTTGAAGTTCAATAAAAATTATATAATAATAATACATTTAATAATAATAATAAATGTCTACATCACATAATATATATTGTATAAAACACATAATATACACGTATGTATATGTGAAAATTGCATAATTATATTATTACTACAAATTATCTGAAGACTTATAAGTTATTTAATAGATAATTCATAATATAATAATATTATATTATAATCAATAGAGATTTATAACAAATAAAATGTTGATGATTAACACATAATATATGAAAGTAGATCGTAGATACCAGTAAGATATTATATATAATTATAACTGTTATGTTGGCCTAAGCCCCTCCACCACTTTTTTAGATCTTATTTAAAAATAAATGTGCAGTATTGATATATTACAATTAAAAAAGAAATTGAAATTTAATTAATTGTTAATAAAATTACAAATAGCTAAAAATTGTTAAACATACTACATAAAACTAATATCTTATATGAATAAGACACAGAGTAAGAAAAACACTACATAAATTCATGCATTTATATAGTTAATTCAAATGTAGATTTGTATTTTACTTAATATAAGATAGGTTAAGTAGGGCGCCAATGATTACAAATTAAAAATAACAATAAATAAGTATGTTTGATCAGTAGTTTGAATTATTTTTTTTGTTCGAAGTGAATAGAATGTTTGTAGGTAATTAGTAATTACTAATTAGCTTAGCCATCAAGATTTATAAAATACTTATAAAAATTTTAAGGAAAATTAACACTTGTGAGCCAATTTTGACAAGGATAGATTTTCTATTTTATCTTTTCAAAATAATAGACTTATTATTATAGGCCAGTATTTTATTTATAGTAACAATCCAATTAAGATTTCAGAGAAAAAATATTTTTAAGTACACTATAAAAATGGAAAAATAAAGAAATTAAATAATATAATAAAAAAAAAACCTACTAACTATAGATAAAGCTTAGTTGAATTTTTTCTTCTTTTAGTATTTATGAAAACAAATTAATTATATGCAGTATTAATCGTTAACTAGGCTTATGGTTTTTAAAACAAATATAATTATATACTTGTATTTAATAAGTACTTTTTTAAATGTTACTAATTTGATTATTTCCCAAGTATGATATTGAAGAATTAAATGTTAAAGTTGAAGATTTAATTAAATTTTAGCTACTAAAGTATAATAGTTATAAATAATATTAAATAAACATTATATAAATATACATTTGTGTACAAATAAAATATTATCTCATATTTTGTTAGTTGTAAAATCCTTGATCTCCCTTCAATATTGGCTAAAGATAATTAAATATTCATTATTGGAATGATAAATTAGAAGTTAAAATTGAGTAATAACTAACAAATTAAGTCATCATACAAAACTATAATTTGGGATAGAAAATAAATAAGCATTTTTAAACTCATAAAAGAGGCAAACTTCCATTTGGCCAAAATGCTCTCAATTTATTAACTGAACCATTAAATTTATTTCTGTCACATAAGCCTACCCCGTTCACTCCATGTGGCCATAAACCCTTTTTGCCATCTGTATATTGCCATAAAACCCATTTATCCCAACCCAGTGGTAATTTAAGTGTTGAGTTGTAAAAAGCTATCCATAATGGATTTTTTAATAAATACGGGGTAGTGTAGTTTTTTAAGGTATTATAACTGGCATATATCATGACAAAGTTTTTAGTTATATTTTGAACAGTTTTTATGAAATCTTCAACTTGGTTTTGTGTCATAATTTTATTTTTGTAAGTCTCAATATCAAGAACGAGTAAAGTAGTTGATGTATTCCCAACATTATTTAAAAAATGATTAGCCTGGATGACACCATTTTTTTTAGTACCAAAATGATATGCTCCCCAAAGTAGTCCTTCTTTTTCAGCTGCAATTCGTCTGGTTCTATAGCGATAGTCGACATTTCTAATCCCCTGAGTTGCCTTATGGATCACAGCAACAGTCCCATTACTTTTAGCCAATCCAAAATCAACATTAACATTCCAGTGAGATAAATCAATTACCACGTTTGATGTATTAACATCAATGAGCTCTAAAGGAGTATTAATATTATATATTTGTTAATAAGTATATTAACAAAATAATGAAAATTTAAAATATGTTAAGTTACATACTGAGAACACGAGGGCACACTTAAAAATGTATAACCAAAAATTAAATAAAATTGCATCAGAATATTTTAAGTCACTTTTTCTCAATAGTTAAAATTTAGTTATATTCATTAGTTGTATTTCAAATACAATATCAACATACAAACATGTTTAAAAAATATTAATTTATTTATATTAGATGTTTTAATGTAAGAAAACCAAAAATTTATAAAATAAAATAGATAATATGCACAATACTTAAGAATTATAAATAATTTGTTCATTGGAAAAATATTTCTTTTAAGTTTAGAAAATGAAAGTTTTATGTATTAAATTGATTTAATTAAGAATAAAATTTTATGTTTTTAGAATAACAAATTTTAAATTAAATTAATATTATGAAATACGTAAAAAAATCATTTTTAATTTAAGTAATTGGATTGATTATGTATTTCAGTCACAATTGCAGTATTTTGTTCACTATAAATTAATTATTTTATACCTGTTATTAAATATATATAAAAAATATAATAAAATAATTTTTATCCAAAATTTATGTTATAGACTATAGTATCATTTATATACACTGTTTTTTATAATTGTTTTCTAAATATTTATTAGTCTTCAGTTTAAATCAATATAGTAAATTGACGCGACAAGCTTTCATTTCATACAAGCAGCATACTTATTTTTAGCAACATTGGTTTAAAATTAACATAAGACAAAATATTGATGAAAATAATTTACAAGGTAAAGTTTTTTTTGTACACACACACATACACATATATATATAAGCCCAATACTTTGTCAATTTTTTAAAAGAAATTATCTCCTAAAATGGGTGTACATTAAATTATAATTAAATATAAGCCATCAATTTAGAATTTATAGTTTTTTTTAATAAAACAGCACATAAATCTTTAAAATTATTGTAAAATTGTAAAAAAAGTTACAGTTTGATGTTAAAAATTAATGCAGCTTCCCTTTTAGTTATATTGCTAACACTAATATTTAATCTTTAGAAAAAAATTTAACTAAAAATATAATATTATTAAATTAATTAATTTTTATTAATTGTTTTTCACAGGATTTTCTAGAAATGCTATTCAAAGTATAGGCAACCTCTGAAGACCCCTCAGTGGCTAAGTCAAACTTATCTAATTGTAGTATAATTTGTTTTAAAAGTTAGTAAATAATTAAGTTAACTGTATATTTGTAAATTAAACTTATTTTTCAACCAAAATTTGTTTAATAAAAATACCTTAAAAAGTGGATAAAAAGGACCATTGGTATAATATTAAAATATTATAATAAAATACATAAATAGAATAATAATAAAAAAAAATTAAATAAAAAAATAATAATAAAAAAAATAGTTTTAAAATATGTGATTATTATAATTATTGTGAGCAATTTCAGTAAAATAATTATCATTGATTATGCCTGAAGGTATCTTAAATATTAGTATCAAATACAATTTTCAATTCTATGACATTAACTGCATGTGGAAAACACTTGACTTTATGTAAAAACTTAATTTTAAATTTAGATAAAGGGTTCTAATTTTATAGGTCAGTGTGTTGAATCCCTTTGAAACAATTTATGTAAATTTATCAATCATATAAATAAAAATAAATATTTTTTATATTTATTCTCATGTTTTAAATATATATTATAATGATAATCGTTTGAAAAATGTAATTATAATAATAGGATAATTAAAAGTGATTTCCACAGCACATAAAAATATATACACATACATATAATTAAGTATAAATGTTAATATTATTAATATATCTAAATTTAATAATACTCAAAGTAGTGGTGTTTTATAATTTATACACAGTACTTACTCCATAACTCAAGATTAAGAAAAGTTATCTGAAAAGAAGTTAATTTGTGACTAAAAGACTAAAAGTCAGCCAAGTAAAAACAAGACATTATCTAGAGAAAGATGACTTGAAAATGGATTGATATTATTTTCAGCAATTACCAAATTTTAAACAACTAAGAATTAGTATAAAAAATCATAACAATATGTATGGTGAAATTAAACTAAAAATGTTAGCCACCAGGGATTTATAGCAAAATTTTATAAATCAAAACTTATAATTAGGAAAAATTCTTATTCTCAAGTTTCCTAAACCCAATTAAAATAATTAGACAAGAAACTGGGTCAATAACCAAAACATAATAATACCCTCATAAAAGATGAATAAGTACTATGCTGAATACATGATTGCATTGGGTAAATATGGAGATTATAGGAAAATAATAAATGGATAAGTGGACAAGTAATTCAAAAAACATATTAGTATTAGTATTTACTAAGGAATAAGATAATTTATAGGCTGCAGACCATAAGACATAATACTAAAAGTGATAGCAGGAAGTTTGAATAAAAGACCTAGTGGTCACCAAAGGTAAAGATAATTAAAAAGGATAGAAGTTGGTTATAATGATATACTAAAGAACGAAATAGGAATATAGCAAGGATAGAAAAAGTGATAGAATGTGATGGTATACATGATCTCTAAAAAACTACAAACTGTAGTAAGATATATATTAATTTTACTTAACACTTTTTTCATTATCAATTTCAAGAGAATTAATTTATTTTTGACTAGTTAAAATTTGAGTTATAGAGATTCTACTGCATTATATCACAGAATTAATTTATTTGATCTTAAACTATTTTAGGCTAAAATTGTTGTGACTAAGTTTGCTGGTAATATTATGTTAAGAATGTTATTAGGTCACAATTTATTAATGACACATGCAATACCAATATCAGCATGCAGAAGACCATTGATATTTTGTATCTGTCAGCTAGAAAATATACACAATATAAGCTTAAGTAAAGTGTTCATTTTCATCAGAGGCGAATTAAATAAACATGTTGATCTAAAAATTTACGATTTGGATAACGCTTATCCTGACAAAATAAAGTAATACATTTTTACTAAAACTAGAACTTTATGATAGACCCACCAGTAAAAATGTTTCTAATCTTTCATTTCGCCACTGATTTTCATAATTATTATTGTTAACATAAATCTACTTCTTAATTATTAAAACAGATATGCCACCACCTATTAGTAATCCCATGCAAAAACCTATTAACATGTAAATCACCAATTTATATAAACAAAAAATTGAAATTATAAAAAGGAAAATTGAAAGAAATAGTTTGTTGAATAGAACTTATTTATGAAGGAAAATATATATTATCCATTAAATTACCTGACGATTGTTTTAATGTATGGAGTATAAAGTTGACTGTTGTAGAACGTAGATTATCATTCTTCACTATAATATTTTGAATTACTGATGCATTATAACTAATTCAAAATAAAAAAAATATCTTAGGTAAAAACAAGCTCACCTAACATAAGTATTTATGTTACAATAAATAATATTATACTTTAACTTATGAAAACAAACAATTTCTAAGAATAATAACACATCCACACCTATTATAATTGATTTATTAATATATTATAACAAATTTACATACCAAATTAATGGTACAATATTTTCAAAAAGAATCTGTTTTTATATTTGATATTATATATATTATCATATAATTTTTGGTTGGAATTATAAATAATAATAAACAATAAAATAAGACTAATTTGATTTGTTAATAGAACAGGAAGAAAAAGTAAGGGTACTACTCTACTGTGTACAGTAGATCTATTAATAGATGCATTATATAAAAATTCAATGATATATCAATATATACAAAAAACAATTCTGAGCGGAGATCGTCTGTTAAAACCTATATTGCTAAGTATATTTCATAATATTGTTATTGAAGTAATTTATTTTACTATTAATATTATGGTAGGTTGATTTAATTTTTATAAAAATAAATTGTATTTATTATATTATTAATATCTAATTATTATAATAGTATATATTCATACTATATTGCATTACAGATGTTAATTTTTAAATTAACATCACTTTACCATATAATAATGTAAATAAGGTTATAAAATAAATAGTTAATACCTAACTAAAAATTAATTAACATATTTTCAAAATATTACAATTATGTAAAAGTTTTTAAGTAATTTAAATTATAATAAAAAAAACTAATATTTTTATTATCGTTAAAATATATAATTTTGTCCAAATTTAAACTTCAAATATATAATGCAATAAAAAAAAATGAATGTATTAAAAAAGCTAAAATAAACGATTAGTGAAGAGTATTAAATATTAAGTTTATTTGTTATTCGTTTTTAGTAACATAAAAAAATAATCATTTTGTCAAAAACTAATTTCATGTAAAAAATTACAGTTTTTCTTAGTTTAATCTCAATTGTATTGAAAAAAAAATAAAAATTTTAACAGACTATACTCAATTTTCTTTCAGGAATAATCAACTTAACGGTTGAAAACAAAAGCATTTTTTTAACTGCTTATAATGTATACTCAAAAATAAAAATAAAATAAATCATGCCATTATAAAATGTATTGCTCTGCTCAGAATGTATAATAAAATGTTGAAAAATTATTTTTAAATTAATATTTGTTTACACAATGTAACTGTTTGCTTATTAAATATTAATAAATCAAATATGTAAATTAATTTATCATAAAATACATTAATATATAAATTATTATTGTATTACTTTTAAAAACAATAAAACAATTTATCTTACCCAGGAGCATTGGCTGTAATGGTATATGTACCAGGGAGTAACAATCTCCAATATTCTCCTCTATTTGTAGTTTTGACAGTATGATTAATGCCTAAAATATGTATACTAGCCCCTGGAATTGGATTATTATTTTCATCTTGAACCAATCCTGTAAAACATGTGAAAATTATAAAAAGTTATAAAATAATATGTTATATTACCAATATAAATTACACTTCAATTTTACCTTTAACTCCCATATGAACACTCTCCATATATGTTAACAAAGATTCACGGTTATATTCCCATTCTCTAGTCAACACTGATGAAGATGGGAATTTACAGCAGGTAAGTTCAATTGTAATTTCAAAACAGTTAGAATAAATGTAGTTGAAATCTTGCATTCCACCTAAATAATGATTTATGATAATTAATAATAAACAGATAAATTTATTGTCTGAATTAAGCATTAAGAAAAAAATTTTGAATATGATACCAAAATATTTAAAATTATAATTTATTCGTAGAATAGGTTTCTAAGTATTTGTTTAAAATTAAAATGTTTTTAATATTTTTTTACATTTTAGTAAGGAATAAAAACCTATTATTCAACCTGATTTAAGAAGGTTTTATGTTATTAAAAACGTTATGAAATATAATTTGATTCTTTGATTCATTTTGACTTTTAAACAATCTTCCAATATTTTATATGAACATTTTAAATGACATATTCTAATTATCCTAACGATGCATTAAATAAAAATCCATTAAGCTCTAACACATCCTTAAACATTTAATTGTCTATTTAAACACTAAATAACCCAGAGTTGATTTATTTCATTCAATTTTAATGAGTTATTAATTGTTTCAAGTGTTGGTTGCACCAGACTAAATACTTTTAATTAAATGCTTAAAATGAACTGACTAATATAAAATAAATTATTGAAATTTTATTTATTATTCAAATTAAAACATGATTTATTTTAACATTGTTATTAAATGTATTTAAATAACTTCTATACATATTTTAATTAAATTAAAACTGAAATAAAACTGTAGCACACTCAATTAATTTTGGCCCAAGAGATTGATCTCTATTACGTCTTTATGTTGAAGACACGCAAACAATCAAGGATGAAACGTTAAAGTAAGTAGACAATATATAAAAATAAATTAAAAATAATTTTAGAATTAAATGTTTACTAACCTTCAAGTTCATACCACTCAGCACCGTTGGTAATACCATTCTTAAAATGTTCTTCTTGACAAGCTGATCCATTAGCCATTTTAGGATTTTTCGAAGCATATTTCATTGATAAATATCTAAACAAAGCATCATCTGGTGTTTTCCCTCCCTGAGAAATGTTTCTAATATAAAAAGTTTAAAATAATTAATAAACAATATTATTAAATTAATTAATCATACTTAAGATTATGGTTAGCACTAATAATAAATAAAAATGTTGTACATTATAATTGAAATTAACTACTTTAAATAAAATATTAAAAAATAATATTTTAAAGTATGTTAATCATATAATTATATGATATATTAATATTTAGTTAGTGTAATAAAATTTAATAGCAAAATAAAATTTTATATATTAAAATAAATTAAAAATAAACTAATTTTTTTAAAGATATTTATTTACTATTGACCCAAAACCAAATAAAAAACTATATCTTCATGTTACTAATAATTATTAAAAATATATATTTAATAAATAGTATTATTACAAAAATGTGAAATATTACATTACACATTAGCAGGGTTTTCTTTAAATTATCCCTATATTTTGAAAAGCTAAAATATTGAATTATAATATATTATATTATATAACATAGTAAAATTAAAAAATGTTATTTAAAAAAATATGAGCTTAAGGTATAATGACTACACTTTTAAATGTCACATAATTTTATTTCAAACAAATTATTGATATTTTACTCATTATTTATAGTTTTATAAAATAGTATTTTTAGTATTTTCGTATAATATAACAATAAGGACAAAATTTAAAGAATTATTTTGATAGAAAATTGCTGTTTGAAATAGTATATACTTATGCATTACCTAATTACTTTTGTATATTAAAACTATATTCTAATTATCATTTTAATAAATAAAGGTTAAATAATAACCACTAACTAAAAAATTATTATTGATATGCAAAAATAAATTTAATAACATTTATTTGGTTTTGCACTGATAAAAGAATAACTAATTAATTATAAGAATGATTTTAAATGTATGAATAAATTGACATAAAAAAAAAAATTCTGTTAATTCAAATAACAGTAACAATTTTTTTGAAATTAGATGTCAGATAACTGTTAAGGTCATCAATTCTCAAATAAAATAATGCTCTACAATTTCTTATTTATGTATATCATTATTTACTTAACTTAAACTTATGTTAACAAAATATATTCATACATTTCTATCATAGGTATTTTTATTTTTGTGAGTTACAGTTAGTCAACACAACAATGCACACAAACATACAGATTTACAATATTTTTAAGTGAATTATAATATTTTTCATTGCTAAATATTGCTACATATAAACCATTAACATTTAAAATCAAAACATTCCAAAATAGCATTCCAAATAGTATTTGTAGCAACAAAATAAAAACAATGGTTTTATTACAACCTTCAAATAAATTTATGTTTATTCCCATTGGTACTTACAAAAAAATACACCAACCTCCTGAATGCTATAGATAAAAATATAAAACAAAAATTATTTTTTTAAACTAAAAAAAAATATAATAGTAATAGTTAAGTTTTATTGACATTATTTTTGAATAATAATCTTATATAATATGTATCGTGATTTCAAACATCAAAACGTAGTCAGATAAAATAGCAATTTAATAATTATGACCTATGTTAATAGCGTTAAATTGAATTGACTAATTAAGCTAGTTTAAATAAACCATTCTATAATCATTAAGTTTCATAATACTAGCTAGAGTTCCTCAGGGTTTATGATTATGAGTATAAGATAAATATATATATTTATTTTAATCCCGTTGTTAAAAATAAATAAAAATATTTTGTCATTTATACACATTTTAATACATCTTTATTATTTTCAAGGGACATCTTCAAATGCATTAAAATATTACAGCAAAAACTTTCATAAAGTAATATTATAAAAGGAATTATGTCAACACAAAATTTGATTCTAGATATTTAGTAATTCTTATTTAAAAATCTAACAATTAATCAAAAATTGAAAGAAAAAATTATATTTGTTTCTTTATTAACAGTACATTTTTAGAGGATATAATAAAGCAAAATACAAATAATTAATTTAATTAAGAATAAAGATTTCTTTTAAGAAGTTGTAATAATATACTATAGTACAGCAATAGTGATAAAGATTATTTTAACATAATAACATAATAATATATATTGTATTATTTTATCATTATGTAATATTTACAAATAATCATTAATTAATATATTGCTTACATCTACATTTTTTTATAATAATTATAATTATTTACATAAATATACATTTTTTTTTTTTTATGGGAATGTATACATTTAAGTCATAAAAATAACTGAAAAAATAAATTGAGTTAGTAATATTGATTTTACTGTGATTTGAGTAATTCAAAATGTTTTCATTAAAAATACTATAATAATTTAAATGCAGTAATTTACCATTTTTTTCCAAGTCAATTAATGACAAAAATAAATCATCTGTAGCAACAATTATTTTCATAACTATTTTTTCTAGTAATTTATCTAAAAAAAGTCGCTACTAATTTACTTATTTTTCTACCTATTATTTTTTGTATTTTATGATTATGAACCTTTTTTATAGATTGTATATTTTATTAATAAATTTATTTACACAAATGTTAAAGTTATTAATAGCATCATTGATTTTTGTTATGAAAGAAGTCCTCAATACGGCCTAAATATTTGATTAGATCTTATAATTTATACTTTTAAAAATACATTATAGCTTTTATTGTTACATACATTTTTAAACACAAAAACCTAACAATATTAATATTTAATAATACTTTATTATTAATCCATTTACATTAAATACCTACTCATAAAAAATATGTAAGTAGTCTAGTCAGTTATCTAGGCTTTTGCACAGAGTTAAATAAACTTTAAAAATTAATGCTAATTTATAAATATGAATATCATTACAACATTATTATTATTTGTTATCATACAGCAATCAAAATATATGAGTATTAATAATTATGAATAAAATGATTATACATTTATGGCATATCAGCATATTATAAGCCAGGACTATCCCATTAAAAATAAATTTAAAAAAAAGTAACCATACATTATTCTTATTGAACTTTATAAGAAAAATCTATTGAAATAAATAAATATTAATTTCTGTTTAATTATAAGTATTTCATTAAAAATGAACTACAATAAATCTAAAGTAAGTATAATTATTTGTTTAATTACAACAGAAATTATAATTACTTATCAAAGATCATTAACTAGTTAACTAATGTTGAATAATACATTTTTATGTTTTTATATACTGCTTAGCTAATTATTTAAGTATTTTAATCTTTTTTGAATGTGGGATCAAAATTATTTATAAATAAATAAATTACATAAAATATAGATATAACAACATCCTTTAATTATCTCAATGAAAAATTTATATAAATATTTAAATTCTAGGCTTTCAACAAAAATCTAAATTTTGAATTTTAAAAAATAGCCATTTTTCAAACTGAAAAATTACTAATTTAAATCATGTTAAGTTTTTGATATTTGTCTAAATCAATCTCAATCTATTGAATACCCACTTTTTGACAATGATTTGTAAAAAAAAAAGTATCTAAAAGTAGAACTTTCAATAGATGTTATAAATGTTGACAACCTTTTTTGGAAAAGCAATTTAAATACTTAAACTAAATTTTATTATACAGAATGCTTTCCAATAAAAGATCTGTTCAAGTATTAGCAATTCCTGGAAATACTTCATAAATATGATAAATAAATATTCATCAATGAAATCAAAAGATTATAAAAAAAGATTTTCCAAATAAATAATGGATCCAAAAAAATATTAGATCCTGAAAATAAACTTTCAGATAAAATATAATAGGATATCCCTCTTTCAATGCAATTCAAAATTAATAAATTATGTTATGAAAACTGGTATATATTTTTACATTAAATAATTTTTCAAAATCCATTTTAAAATAAAATCATTTTTGTTAACTTAATTACATTCTCACTGATATCAAAAACTTAATTTACTTTAGTTTAACATTTTTTTATCAGTTTTTATTTTTTAATTGAAAAAATTATATTTAGTTTCAAATATAATTGTTTATTCTTATATGTATACAAGAACAACCTTTTTTTATGTTCCAGTTTTGTGATGACACTATTTAACATTTTTCCAATTTTTTTTCACAAGGCTATACCAAATATTATTATTCACAGTTTAATTTTATTTGTCATTAGTTATTATAAGAAAGCACAAGCTACACACGGTTATATATATATATATATATATGATTTTTAAATGACTGTAGAAAAAACAAACTTAATTAATATTATATAGATTTACACTATTTACAGTGATCTATAATCCCCATCATCGCCTTTACTTATGATATAACGGAGTTTTTGGTTAGAAAATTATAAAGGTACTTTGAAATATAGTTTTGGAACCATTAAGTTAATTAATATGAATATGCATATAAAATAATATATATATATGTAATAAACATATATCATAATAATTAAATATTTTTTGCTACTATTGTGATATGTTATCTAAGATATGTTTAACCTTAAGGTTATAATCTGTTGTTAATAATATAATTGTTAAGCTATAATAATTTAATATGCTATAAGTTAATAAAATATAAAAATTAATAAAACAACTCGGTTTAAAATTGTTATATTAAATAATCGTTATCATGCATTGTTCAAATATAAATATTTAAAAAATAAAACAGATATTGTTTAATAGAAAAATATTAAGAAACATTATTTTTTAAATAAGTATATACTTAATTATTAATTTATAATGTATTTTAAAATTAGATAAGTAATTAAAAAATCAAAAAGTAGTTATAAAATAAAGATTTTAAGATGATTAGCTTTAGCTAAACAATTTTTTTTTAAAGTAATGTTTATCCAAAATATTTAGTGTTTTTTATCTTTTATACACACTATATTTATTATCATATGTATAGATAAATTATTTAATTTAATAAAAATTGTAGATAGTTACTAATTAAATAAAAACGTACCTGTAATAATACTTGTCAAAAGGATAGCTGGCTACAACAGCACCACCATGAAAATTTGCAGACAACACAAATGGATTATTAAGAATCCAATCTATAATTGCTCTAGTTTCTGGTTGTTGCATGTTAAAAGACTTTTTATCGATTTGGGGAAAATTTCTATTCAAATCTACACCTTTTGCATTATTTCGGCCTGCATAGCCTTTTTGAGAATTGCAATCACCTTCCTAAGACAAAAATATACAACATTCAATTTATAGTAATTTTATAATTAATTAGTTTAGACAAATAAATAAACGTAATATTGTCTTACCTGTGAAGCAGAATAACCATCTGGATTAAGTGTAGGCATCAGGAATATATCAGTTGAATCAACAATTCTAGATATACGATTATCTGAACCATATAGCGATGTCAAATATTGAGCTAAATATAAAAGCAATTGCAAGCCAACCGTTTCATCTCCATGCATGTTTGCTATATACTTAAACATTGGCTTCAGAATTCTTCTACTTTGTCCAATATTAGAAGTTATTTCAATAGCTAAAATACTCTGGCCCAGTGATGATACACCAATTTCATGTACCCTGGCTATAGTTGGATTTTGTTTTTCAATTTTATAAAGTAAATTAGCTATTTCAGTAGTATTGTAGTATCGTTCATCAAGGAATTCTTCGTGCAAACCAACTTCACGAATAGACTTTGCAGAAACAGTGATGAACAAGCAAGTGATTACACTCAATTTTAATACAAATGAATACATTTTTAATTTTAATGTTAAAAACTAGAAACTAAATGAGATTCACTAAATAAAAATAATATTAAAGCTGTACGAGATTCATTATTACGAGAAGTATAAAGTTACGTATATTAAAATATAATATATTGTGATGTGTATTGTGTTGGCTCAACGATCAATTATTAGTTAGTCGTTATTAAAGCATTTACACTATTAACAAGTAACCACGATGTAATACTACAATAAGTAACTCAACGACACTATATATAAGAACTAATGACTAATGAGTAATATAGCGGGTAGGAGTATGGTAGGAGTAACGTTAGAACTTTACACAATACAAAACCGCAATAACTATTAACTACTAATGCCGAACGTTGTTCGCACTATGACTATATAATTGTTGCTACTTGCTACGTATTCCGTGATAAATAATATCAGTTATCACAATTCATACAAATTTGTACTTTGTTACCAACCTGTATTATTAATTTGAACCATGGTATCTGCATTCTGCATTGATTATGGACAAAGATTTAAATATTATATAGGTAATAGTAAAATCCTTGTAAATACTAAATTACTAAATAATAGTTATAAGTTGTAACTAACGCTAGGATAGTATAAGATTTTGCATTTTTTTGTATGACTTACAGGATATAAGTTATATCCTGTAAGCACAAAATGTGATTTGGTCATCTACGAGTTCAAATAGGTATATAGTTTTTATTTTGCATTTTTTTTGTACTTTTTTTAATTTAAGGTCATTGGATAGTATTTTTAGGTCATTTTTTTCAATTTTACAGGTATTTTTTATACTTTATTTATATCTGGGTAATATTTTTATAAATATTTAAATAGATTTTTTAAATGGTCGTTTTAAATTATTGTACAAACATGTAAAGATACAACATTAAAATAAAATCATAAACATATTTTTTAAAAATATTTAATATCTCGAAATACCAATAATTTGTTGTTTGTATAATATAAAATAAATACTCGTTGGACTAACCGAACATTGAGAAATTACCGATAATAATGTTCGATTACATGTTATCTTCATCAATTTATTATTAAATTTAAACTAAGTTTAAATTTAAATTTTAGTTATTTTTTAGTATTTTTTTACAATACTTTATTTCAAAATAAATTAATTTTAGAACAAATGACGCTGGCCATTATACCAAAAGATGAATTTATTTGTGTTTTGAATGATTAAAAATAAAACCTGTTATTTATTAATTTATTAATATAATTTTTTTTTTTCGAGTATTTTATGAGGTCATTTTTTCTTATATCATTTTCTAAGTTTTAGGTCATTTTTTTAGGTTATTAATATTCTGGCCCTAGTAACTATAACTAGAGCCCAGATTTATATTTAGTAAAAATCTAAAAAGTATGCAAAATGATTTTTTTTTATATAAAAATATAACAATCTAAACGTATGTATAAAAAAGTTAACAAAAAAAAAATTCAAAATAACATTTATTAATGACATTGTGTAATATGTAAGTATGTAAATATAAAAGTATATTAAATTTATTAAAGTTTGCTCCACCATACCATACGTCTCAAACAGCACTATCCACTCCTATTTAAAAATGAAAACTGTCCAGGAAAGCAGGAAGAAACAAAATCACATTATAAACGCTTTCATAAACGTCTGTCCTCCAACAATAATCCACTAATACGCGATTTCGCAGTCCCAACCATTCCTGGCAATCCATCTCTCAAATGTAGTTGGTGTCGTGACTTAATTGATCCCCCCAATCCCCATGCAAATTTAAAAAAAAAACTCATTAGTGAGTGTTATTGATGGATGGCTTCTCACATCTCGTGTTTCATGTAAACATATATGCTTATATTAGTTCTCCTAGTTCTTTTTTGGTTATGTTATATAATATATAATACATATATATTTAATTTCAATCTTTACCACATGTACTTATTGTGCCTCTTAGGTATAGATTGTATATTTCAAAAAATAAAAAAAAAATTATTAAGGTATTATATATACAATTCACTTTATGTAATCCTGTTTCAAAATATTATACAATTTATATATTCAATTTTCAATTATTCTTATAAGACGAGTATAATATATACTATGAAGTAATAAAAATTGGTTTTAAGTTTTCGAATTGAAAATTTCTATGATTATCTCGAAGCACACTTTTTACCAAGAAAAATGTCTTCCGCATCACAAGATACAATTAGAACATTTAATAGATACTTAAAACTAGATAAATCTTCGACTGAAAAATAAAGTAATGCAATAATAAATGATTAAAATAACTAGTATTTTTTTTATTTTTTTTTTTTGGTTTTTATCTATATCTGTTACTAGAATTTGGAACGTTAAACAAAAATATATATTTATATCTGTATTAGTTATAATTTAAATATAACATAAACATAGAATTATAGTGTACCGGTCACTGAACTTTGAATAAGTAATGTTTATTATTTACCACAATCATACGATTTATATAAGTGTTAAAATAGAATCCAAATGTTATTATTAGAAGCGTGATTATTGCCGGATAGATTGTTGACAATAATGACAATATTTTACGATATGAAACTTTTTTTTTAAATCATATTTAGCAGTGCATGAACAACAAGCGTCGACCATAATAATTTAAAATGGTTAATATATCAATATTGAATAGAATAATTTTTATAATTTCTATTGCGGAAATTAGATACTATAATATCTTATATCAAAAAAACAATATTATACATCAGTAAAAAAAGTTCAAAGGGGATCTATTTCCCATATCTCCCTGTAAAAACACCACATACATGCAATATACATGATAAATAATCATATGAAAAACAATTATTTTTTTTTTTTTGTATACACAAAACATTTTATTTATATAATTATATCAAATATGTATAACATGAGTATTTATCATGAAGTAAATCACCAAATATAATAACAAAAATATATAAAAACATTAAAAACTATGACAGGATAGATGGACACAAAAAAGGGGGAAAGGGTACCGATAGCGTTCGTGAGAATAGAACTGGGCCACCGTTTCATCGAATACAGATGTATTCACGTTACCGCAATCGGCCCAAGGCGGTCGAACGGAGTGTCGGACATGTAGGGTTGCGGGCGCGCTAAGACCGTGACCGACTGGTGGTGTCGGCGCGACTGTGGCGAACTACAAGAGCGGCCTGTGCGTTGACATACACTTGGATTGGATCATATGGATGGCGAGGGCGGACAATGACGGAGATTCGGGCAAGTGCTAGTGCATTTGCAATAGAGTGCAACGGTTGCAACATGAGGCGGCCGGCCGACGGGATTCAGGGGCGAAAACTCAGTGAACCACCGCACTGGTTCGAGTCCTGTGTAGGTAGGTACGTCATTTTTGCCCGGATGCCCCGCCGGTCGAGTACGAACTGCCGGCCGCCAATGCGCCGAAAACGCCGAGACCGGTTGCAAGACGTGCTTACAACCGGATGCGCCGTCAACTGTGCTACACGGTTTCACGGACATCCGGTCCTCCATTGCTTATCTACCCGAATCTGCGGCAATACTGTCATTGCGCCTCCTCGCGTCCGTCGCGCCAGCGACCGATCACCGACACAGCTGGTTGGACAGTCTCGATAAAAAAAAGTCGTCCCGTATCACAACCGATGTTCGCCATAACACGTCCACCGGAAAGACGCAACCGCGGAAAACGTGATATAAATAAATATACCGCCTTCACAATCGTGCGCTTTCGGTATCCTTTCCCTTTCTTATGGTGCTTTTGATCCCCATCTTGATCGCGTGGCGACACACAACCACAACACATGGCCCTGAAGACCCTCCGGAAACCTCTCCGAAGGGTCGACAGGAATTGACGTCTTATTTGTTGCGGTTGTGTAAACGGCACCATTGTATCGATACCCACGACAATAACGGACATCTCCAGCTTGTTTTCCTCAATAGTAGGTTTGAGTGTTTTCGTTGTTTCGACACCTGCAGAGTCACCGCAGTCCTTCTTAATATCCACCATCGGAGTTTCGACCGGCGTGCTGCAATCGATTTGTTCACAACCGATGATCTCCGTTGTCGATGACTGGATGGAAAGTGCTGGCGTCAACATTTGCTCCTCTGCAAGGCTATCCGATTTGGGGCACGTTTCTTTTAAGGATACACAATGCATCAAGCTTTGCTCGGTTGACGTGATTTCCATTACGGTTTGAAAAGGATGAAAAAAAAACTTATAACAAATAACTCTACCTAACGTCTGTTTATTGCAGAGTATGAAAATCAACTGATGAATTAATAATTTTCTCCATGATATATATACTTATATAAGGATATCATCTTGGCAATAATCAAATATGATTTAACAAAATTTTATAAGCAGTCAATAACAGTAATATAAGTAATGTAAAAATGAAACAAAATACTACGTTTTTTAAATTTAATCATTATTCATAAATTTTATACTTGAAATTTTCACGAAATGTTTATATTATCATTTTAAATTTATGGTATAGTTTTTAAAATATTTCGACTCTTTTTGAGCTATTTATAAATTAAAGGTATGAGATAAATACCAATAAAAAAATATTCACTGGGTCGAAAAATTCATTAAAATTTAATCCAAGATCCCACATATGATTTTTTTTAAATCTGTATAAAAGCATTAAAAACATTTAAGCACAATTCAAAATTGCAAAAACTTTTAAATTATTTTTTTGCTATATTGTTAAAAATGTATAAAAAAATTTTTAGTTAAACACTTAGTAGAGTAACCACTTTCATTATAGACACTATTGAAATTTGAAACTAATTGCAACTCTAAAACAATTTTAAAAATCTTTAAACATGCAACATATAAATTCTTAATAACAACATTTTCACCAAACAACATATAATAAGGGACATTAACCATTAATCACCAAAGAGTTCATAAAACCTTTCTTCCTTTTGAGCGACTTCAATAGCCGCAGCGTTTATTCACATTCACGATTTTTTAGACATAACCGAGTTCAGCTTGTAATAAAGTATAAAATACCTATCATTATTTTTGTTTGGTAACACGGAAAAAACAGTTTGAATAATTATTACTAGAAATTAATATTTAAGTGAATATAAATTATAATGTATATTAAGTTAACATGTTGGAAATATCATCTATACTAATTATACTACTATACCGGATACCCACACAAAATCAGTATACTAAAAATATTTATCCACATGCATTACGCTAAATTTTATCATTATGCAACCAAATTTAACTCAAATGTATTTAGTATAGTTACGAAGTACACAGGGATAGTTAGTATACAAACACAAAGACCTAAATAGTGGTCACTTTGGACGGATAATATAGAGGTAACTGGGATTGATAAGAAGGTAGACAGCTTGTCCAAGCGTGAACGTAAGATATATTATTTCGCTAAATTTAGCCCCCTGTTCTTTAAACCAAAACGATAAGAAATTTTAGATGGTTTTGAATGAGCTTTGTACCATTTAGGGATTGGGATGGAGAGCTAAGAGTGGTTTGTCACTAAAGAAATCACAGGTAGTTGTAAATTTAGTGGTAGCCGGTAGGTTGATCTGAGGTGAATATAGGTTGAATAATAGTGAAGCTGCGGCCGCAGCTTGTATGGTATACCGGCATAAATTGGGAATATTTCAGATGTGTAAGATACTGAGCGTACAGTGAAGTTTCTGTTCTGAAAGGAAGATTTAAAGAGCTATTAGCAGGAGAAAAAACAGTTTAACTTGAAGAGAAGGCTTTTATGTCAAACTGTGTTGAAAGCTTGTGCTTGCACGTCTAGGAATGTACCTGTACCTACATATTAGTATTTTTTTCAATGCGTAGAAGATGTTGTCAACTAGGCAGTGGATTTAGGGTAGTTATAGAAAAGAGTGATTGTGGCAAAATCCAAATTGAATGTTAGATGATAGGTAAGCTTTAATGACTGGAAGAGTTAACTTCAACATTAATGGTGGGAATTTAAAACGTATATGTATAATATTTTATTATTATGAATTATACTATAAGTACTCGATGAGCTTTTTGATTTTTCTATGATATTTTATCATCTATTTTTATAATGGAATTTTTTTTACTATTTTACGGTATTTATAGAAAAATATTATTAAAATTTGAATTACTTAAGTTGATGTAATATATGGTATAAATATATACTATAATATAATAATTATTAATTAAATACTAATAATATGATAAATGCAATATTTTTAGAGAAAATTATAATAACCTACTGTTAAAAATTGTAATACTAACAGTAAAATAAATTACTTAGTAATGATTTTATTAGTAAAAACAAATCAAGAAGTATACTTAGTAATAAAGGTTAACAAATCTCCGTTTTGCAGAATCGTTTTTCGTATTTATTGATAGGTAAATTATTGAACTCAATTTTAATACACCATCATAGTGACCCTCTCGATACGTAATGTACAGTAAAGTGGTACCCCATGTTTACTTTTCTTTTTCTTTTTTTTAAATTTTACAATAATTGAAACAAGTCGGAAATTTAACGACTAACGAGCTATATTATGATGGAAATTAAAAAAAAAAACACTAAAACTATTTATAGTAGGTACTTAGGTATATGTACTAATCAACGCATAGTCATTTATATCATATATCATACATCATATATTATAATATATATAGATTAAAATACTTTTAATATATATATCTTGACATGCCTATTTGGTTAAATCATTGTAACATACGATTAAAGATAATATTACCTATATATTAAATTAAATTGTAATGGATATGTTAAATTTAAATTCAATGATAAACAAGCTACAACACGTTTGGGTACAAATTTTTTTCCGATAACGTTAAGTACTTAAGTAAAATTTTTTTTTATGTAGCTGTTATAGGTTAGATATTATTTATTATAGGTATACATTAATTAATTACCGTAATATAATAAAAAGTCGTAAGCGCGTTATGCCGCGTTGTGTGCGGATCATAACAATTTAAATAAAAAAACGTTACGTACCTTCCATAAGCGTGATTGTTAAACGTAATTATTATTAGGTATTATGATAATTATGATTCATGAGAGAATTGCGGAGGCTATATCTGCACTGTCCAGTAGAACCTATCTATTTCGGTCTACTGGCGTCGGTGAAACTCACTTTATGAACTATTTCAATTAAGTTGAAATCAAGCTACTCTATTAATTAAATCGCAATCTAGCACTTTATTCGTTTTTCCAAATTTCATTATATTTAATCGCACAATATGTATAAAATTCATAGCGTACAAAATGATTTATAAGATAGGTATAAACAAAGCAAAAAACTTATAGTAAGAATGAGATTGTAAATAATTATTGCAAAAGAGACATTTTCCAAAGCTATGTTTTAAACAATGGTTTTTGTCATGATGTTAGTAGAATGTACGTACAGACTTGCCTAGAAAAACATCTGACAAATAATTGACTGCGAGAAAATCAAGGTTTTTCCAAATAAATCTCCGTTATGTAGATTTTTCATGAAAAAATAAATATGTCTAATCACAATAATAATTTTATTTTCAATACCTAACCATTAACAAATGACAATAACTTACGAAAAGTTGTTCGATTTTTGTTGGCTGAAACAAAATTCATGCGTGATCCAACATTATTTGAATTCCGTGATGTTACATTATTGTAACCTATAATAATTTTAAAAGACGAGCTATCCAACGCAATTTTTTTTTTTTATTTGAAGATAGTGCGAGAGAGAGCTTTATATAGTTCATTTATAATATTTTAATATTGATAATAAAAAAATTAGATTACAAACTTTACATAACACAAAATTTATCACGTATTTGAAATATTATAAATATTATAAGTTCCTATTATCAAGTCCAGATTAAAGTTTTTGAGCCTACACTATGAAATAAAGTAGATATTATCTAAAAAATTATCTTTAAATATAATATAATTCATAACATGTGGAAGTATTTAATTCAAACATTTTTTTTTTTAGATTTAGCTGAAATGAATTTTTTTATCATATGTGCACATTTATCATATAACTGATAACAATTATTAAATTCCAAGAAAAAAATTAAGTAATATCAAGTATTTTATTTTCAAAATAATTTTTTCTTTTTAAATACTTTTATTTTTATAAAGGATTAAAAGTAATACCTAAGTATTTTCTTCCACTCATAATATTTTAAAAGAATTAATTATTACAATCCTATAAAATATGTATTGTTAAAAATTAAAGACACATAAAGTCTTGTGCATCTCTCTGGATTGTTCTCCCTTAATCCCAAGTTGTCTATTAAAGCATAATATAATAGCACTCGGCAGATAAACTTCATAACAAAAGTATACATTTCTTTCATTTTAATGTCCAAATGCTGTAAGAATTTTTAATATGTACAAGTAAAATCACTTAACCGAGTTGCATTGGATATTTTATACGTAGTTTATTTATATTACTATTAGTAATTTATAATTTTATTATTATTATAGTGGACATAATAAACTAATTATTGACCAAAACATTGTATATATTGAATAATAATTATGCTGTTTTACTTTATTAATACCTATTAACTTATAGTTTATAAGTCAATATTGTAGTACATAAATACATGTTTACAGTACATATAAATATATATATCATTATACAAATAGATAAAAACAAAACATAGTAACAAATACATTGCTCACAAAAAACATCACAAATATTTATTTATTATTATAAAGTTTAATCAATTTCTTGTTTGTATTAAAAATATATTATTCGATTAACAATGTCAAAATAGGATTGGAAAAATCATAAAAAAAACTTAAAAAAATTTAATTATACTGCTAAAAATCCTTAAAATAGTATAGAGATCATAAGAATAAGGATTTTGTATTATACTATAAGAAATTTTTTCTTTTAGTTAATACAATATTGTTTAGCAACTTCCACTGGTAAAGGCACCAACCAATAGTCAGGTAATTGGTTATTGTGTTCTTTAAGGTATTGATTAATAAGTTCATTAGGACCAGGATGTTCTTTTCCATTGGGTAATCTAACATAAAAATTAACTTCACCATTTAAATCTGGCTTTGAAATAATTTGACATTTCACATTAACCATTGAAGAGTTATTTGGAAGATGGCCATTTGACATAATTGACCTCCTTTTGATTGAATTAAAATGGGAGTCTATTTTTTTCTGTGGTGTTTTAACCATAGTGACTTCAATACCTTTTGGTAAATGTACATTTGCTGGCATAATAGTAACATTTTGTGAAAGTTTTTGTATAATAGATGATGTTGCTTGAGATTTATTATAATTAGTAGGAATTATTTTTCTGTTTGCAGAAACAGAGTTGTATGATCTATTTAAGTTAGTTTTAAAATTACAAGGTTTTTTAATTTTTGACGGTGAACTCTTGTGTGTTACAGTCATTGAAATAAATTGAACATCATCTTCATCATCACTAATAATAATTTGATCATCATCTTCAACTGAAATAACAACAGATTCTGTTGGTTTATAATTATCTTGTTTATTAGTTTTATTATTTTTATTTTCAGTACAAGTAGAGATTGATATTTCTAAATTATTATAAAGAATTTCACAATCATTTTGCATATCTTCATCTACGGTTATAATTTCTACTGGTTTTAAACTATCGGGTGGTTTTTCGTTTTCTTCTTTATCACTATCAATAAGCACAATTTCTTCATTACTAAAAACATTATCAATGTTTTTGGAATCAATCACTCTTTTATTATGATCATAAACAATTTTATTAGTATTATTATTACATTTAACATTATTTTGAGTTTTTGGTAATTCAACTGATTTGATAGAATTATCTTTCTTATTAGTATCAAACACTTTAATTTTAGTGTGTTTTGGCACTTTATCTTCTACCCTCAATCGTTTTTCTAATTTAGCAAGTTTAGGAGGTGTTTGCAGTAATGGTTTAATTTTGTTTTTAGGCTGGTTTATAGCACCCCATTCGTCTTCAGAATTAGTAAAATCAGATATGGATTTAACATCATTTTCACTAAAATATTCTTCAGATTCATAGTACTTATCAGTTTCAAAATATTGTCTTGTCGCCAATTGTCTTGTCCGTTTTCTCAAAATTATTTCATTACTCTGAGCTAAAAATAATAATAATAATGATGATGATATTGCATAATGTCTAAAATATATTTTTTATTTAAATAAATAGAATATATCTGATATAATTAGAATATTTGGAATAATAACACCTATATAAATATTTAAAAACGTTAAGATAATAAGTATTGGAAATAGTTACAAATAGAAAATAAAATGTATTAACAACACATTGAAATTAATGACATGTATAATTATTTAAAAAAAACAATAATGAAATACTATTAAGAAGTACCAGAAGGCAGAAATAAATAAAAAAAATTAAGTTAGAAATTATAAAATAAAAATTAATAACCCAATTATCAATAATAAAATTAACACGCTATTATGAACTTGATCTACTCAAAAACTTTGGTAAAATGTACTGCCAGTTATTAAATAAATAAGGAGTGATTGAAGTTTAGACCTAATCATCTAACAAAACTGTAAGACTTAAACAGAGAATTTTGAAGAATTTCCAATTTTATTATGTCTTAGTTATAGTCATTTTCATATTCAAAACACTCTTCATTTGTAATAACTTATGGAAAATTAAAATTTAATATTTTATTTTTATGTTTGTTGATAGCACTATTTCAATTGAAAAACAAATATTTAAATTTTCTTTAGTTAAAATATGGTTAACTTGTAACAAGTTACCTTAAATTGTTGTCAGATGATATTGACTTTTTAATTGTTAAATTATTAAGTGGTTACAAAATAATGACCATATTGTTATTTTTTTAAATATGTCTTCAAAATAAAAAATATATTGCTAGTAAATATTATTATGGATATGACTTTGTTCCAATGCTTTAGCTTTATGGTCAATTTGACAAAGCATGCCGATAGACGTTATGATACCGTCACCACTAAGTACTGATCACATTTTGAACAAAGTATTTTAGTACAATATTTTAAAATTTATTATTTTAATTTAACAAGAATTATTAAATATAAATATCTATTACCTTTTATTGTTGGCTTTGAATCTTTCTTTTCTAAAAGTGATAGATTATTTTTATTTTTTGAACTAGCTAATGTTTTATTATGTTCATAATATTCATAACTCTGACTAGTATCAAATATGTTTTTAACATTGTGTTTTGGCATTTTTCCTTCTACACATAACCGCTTTTCTAGTTCAAGAAGTTTAGTAGGGGTTTGCAGTGGTTGTTTAACTTTATTTTTAGGCTGATTAATAGCACCCCATTCATCTTCAGAGTCAGTAAAATCAGATAAGATTTTATCATTTTCACTAATATATTCATCAGATTCATAATAGTCATCAGTTTCAAAATCTTGCTGTACGATTAATTTTCTTTGACGTTTCTCAACAATAATTTCTTCATCAGGAGCTTAAATTTAAAAACCATAATATTAGTTTGAATTATTTGTAGAATAATAAAATAATTATGAATATTGAGTATAAAAACAAAAAACTCTATTTGCTACATAGTAAGCATTAAGTAAATACTATCATTGAGTTGGTTGCTGAAATGGGTATGTTAAATTATAAAAGACAATTTTTACCAGAGATCATATCAGCTTAGATTAATATAAATAGCTTGATATATTGTGGAAATGATCATCCCTTGTTAGTGGGCTTTAAAATGTTTTATAATATCAAGTTTTATTAAAATACTTAAATTTTTTTTGTTTACTTTTTATTTTTTCAGCAATTCAAGGCAAACCAGGATATTATGATACAATTAAATAAAAAGGGATGAAGAAAAGAGACAATATAATCAAAAAAGTGATTACTGATCAAACAAACTTTATTGCACTAACTGCATATTTAACCCAAATTAATTAAATTATATCAATATAACAATAATAAGTAAAATATAATGTTAATAAAAAAAATGAAAAATGAAACATACAAATATAAAATTCTAGATGCAATAGTAAACATCAAAATAATGTTATATGAGACATCATTTAATAAGGACTAACAGTATAACGAAATAATATTAAAATTGTTGTTTCTAGTTTAAATGTTTGTCAACATTTTAACTTAGAATAAAAAATAGTACTTATATATTTTTGATATTTTTATACCAGTCAAAGAAAAACTTATAATAATTCTTGTATTTAATTTTTAATTCCTAAATATTAAAATTTAATTTAAAAAATCGAAAACTATAATATATATATATATATATACTATGAGCTATTTCTTTTAATTAATAAAAATTAAATAAATAAAATACAAAGTTCAAAAAAGTTATCTTTTTTTGAAGAAATTAATGATGATCATAATCTCATAATTGATGTTTTATTCAAAAAAATGGCTTTGTTCAATTACTAGGCTATGATATGAATATTAAATATATTTTCTTTAAAACTAATCAAATGTTAGTAAAAAATGATTGTGTATTAGGCTGTTTTTTTTTTTTAAACTCTGGTATTAACCATTCGAAAGTATTTACTTTTTATTAACATACATAAAAAGGAAAAATTATGGTCATATATTAAGAAATCTATACATAACTCAAAAAGTCAAAATATTTTGAAAGTTGTACTTATTTTTTAAAATGTTGAGAGGTTTTAATTTTTGACTTCTCTCTTTCATAAATTAACTAAATTTATTTTTCTACTAAAAAATACATTGAAGTTGAAAATTCAAGTAATTTTTCGGTTCAAAGGGTGATTACAAAAAAAAAAAAAACACTAACACATAATCATAAAATCAATACATTCATTGCTACACATAAAATCTAAAATGTATACTACCTTGAACTATTGACTTTGAATCTTTTCTTTCCCAAAATGATATATTATCTTTATCCTTTTGAATTCTATCTGGATATGATTCACAGTCTTTAAATAATTTTATTTTAGAATCATTGTTTAAGACAATGAAATTATATTCTTCTGATTCAATTTTCATAAGAAAATCTTCTAGAGCAGTTATTAATTTTTCAGGTACAGATGTTCCTTCCATATCCAATTTATAAAGAAATGTCCGAAGACCTTCAACCGAATCAGCAATTAACTTAAAATTTTTTTCTTTTTTAAATGAACAAAAACCTTTGAAAATATAAATTTTATAAAATATAAATTATTAATACAAAAGTTTGAAGGAATGTTCTTACCATTCATAGGTTGATTAGCTTTGATATTTTCCATTTCTTTATCAGTTTTTTTTGATTCAAGAAATTCAAGACTTGGCTTAAAAATAAATAAAATTATTTCATAATAATAATATTATTTAAATGATATAAATTATAATTATAAAATGATTACTTCATCAAATGGAATGTTATAATAATATATCCTTAAATCCGGCATTGAATCAAAAAAGAAATATTCCTCGGTTTCTAAATCATTTTTCCATATAGTACATTGTCTTTCATTACAATTTGTAATAATATCATTAATAGTTTTAAATTTAACCTAAAACAAATATATACATAAATAATAGAGATTATTAATACATATAAATGTTATTAAACTTACAGAAACATAATCACAGAGTCCTTTTAGAAGCCAAACTTTCATGAAATATGAGAGTTCACTATAATCTTTTTCAACTAAAGGATTTTTTTCATTCATAACAGTCCAAAAATCTGGATGGATACCTAGTGAATTCATTACCTGAAATATAAAATTATTTTTATTATTTATTCCATATAAGTATTAAAAATAAATTTGTTAGTAATAAAAATAATACTTACAATAACTTTATTTTTATTTTTTGAGTGGTATACTTTAAACCAGTCTGATACTTTTCTTGAAAGTTTTTCAGACCAAATTGTATATGGCATTACTTGACCAACAAACTTTGTTTTTTTGATTGGCATCAAAAGAGTAGTCATGATTTTACCCATAGTTGTAGATTCTTTAGGCATTAAAAACATTCTTTCAATTTCTCCTTGATTAATAATATCAAGATCAAGTTTTTTAAATATAATAGTCACAAAATTACCTATTTCTGGTAGCTAAAACATAAAAAAAATTAATTCAGATTTAACACAAAATACATATTTAAACTTATGTTAATCATTATAATATTAACCTCCCACATTGAGCTGATATATCGATGAAATATGTCATTAAAATAAACTTCATTTTCCCAACATAATATTTTTTCTAAAATATGTGCATTATCTTCATCAGTGGTAAGAGTGGTAGACAATATTTTATGATACTTCTTTAATCTTTCAGGGCGACAATGTGCAACACTTCTTAACAATACTGAATCATAACAATCTAAACATAATATTTTAATCATTTATTTTATAATTTTAATGAAGTAATGTACAATTTAATTAATAAATCAATAACATACCTTTTGGATATCTCAATTTAGAATTATGTTTACTTTCCATGTTTAGCAAATTGAATGTAAGATCAACATTAGCCAGTGATTTATAATTTCTAAAAAAGAATTATTTTATTTCTAAAAATATAATTTGAATAAATGAATAATTATTACTTATCAAGACAACTGATTTTTTCTTCTAATAATTCTTCAATTTCCAATGATTTTTTAGTATGATCACTTCTAACACCATAAAATGAATAGCAATTTAAAAATACTGTCCTTATATCTTTTATTGCATCAGTAATAGAACAGTATTCTCCATTATTAAATTTTGTATCAACTTAAAATTAAATAAATATTGATTAAATAAATTAAAAATGTAAAAAAAAAAAAATGATATACTTTTCTTAAAATCTATTTGTTCTTGTATGAATTCTTTATAATCAATATCTACAGAGTTGTTTGATAGATCTTTTAAAACAGGAGGCGCTTTCAAATATATTTCTTCAAATATTCTAAAAATGAAAAATATATAATATACAATATGTTAAATATATTAACACCATATTATCATAATATATTAATCCAAAATTAATCATGCATCATTCTACATAATAATCAATTACCCATTAATTAAATTAAAATGTAAAAATGTATTTATTGTGTATATTTTAGTTCTCTATTATATAGATATAGAAGGTCAAAAAAAAAATCTATATCTTTTCATTAATTATTGTGATGTATTGTTATAACTTACTTGTAAATTTCTGATACCTCTTTACTTTTTACTTTTTTAATATTGTTTGACTCATCCATGTTTACCTATAACATGGATATATACATTAGAAAATATAATAAGAATTAACTGTACCATCTACCTATACTTATTATTATTATTATTTTTTTAATATTAAACATGATATTAAAAGTAATTTATATATTAAGTGAATCACATGTCATAATGTTTAAACCTTAAACATTTTAAAACAACAAGAAACTACCTGCATGATATATCTGAATAATAATATAACCTCAATATGCGTATGGGCTAGAAGTGTGTCGTGCTATTGAATAATATTGCTATTTGAAGTTCTTTTTAAGTTTTTTATTGAACATTTTTAAAACATGTATACTAAAGACTTTGAACCTTATAAGTATCCAATAAATAGACATTTTCGTAATAATTTTGATATTAAAAATAAATCCAACTGGTTTATAAACAATAGTACTAATACTCACACAAAACCAAAATCTAAAAACAAAAAAATCGGTAATAAATGGAAAAGAATGTTAAACGACTATTCGCAGAATACGACTTTGCACGGACTTAGATATGCCGGTAATAATGAACTTAGCGCTAGTGAAAGGTGCAGTAAAATAACAAAATAAAATTATTAATCAATACAGTTTATTGACATATTATCTTAAATTACACATTATTGCGTTTTAAGGTGTTTTTGGATAATGTCTTTTGGATTAGCAGTTATCGCAGCAATTTACTTTATTGTGAACTTGGTCCATAAATGGCAAGACATGCCTGTAATTATAAGTCTATCGCCAAAAGCAACTCAGCTTACAAGTATACCATTTCCTGCCATTACCATATGTAACATGAACAACGCAAGAAAATCTGTTGCCCGGACCATTTTAGAAACGTAATGTATAATTAATTAATTAACAACTAAGAATTTCTTAAAATACATAAATATATTTTGACAACTTATGTATATTTACGTAATAGATCTTCAAAAATTAATAACAATATCGACCGCCGTTTGTTAAGTGATTTCTGTGACGAAGATCCATTGTCAATGGATTCATCAATTGACAATTACACAGGCGATTGGGATTCATTAAAAAAATTTATGATTAGAGTATCTCAACCCTGCAATGACATGATTGTATCATGTCAATGGGCAAACAACCCTAAAGTTTGTTCACAATTATTTAATCCTTCATTAACTGACGAAGGTATATGCTGTTCATTCAATAAAGTAAAACCGGATTACATATTTCGGAACCCAAAATATTTATCAGATTTAAATGTTACCTTTCAAAATCCGTCTGCAAATTGGACTCCTGAAAATGGATACCCGCCAAATACGCCTGCTGAATATATACCGTGGAGGCCCTGGGGTGCAGGTAATCATCTAGGATTAACTCTTGTTTTGGATGCTGAAATTGAGGAATATTATTGTTCATCAGAAGTCAGCTATGGATTCAAGGTAATATTATAAATTTATAGGATTTGAATCAATAGAGTAAAACTATACTTTCACTTGTATTTAAATAAAGATATAAATACGCAAACATAACAATTATTTAAATAATATTTCAAACAAATGTATTAATAAAAATTTGAGAACAAATGCAAATAATTTTAAAATATACATTTTGTCTTAAATGTTTAAACTAGACTATTGAGTTTAGTGACTAATTTAACCTTTACATTATATTAAGCATATACAGTAGAACTTCGATTAACCGTCACTCGATTAACCGTCACTCTCTGTTATCCGTCATCAGTCATCGCCGAAAAAAAAAATAATTAGGCGATTAGACGATTTTTTTTTATAATAAGTGTGGTATGTATGAGATGTTTATAATTTATATGTGTTATAATAATTTATTTATATGTTATATTTTTTTTATATGTATTATTTTTAAAGTACACACACGTAAAAATATAATAAATGTGTGTATATGTATGTACACGTTTTTTTTTTTTGCAAAATTTCCGTTAACCGTCTATTCGATTAACCGTCATAGCCCCGGTCCCGACAGTGACGGTTAATCGAAGTTCTACTGTACCTATAACTACCACATTGACACCAAATCGTTTTTAAATATCATAAAATGTTCCTACATAATATATTAACAATTCGTGTAACACAGAATTGAGTGAGTCTGTTTATTATATATTTATCTCTTATACATACGTGTAACGTACACAAAACTACAACATCCGTTAACTATAGTCGAAAAAAGTTATATTTATAATTTTCAATTCATATCACAATATACGTTTATTTTTTAAGAAAATAATCTAAGAATATGCACTCAATTTTATTATATACGACTACTAACTACCCATTTTTAGAATGTGTAGGTATTATTTGACCTCCATTTTTGTTTTGCTTATCAAAATTTAACGTTAATGTTAATAAAAATAATTTTTTTATAAAACGAGATTTCATTTGTGTAGGTACCATAAGTTGGAAAACGCTCCTCTTCGGCGGCGTCGCGGAAAAAATGCGCAAGCAGTTTCCGCGACGTCGTTGGTTCAAAACTGTAAAAAAAAGTTGGAAAATTCTACAGTTGTATCGAATTTATTTCTGTGTGCATAGAAAAATAATAATAATGAAAACCCGAATAAAAACGAAATAGTTTTTCAAACAAAATTATTTGAATTTAAATTACAAAATATAAATAAAATAATATTTCAAATATATTTTTTTTTAAGTAATAAAAGTATTTAAATACTTTAAAAGACTGGTCAAAAAAAAGTTGAAAATATACATTGCTAATCTAATAAAAAAAAAACCTTTAAATATTCTTACATTAGCTTAAAAAATTAGAAAAATATAATTTTTTTATTCAAACATAATTAATTTATAACAATATATTGTTAAAATATATTAAACATTTAATTTTTTTTTAATTAAAATTAAATAAGTACAGTATTTGCATCCAATTAAATAAGTTATTATTTTTCTCACATAATTTGCAATTTTTTTTTAAATATAAACGCTAAAAATATTTAACAAACAATAAAAAAAAAATTTCAAAGAATAATTTTTCCAGTGAAATCTGTTTAATAATTCGTTAAATTTTTTATCACTATCAAATTACTTATACATACACAAAAATTAAGATAATTATTAAGTAAAAATATGAAAATCTTGCTTAAATATATTTTATTATGCTATCAAAAATCAGAAATCAGTAATTATAATATTTATTTTAGGTGATGTTACACAGTCCCGTAGAAACTCCAAAAATATCATCATTTGGAAGTTTAATATCTCCAGGAAGAGAAACATCAATAGAAATCAATCCTACAGTAGGGATGGCTACACCAGCATTAGCTGAAATAGAAAAAGAAAAACGTCAATGTGTGTACTCGGCGGAAAAACAATTAAGATTTTATACAACTTATACTCAACGGAACTGTATACTAGAATGTGAAGCAAATTTTACACTAATGTTTTGTCAATGCGTCATGTATTATATGCCAAGTACGATATCAATAAATTAATTATTTTATTAACATGCTTTAACCAGTGTCGGGTTTAGAAATTTAAAACTAATAAGGATTCATAGACCACTTTAACTTCAATCATCATTGAATTGTAAATTCGAAGCATTTGTTGTGTAGTGATATATTTTTAATAACATTTAGGAGTAGTAGAATTGTTTCGTTCTTAAAAAATGTTAGAGGTTTCTGATAAAAAAAAAAATTTAGTTAATACATTGAGGTATTCAAAATAAATAATAAGTGCTTAGTGATAGATAAAAAATAATCGAAAAACGGGAATATTTACACAAAACTAGTTTTTTATAAAAAGATATTGATATAAACAAAATATGTAGAAGATATCGATTTCCCGGTTTTTAAACATTTATAACGCTTGCATTTATTTAAATCTTTTTTCTACAATAATATTTTAAAACCAATAGCTAATAATATAAATACATATTATACAACATTGATGTAATATGTAAGATATAAAATATGTAAAATTAGAATAAAAAATTACAATAGAATGTGTATTGATGAGTAACTACGTTTATAGGTTTAAAATTTAAATGTAGTTATTACCAAAAATATAATTACTTAATTTTACGTATATTTTGACTATGGTATTGATTGCTATACGTATAATTATATTTTTAGAAGACAGTTTTTCAAGGATTTGTGGAAAAAAAGATGAAGCATGTTCAGATAAAGCTAAACGTAAGTTTCAAGCAAAAAGTAATATAATATTATATTTTAATTGTCTATCTATTTTTTAACATTTTTAGATTTTAAGTGGAACGATAAGTATATTGATTAGGTACACTATGTAATTTTTTGCTATCTGTCATCACCTATTAAAATAGTAAAAATATTTAATTGTATTTGGATAAATTCTTAGTAATTTTTAAAATAATAAAAAAAACTAAAAAATAAGTAAAATTTAAATGTTTATACAAAAAAAAATGTTATGTCGACACTTGGGCGCAGAAAGTTAGGAGCGGGACAATTGAGCGCAGGACTTATAGGTACAAATGTACAATGAAAACTTGAAGCAGACATCAGTTATTTTTAAAATAAATGTAAAATGTATACGTTATTTCACCTTAATATAGTATCTTAATGTACATTGATTCAATGTAGAAACAATGACTTCCGTCTAATATTAATCAACTTTTATTCGTTTTTAAGTGGCAATAGAACTGCGATATAGTTCACCATTAACGAACATGACACAATTATTGAATGGAACATATTTACCAAATTGCACTTGCTTACCAGGATGTTATTGGATTGGATACAACAAAGTACAATCATCATCACCTTTGGCCAATAGTTATAAAATCAAGCCAAAATATTTAGCTGGAAAAACTTCCAGTTATTTTAAGTGAGTATCTAACTAATTTGTTCACTTTAATAAAATTATTACGGTACAAAACAATCATTGTAAAATCAATACATTTATCATTCAGTTTAAACATTTTTTTAATTCTGTAGAATCTAAAAATAACATTCAGCTATATATAATATATGTAAATATATTTAAGATCGTCTTTAGCAGCATAGTTATAAAAATCTGAATAAATAATAAATTCAGAGACATATTTTATGTATATAAAAATTTAGGTTGTAATATTTGAAATGATCTGTTTATATAGTTGCTAAAAAAAACTTTGTAACTACTTAATGTAAATACCTATGTCAAAAAAAAAAAAAAAAAAAATATTGCAAGATCTGCATTTTTCTAATGAAAGTTACTTAATCCACAATTTTAATTTAATTTGAAATCCAATTATTTATCATTGCCTTTAAATATTATTTCACATTTCTTTAGGTATGGTTAGAATTCTCAGGAAATGAAATATCATTTGAAACGTGAAATAAAAACTGTTAATAGCTCATAAATTATATACGTTTTTTGGGGTAGATACACATTTTTTATCGTTCATTGTTCAATGACAACCAATCATTAACAAATAAATAGTATTTTGTTCTGTATATTTTAATATATTATTTTTTATTTGTAGTACTATATTTATAAAATTTTCGGATTAGATATAGTAATAAACGGATAGACAAAATCTGTTCAATATTATGTGTGAACAATTATCATCGTCTACGATTTAGTATTTCAGTCATCATTCTAACTCCTTGTTATTAAGTTACGTACTTAAATGGGTTTTTTGTTTAAAAAAAAAGGGATTTTTCAGTGAGAAAAATAATTTTAATTGACAAAATTAAGTTCTATTAAACGCAAATTTTCTATGTTCTAAGTATGTAAGACGAAGACAACATTTGCAGGTGTATCGTCTTTTTAAGTATATACATTTGTTCACCTAAAACTAACTAATTGTATTAGGATCAATGATATAGAGAAGCAAATCACCTAGTCTTAGAAAATGGGAAGCATTTCACACACATGAATCTCTATTTAAAAAAAAACATTTTAAGGGTTGACAAATGTATTATACATAATTTATATATATAGTTATAAATGATCTATAACCTTAATACTGACTATATTATATTCAATTATGTTTTAGAAAAAATATGGCTGTAATTCACTTTTTCTTTGAAGAAACTCAATTTACTGGTTTTACGAAAGGAGAGTTGTTTGGATTTACAGAATTTTTATGTAAGGCTATAAGCATATTATAAATGGTAGTAATGATATCATATTAAGTTTAAAAAAAAAAAGTATAATTTATTGAATTTTAATGTTCAAAAACTATATTTTATAACAAATAATAATTAGTTTATTTTTTGTGTGATAAAATTTGTTTTAATTGATTAAATTAATTTTTATAAAAACTAAAACTTATAAGTTTTAGGTAAGTGATAAAATAAAAATTAATTAATAAAACAATTTTTGATTTTGTTTCAGCTAACACAGGAGGACTTTTAGGATTGTTCATGGGTTTCAGCTTTCTCAGTGCAGTTGAAGTAATATATTTTATTTCATTGCGTTTATGGTGTGCAATACCAAATAAAAAAAAAGTAACAGACCAAAAGAATAATCTAAAAAATATTTCATAATTTAGATTTAGATTAAATACAATTTAGTATAAACTAATATTAAAGAAGCATGTAACACAAAACATTTTTCTCTTTAAATTATGATTAAATATTTAATATTGTAGATACGCCCATCAAAAATTATTTGGTGAAAAACAAATGAAAATAGTTATAATTTTAAGATATTTATAATATCCACGAGACTTTAATGGGTTGGCTTTTTTCTGGATCTTGCCATAGCTGCCACTTCACATGTGTAAAAGTTATTGTTTTATAGGTACTACGATTAATTTTTTTCAAAATTATATTATTAATGTTTATTTTTTTTTTTTTAAATGTGTAAATATTTGTACTAAAGATGATAGAAAAATCAAAATTTTAATACCGGTTTTGTGTTAAAAATGCAAAAAGCAATAATATTTTGCGATAAGCAAAATTGAAGTAATATATAAGCGTATAATAAAAATAACTTTTATTATTCTTTTATCGAAAAAGTAACACTATATTAAAATTGTGGTTCTACTTTCATCTTCAGTGCAAAAAGATACATTCATATTCATGAAAAAAATTTAAAAATATACTTCCTTAAATAAAATATGATGTGAACCAAATAATTTTCATAGCTACATCCTAATTTTGTCCCATATATAAAAATATACTAATTCCATCTCATGCTATATTTTTCTTATTTCAATACTAAAAGAACGTGAGGTTTAATTCTACCATAAGTACAAACATAAGCTACATTAATATATATTATAAAACTATACTTTAATTTAATAATAAAAATAATATGAATTCGGTTATCGCACTAAATAAACTTTTCAGTCGTTATTTATGCGTGTACGTGGTACACGAAACAACGTTCTTTATTTACAATCGGTAATTACATGTTATTAATAAATTATATGGTATTTAAATCTTAAATGACTGAAAAGGAAAGTCGCCTAATGGCGACATCCGTGAAAAATGTTTTTAAGGAGAGAGAGTAGGTCCTCGTCAGTTTCTTTTAAGGCGCCTGAATGAATTACATGGAATTTTTTAAGACAAAAGATGAGCGATAATACGATTTGTGTGAGTAGGTACTAAAAATTGTATTTGTTTTTTTTTTTTTTTTAGGTAAATGTAGCAAATTTATTTAAAGTTGGAATGCATAATGATTCCAACGCCTTTGTTATTGGTCTGGGGATTTATCAGAGGAGTTTCTGATATTAAGCGTATAGTCAATAGGCATATAGACTGAAATGCACGTATTCATTTATTTAGGACTGAGACCCAAAGTTGAGTATCATAGTACTACATAGATCTTAGAACTATGTTTATTGTCCGTCACTCTAGTCCACATAGTTTTCAATATGAGTTTAAAGTTGAGTCCAAGAAGATGAAGTCTCAAATTGAATGCTTTACACTTGTTTATTAAATGGGGACTTCAATCCAGACGTTTACTAAGTATTAGACCCAAATATTTGTGTAGAAGATGGAATTTTCGCTTTATCAATAAAGGTTAGAAAGTATTTCAAAAAGTGTAGAGTGAAAATAATTTGAGAGGATTTTTAGTTGTGAAACCAGACGTTTAGCACAGATGGGCGGTTTTAGATTTGTTTAGACAGCATGAATAGAATCTATGTCGATTGGAAGAAGAGCAGGAACATCAGGAAATGTACCTTAATTTATATTAAAAATTGATAATATGTATAGTGAAAAATGTAAAATATTTGTAAAATAGTTCAAAAAACAATACAGACCATTAATACAACAAATTAGTGAAATAATTAAACGTATTAAATTTTAAATATATACAAATTAATAAGTCATTTCAAAAACTTTAAAAATCATTATAATTTTCAGTAATTCTAGATAAGTTTTCATGAGAATTATCAAAATTTGAAAACCACAATTAGCAGTGACAGAAAACGTAAATAATAATATATACATTATTATACTGATAGTGAATAGAATAAATTGTCCATTATAATGAAAAAATGAATCTTTTTCGCTATATACTAATTGAGTCCCGGGTACAAACGGGGCATATACTAATTGAGCCCCGGGTACAAACGGGACATATACTAATTGAGCCCCGGGTACAAACGGGACATATACTAATTGAGTCCGAGGATTATTTTGAGTAAAATATAAAGTCAACCGCCTTAAGTCCAGGCAAAGCCGAAATTTTGCCGCACAGCTGTCATGCTCGTCAAAATGGATATACGTATATATACGTTTCGTTTATATCTGTTTAGCCACGAGGCGTCGAGGCTCCTACGGTTAAGTGGTCAGCCTCGATGACTACACCACCGAAAGAATAAATACTAATAATCGTTGAGAACTGCCTAAGGGAAGGTGACCATACAAGATGTAAATATCTGAGTCGTATTTAAACGTATATAAGAAAAATATAATATAACAAACATGTGAAAAGTTATATTATCACCGACGACGAAGTGTTTACAAATCAATTGATATTATGATAAATGATACTAAAATCACTATCGTCGTGATAATAATAATATAATATAACATAATATATATATATATTTTTTTTAATTGACGGGACTCAGTTAGTATTAAAACATGGACTCAATTAGTATTATACCTAAAATTTCACTGGACTCAATTGGTATATACCCTAAAACACCCGGGACTTAATTCATCATAAAAGGTTATACTGGGACTCAGTTCGTATGCAGCTACCTCTTTTACACAGCTACATTATACATTTATACTATAGTCATAGTGCATTTCATAACAAAATCCCTCGATACTCATGCACCCGGTGGATTTTTCGTTAATGGGTACACAAAATGCAAAATCGCTGCTGATCATACTAAAAAAACTCAAGATCCACAATTTGAGAAACTCTAGTTTAACCCAATACGAGGTGTGTTCAAGAATTACCCAGACAAAATTACTAAAAATTATATTTAAAACTTACGAACTATTGAAATGGATTACCTCCAAAATAGTGTCCTTTATCTTTAATATAATGCTCCTATCAGTCTTGCTACCTTTTAAAACGACTTTGAATTTCCTTCATAGGCGTTAATTCTTAATTCTTCTGTTGCGTTATAAGTGTATATTCAGGTTTTGGAATCACTGGCTTTTTAAATTAATTTTTAATTGGGACCACTGGTATATTTTTGGATACTAAAAAATGCACTTATTATGGAATGTGTTGAATCCGCTGATGCATTATCATGCTGCAAAACTCACAACTTTAATTTCCACACTTCTGATCTTTTACAGTGAACTTTCTTTATTAATTTTTCTATACGCTATTCTGCACCGAGAAACCTGACAACTTCCTGCCTCCAACTAACCGAAATACGGGGTCTCTGTCAAAAATCCCTTCTCCGGCGACTAAAACTATTTTATATACAGAGTGAATTCAAATAAACTGTCATGTGATGCTGAATGTGATCAAACACTACATAATATCACAGATCGCAATTACTACAATATAAAACGCTGTAATAATTTGTCATCACTCTAAAGCAACAGATGATAAGTAGGCAGGCCGTAGCGATCAAGTGCTTAGTATGAAAAAACAACGAGTTTTCGTCCATAGTACACAGGTCTGTCTCTCTATACAATAGTACTCGTTTATAGAACACTTGATTTACTGTCTGACTTGTAGGTGCGAATTTATAATGAACTAAATCAAAAAATCTCTAATTTATTTTGGTATTATAACATCAAAAGTTTTTCTGTAGGTAATAATAAGTCTGGGTATTTATTAAATACGCTTAATATTATAACGTAATGATTGTGAACAAGCGAGTGAACAAGGGATTCGTTCAGAGCAGGATTAGGTTAAAATTTTCTATCAGAAAAATCAAAAAAAAATCGGCCCAATTAGGAAAACCTATAAAAACAACCTTAAAAAAAACAAGGTAGTGATGTCGTACGCGATCTACCAAACTTGTTTTCAAATAGTGTGCGATCTACCCAAATCTACTAAAAATAGTATTTAATTTCTGTATTTTTTTTTTATATCTTACTTGATAATGATGCTGATAAAAAAATAATAATTGTAAAAATATAATATCATAATGATATCAATTTTAAGTCATAATAATAATACTTATTTAAAAAAAAAATTAAAATTGAATCGTAAAAATATAATAATGTCATAACCAATTTGAGGTAATAACTGTTTGCTTTTTGAATAATTCACACATGTTTGTTCGTCACAAATAATAGTACGATAAAAATGTCCGATTCTTGAACTCATAATGAAATATTATTACTATAGTCTAACGAGTAGAGACGGCGATTGTAGCGAATTGGTGACGGCGATGTGTCTGGACGTCAGGCTATCGCATATTTTATCATATCGTATTATTGTTGAACTATAAAAGGGAAGTCATATAAACGTACAAATAAATAGTCGTAAATTATCAAGATAATTTGGAAATTCGGAAATTCAGAATAACCGGTAATCGCCTATTTGGTAGTTCACATACGACATTACTACTAAAAACAAATATTTTCATATAAAATGATAATATATTATTTTGAGAATTTAAACTCTTAAAATCATTATTAAAAATTAAAAAAAATTAAAAATTGGTTAGTACAAAGAAATTTTATGATTTTTATTTAAAAATCATATGCTTAGACTCTAAAATACACATTAATATATTAAGCAATTTGTTAATATTTGAGCTCTTTTGCGTAATTGTGTCGATTATGCCTTAACCGATAAACCTAAAAACAAAAAGTCCCTATGAGTACAAGCGGTCCACCGGGAAACTCCCGGTATCTCGATTGCCCAGCCCGGCCCTGGATTCATTATCAAAACACTAATTGCGGGCATCAAGTTAATTATTGGTAAGTGGAGTTAAAAACATTTGAATCTTGCAAAAGAGGAATAATTTGGGAGTTTTTCTCTATAAATTCATTAATGTTATATAAAGATGAGATATTTTTACAGGTATGAGTAAAAATGTCGTTAAACTAATTTAAAATATTTTTTGACTCCTACTCCAAAAGCACTGGTAAAATTTTAATGTTAAAAAATATTCATTAATAGAATAGTTAGATATTATGTGAGCAATAATGCCAGTTGTCGATATCAAAGAAAAATTGTTCGACATCTGAAATCTAAAAAAAAAAACAGATTGAACATCTATCCACAATTAGTAAATTACATACAATGAAACCTCTAAATACCGGACACTTTCGGTCATCAAAATGTTGTCTACTATTTAGAGGTTGTGGAGGAGTTAATAAAAAAAAAAAATAAACGATATGAAAATATATCAAAAACATGATACATATATGCATATTTATACTATTTGTATGTAAGTATGTGTATAATTATATGTAATATTATTTAAAACAAAATCAGTTTTCAAATGAGACGGTTATTACCTACGATGAATAAGATAAGCTATAACAATTAAGATAAAAATCATCAAAATCTAGCAATAAAAGTACCTGTTAATTGGTGATTTTCCTATAAACAGTGAAAATGTTCCAGTTTCCGAAAAAATGTCCACTATTTGGATGTGTCACTACACTTATATGTATGTGAACAATTCATAAAGTTTTTGTTTTGTCTGCAATTAGGCCATTAGGGAATACATATAAGATGGAAAAGACTAAATTACAGAAATCTCGACTCGTACAATCATGATACATTTTTGAAATGCTCATAACATATATTGAATACTTCAACATCAAATAACTTAATATCTAATTTTATTATATGACTATTCAAAAATTTAAAATAATAGATTAACCAGATAAAATTTTTATTAATACAATAAATTTTATAATAATTTGTTAATAAGTAGTTATAATTAGATTCCTTATAATTTTTAATCATAAAGTTTCTTTTAATTAGAAAATGAAAATTTGTGTATATAATAAATTCATGTTTGTTAATTAATTTAAATATGAATTATATTTATATTTTATAATACCTAAAGATGTACAATACCAATCATTTATAATATATTACCTACATATTAAAATAAAAAAAAAAAAAAAAAATTAAATATTTAAGCTATATAGGATATCAATCTCTAAATAATGATCATGTTATTGAATAATTACTTTATGGATACATAGATCAAAATCAATGTCAAGCAAATAAGTATATACGTACAAACATATTTTACATACTTATACTTACTTAAAAATTAAACTATTATAGAGTATCAATGAGAAAGCATAGATAATATTATAAGAATAATATATTTAATAATAACAATATTTTAACTTTACTAAAAAACGAATTCATTTTTAAATTGTAGCTAAAAACACAAAATTGCTATGATGTACATCTGTTGTACTGAACACCGAGACAACACATTGTACTCCAGTTTAATTATTTTCTTCTACTTATGTATAATATATAATATAGTTAATACTTCTCTTTGAATTTTACTTATTATAATAAGTCAATAATAATTAAATTTTTTAAATGAAGTTACTAATATAACAAATACAAAATACCCATAATGTTATCTGTGTTTTGTTGGAAGCTTTTTTTTTTTTTTTAAATAATTTTACCAAAAGAACTAAAAAATGTAAGGACTAAAATATTAAAGAGTTTCTGATTAAACACTAATAATAATATTCTTTATATTTGTTATAATAAGTAATGATACATTATTCCCTTATTTCAATAATATTATCTTATTGAGTAAAATTGAGAGGTAATTACTATATTTTACATGTGTAAGATAGAAAAAAAACAACTAACTGGTATACCTTTTTAATAAAAATAAGGAATCATACAAATTGAACATATAACTACAACTACATATATCATATTAATTTAAATTATTGCTACAAGCGAACAATATTTATCAAACACAGATTACTGATTCAAGCAAAAGAAGTATCATCAATATATTACTAACGTTCATTAGCTCAGTTGAGGGATTAAGACTAAAATTTGCAAACCTAATATTACACATAATTCCAAAAAATTATACAGTAGTTTATTGAATTAATAAGATTTAATAAACAGAATTTTTCAATAAATATGTTCATTATTATATCAATCCAACAAAATAAAATACTTTGTATTGATTCAATTCTAAAGTAAAAATTATATTAAATTAGAATTTAGTTTACTATAAACTTATATTGTATTTTAATTAATATCAATTATAACTCATAAGTCATAAAAAAATCATAGTGAAGAATTTTTTTTTAAATATTCAATATTTTTCCATAATAAATTAATTTATTATGAGTTTATTAATTGTAACTAAATTCAATAAGTTACATTATTTTTATTAACTTTTGATAATCTAATAATTGCTTAATATTTATATGCAAGCATAATGTATGTATAATTAACTTACTTTAAAAATAATTAATTTTAAAAATATTAAAGCAATTATGTATTTATGTTTTAAGAAAAAACAATATTTCTTTGATTATTTAAATACAAATATAAAAGGGACAGAGAAGAAATCCTTAATTAAAAAGAAAACAAATACCACAATTAAGCGTAAAAATCTGTTTTTCCAAAAATATTTGAAAAATATTTTAGTAGTTTGAACAACTTATAGAGGATATAAAAATGTAAAAAGGATTTATTTTTCATAATTTTTACAACAGAAATAGATAGAATACATAGGTTTCTATTTCATTGGACGTAATGTTTTTTTACTAAATTCTGTAATATCAATACCTCATTTAGCCAAAATTTGCACATAGGTTTTTAATACCAAAAAATAATTTTTCAAATAATAATGGCAGTTATTAAATAGATATTAAGAACCTTGGTTTATATTGACTGAGTTTAACCACTAGTCGCTTCTAAAAAATAAATAAATAACTAATAACTAGCACATCTGGCTAATGGATAACTACATCAAATAATAAATTAGATTAGAACTAATACATTTAATAAAATAATGTTATGAATCAATATAAATTATAGATTTTTTAAGCAATATAGCTTGATTGGATAGGACAAACTGATAACCAGTCTTTACAAATCAATTGATTGTTACTAATGGATTTTTATGTCACTTATCAGTTGTAAATAAAGAAATACATTTTATTCTAACTTATGATTAAATATGTTTAAATAAATCACATAGTTTTTTATAAAGTCATGAATATAATCACATAATATTATAAAAATAACTAAATGCTCTACATTATTGTTGACACAAAAAAAAAAATCTGTAACTAATTTACAATTTTTAAATTATGATATCTCAAGATTTAGAAAAAATAGGCTGTCACTATGAAAAAATCTCCAATTACTTCCACAAGAGAACTAATAAAAATTAAAAATTAAACCTCTCATGTGCTACCTACTACGAATCAATTGTAAAATATCACCTATATGATTACAAATTCAGTCAAAATTATATAGGACTATAGAAGGTATTGTATGCAATGTTAGAATATAGTGTAGACGTGTAGTATATTATAAAATTTAGCACATAAGAGATTTTTTAAGTTGATAATAATTACATTTAAAATATTAATAACAATTGATACTAAATTAAACTTATATATTAATTAGTGATTTGATATTCAATAAATGCTTTTAACCTATATTAGGTATATTAACTTTTTATAATCAAAATAAGGGATATTACCAATTACTATTAATTGTTACTTAATTATAACATAATACTTTAGACATATTGATAGTTAAAACGCTTTAAACAAACATTTTTGTTTTATATAACAGTTATATTTTCACTGTAATTTGTTCTTAAAATAAAAATGACAAAGTAGTCTTAGTTGATCAACAAAATACTTTCATCCTATGCGACATTAATTGCCATTAGAAAGCGTCCTATGTAATATTGAAAAAACTTTTATGTGACAATGATAATCTCCAATGTAATTTTGAAAAAAAAAAATGAACTAACAAAACCACTTATGTGATAAAATATTGTCAAATTATACAATAAATCCATAACTATTGAGTTTTTTACTTCCATTTATTTGGGAATAAGCAATCATTTAGTTCAACAATTATTATAAAATATATTTTCGTTTATCATTGATAGTTTGGAAATTTAAAAACGTTTTTGTGTCAACGACGATACATTATACCATTAAGACCGTAAGAGTTTTACAACTAAATTGATGCCGGACCAAAATAATGTATAAATAATATGAATGTTTTACATAATACTATTAGAAGAACGTAATTCGTTTAAAATTTGAAATAATTCTTACCTACTTGAAATGTTAAGACTGAATCTTGATATCTCGATCGACATTAAAAACAAACGACAAGTTAAACTTAAAATATTATATTCATATTATCAGTGGAACGAAAAAACGCATTGATATTTGATAACGTGCGCGTGACTATCGTGACGGAACAGCGACATAGCACACGAGCCGCACGAGTGCAAGTTACCACTGAGCGACTGAGCAGTGGCCAGTGAGCACCGCGATCTGAGCACAGAGTAGCGGTAAAATGCTATTTAACCCACAACTGAATTAAGTCGACAAGTTCTGCTGAGGAATTATATGCGCATCAGAGTTGTTCGTGTGGGTGTAGCGATATTTTGTTGGGAGTGGGGATAGCACAAGTGCTCAGTGATCGATAAGTGATGAGAGCGCTCACTTCTCAGTTGGCGGAGATAATGTGAACTGATTTAATGATTGTAAAACGTCCTACACTCCTAGTCTCCTACCAGTTCAATTGTTCAATGTTCACTGTTCAGTGTTCACCCACAATCGCTAAGCTCGCTTACTCAGTACCTACTCACGTGCTTCCACTTGGGAGTTGGGTGATCACTGCTTACTGCTCAGTGCTTATTGCTTACGATACCGCGATGACACATCGTCGGCCATATTTAAATAAGCCACGCGTCAGAGTATGGCAAAATTTTATCTAGATAATTATTGGAATGATTTTTTTTTATAATTATTCGAATAATTTTCGGTTATTTTATTTGAATAAATAAGTTTATAATTGAAATCATTTATTTTTATTTTTTCATAATTATTTGAATAATTTTAAAACATAATACTAGTACAAAACATGTACTTTATAATATTGTTTAATTATTATTATCTATAATATTTATTTTAGGATTTATTCCGAATAAAATATACGATTTATAATCGTGTAACTTACAATAAAATGCCAGTTATTGTTTTTAACACGTGTTTTATTTTTTTAAATTGTTAACCATGTTTAAAAAAATTGTTTATTCGAATAAAAGTAAAAAAATCATTCAAATAACGCCATACTCTGCCGCGCATCGATGATATTTCAACAAATGATTCGATAGATATTAAGTGATGAACAACGGTGTAAACAATGTTTGTTTTTATTAATACGGATATTTACCGGATTCAGATGAATTTATTTTAGTTAAACCTATAAGTTATCGATTAAATAGATTTTCGTAAAAGCTGAACAACTATTGTAATCTACTTTGTCTCAGTTTTACAAACGTACCTATAAGGCGAATTTGTAATTTTTGACGGTTCTAATTGAGCATAGTAACCCTTAGTCATTATTCCTATCAATCTTAAAGGCGAGATTATTATCCTAGTTACCAATAGAAAATATTTTACAATATCTTCAAATAATGTGTGCAAAATAAAAAAAAAAATTCTCACTTAAAATTAAATTTGGAAAAACCTATTGAGAAAACAGATTATACGTGTTTGTCAGATGACGGCCTCTAAATATAACAGACCATGAAGACAAAAAACTCGTATAACTCACATTTAAAGGAGTAAAAAACACAGAAAATAATTTTCTTAATCTGAAAGAATCTTCAATTTTAAGAATAAATAATAATGGTATAGGTTTTATGTTTCTACTCACATTATTTAATAAGTTAAGACTTTATGAGTAATATTGAAAAAAATGTGTGACGTCTTGGACCCAGTCACCCAGATCGTCGTGATTACCTATCTTATACATGAAAAGTTCTTTCACACAATGATTTTTTTGAAATTTAATTTATGTATAAACGTGTAGTTTAATATTATGTTTAAGACTATAAAGGCATCAAAATTTCAATACTATAACTTTAGTTTTTTAAATATTGAAAATCTTAAAAGTAGAATTAGATAAGATAGTGGCGGTTGGCGGATCTATTGTTCGATCGCCGCTCTCTACGTTTAAAAATAAATCGCCATGACGCGCCGTTCAACAAAAATATCTCTTAAGATTTTCGATAGGTATTTAAAAAACTAACACATTTTTCAAATGGTGATCTAATAATGTATGATTACTTGATTAATTTATCATAGTTGCAAATAAAAGGTCTTTCTATAGGTGCTGACTATAGAAGTTGAGTATTGTATCAAATAAAACCTTATGAAATGATAGGATACTCGTCGAAATTATTGAAATCGTTTTCTACATCTACAAAGAAATGTAAAACTTCCAATTCTGATTTTTTTATACCATTTAATACCGAAGAAGATCCAAAGTGATTTCACTAAATATAATGGTGTGTTTTGTGCAATAAACACCTGCTGATTTTTTGAAAATATGAATGAGCCTATCGTGATATTCTGTTTTTACACATGTCAACTAACGTTTTTTAAAACACAATTATTAGAATGTTGCTATTGAAGCATTAAGATATTCAGGAGAAAAAAAATCTAAATAATTTTCAAATCTTTTCTCAATACTTAGTAACAATATATCGATTATAAAATGCCCAGACGACGATGGTGCTCAAAATGAAGCTGTTATTATTGGGCTATACTTAGAGTAATAAAATATTTACTTATAAATAATAAAATAATAATTATAATAGTAAACATTTTATTAGGAACAAGTTGCGGCCGGACATGGTGCTAGTGGGTAAATATGTATACATACTATGATACGTAGATACGGTTTACGTCGTCAACAATGAGATTCAGCGATAATTATGGTAAAAATAAGAATCCAAAAATACTACTGAAAGGTGTAGATTTTTATATTATTCTATTTAATAATAACATACAAAAATTTAGTAAAAAAAAAAAAAAACGATTTTTGAATAAAATCAATTTCAAAAGTTATAAATTATAACAGTAAGTAAAGGAAAAAACGGGATTAATACGGTATAGACTTGAAAATATGAGACAAAAAGCATCCTGTAAGAAGATTGCCAAAATAACAGGACAAAAAGTTTAAATAAAGGACAATCCTATATAAAACAACGTATGGTCATTGGTCACCCTATGCTAGAATACATAATAGTACTACACTACTACGCCATAACAAGTTGTATTATATTTATTTCACCTTATATTATATCCAGTGCTTCAGCCATTGGCGCTGAGTACAATGCTTGCTCTTCAATATAATCAAAATCTTGTTCCCTCAAACCATTCTTTTTATTTATTTCTAAAATATTATTTAAATTTTAAATATTTATTTTTACATTTAATATTTTTTGATATTAATATTTGAGTATTTCCTAGTATATTTTGTATGACCGGCCGATTTTGTCCGCCCAGATTTAGGTTAGTACATTACATTTATTAATTACTGAAACGCGTACCAATGACAATTCAACAGAGTTATTTATAACTTTATTTATATCTGCAGTAGTGCAGCTACATATAAATTAAGTGTATGTGCGAAACATCTAAAATTCGTTGGCAATATATTTTCTATTTCTGTCCTATGGCTTCTATGAACTACATTATTTTAAAATTAATTACTCTCGTTTAATTCTAAGTATTAAACTCTGAAAAGTCTGAGGTATCATCATTATCAATCGAATTTTTCTTATCATTAGCAATTATATTTATATTCTCTTTACTTCAAACATTTTGAACGCTTTAATAAAATTACTTCCATTATTACAAACTGATGCGATAATTATTTGAGTAATGTTCAAGTTGAATACAAACTGTATCTCATTAATAAAATCAGAAAATTCATCATAATAGTATACTTCCTTTAAAACGACGACACGCTAAAGCTTTTGTATACTTGCCTTTGTAATTCACTGACCCGTTACTTATAGAAAACTCCTTTTTTTCCCAGACCAATAATTTACAGTAATACAAACAAATTGTTCATCTTAAGTCTTCTACTATAATTTCAATATTATTTTTTTTCGTAATAAGTATCAACAAGTAAACATAACAATCAAGTAACATAACAGAGATCGCCAGCTTAAAATGAAGTTCAGCATTAGATAAATATATATTTAAATTGTATTTGTTGTTGCTTTAATTTTTAATTGCTTAACTTAAGTGTTTATTTTTTTATTTAGTGGTCCAATTAATCTCAAACGATTTTTATACTTTTCACCAGTATCAAGACCATATTAACATTTTAAATGAGTAACAAGTTAGAAGACGATTTTCCATAACCTTTCAATACTACAATTTTTGGTTTACATTTTACGCATTGAATCATCGATTTATTTTGAGATGCGCATGGTTTTTTAGATAAAAAATTTAAAAAAAATTATCATTAATTGATCATCGAAATGGCGATGGGGAATCAGGAGATAATAAATTTCTATTGTTTTCTGATACTGAAGTTCCATCGCTATCACTCATTGTAATATAATACTATTAGGACGTAGGTTTATCATACAAATGAAGTGTTAAACAGAATAAAACGAAAAACAATGAAATTAAATCAGTAATATAACAACTAAATACACGTGATATTTTATTAACGTTTACAAATAAATTTAGACGAAAAAGGAGAAAAAGAAACCTTTGAACATTGTCATATAAATATATAAATGCAACTTATTGACCGGTAATAAGTGCCGTGCAACTCTAGAACGTATATTAATAGTTGATGTTTTATAATACTAGCCTATCATCGCCATACTGAATATTAACATTTTCAGGCCAACTATTTAAAACAAATACATCTATATCAGCTAACATTTGATTTTTGTAGAAAACAGTCGTCGATCGTTATCGTTACTTCTTATTGTATCATGTAACACTTTATCTGAATCAATCAGTGCTCTCGTGGAGCTTTATTGGATAACAAAAATAATAAACCCCACCCCAAAAAAAAAAAAAAATTAACTAATGGATAAAAGTTAAATAATATACAATTTGAAACAAAACCTAATCAATTAATACCTATAAAATTGCATACTTGGAAAATTTTCAATATTACGCATATTGTAACATCTTTAAAAAATACAGTACATATTATTATGTTTTTAATATTCTTAAGCACTTAGTTAGTAAGCATTAATACGCATATTTTCATATATCAACACCTCTCTCCAAGTAATACATAAAAATATCTAGGAATACTTTTTATCAGATGTTTGTTTTAATATTTGTTAAGATAAGTAGGTACATGCAATTGTGCAATTAAATTTATATTTTATAATAATATATACTATCATTGATTAATAACTCAATTATTGAATACTTACATATTTAACACAAAAAATTAATTTAAATGAATATATATATTTATATATTTTAATGCTATTAAATGCATAAAATGATAAATCAATGAACTGTACATGCATATTATAAACATTTTTATATTAAATTAAAATTCTGAAAATATAAAAATATTTCTAAAGAAACATATTAATAACCTTCTCTTTTTAAGGAAGTCACTGCTTTGCACGTTTTGCAGTACAGGAATCAAGAGTATAACTAGTAATTTAGATAACTATAATGGATATGACATGTGTTAAATTATAATTTAATTATACATCATTCAGAATGAAAAACGATTCTGGACTAAGGCAGTTTATTAGCTTATCTTATACTATGTTTATTATTTTATTATACATTAATAATAATTTTACTATAGTAAGTTATTTTTTATTTTATTAGTCAATATTAACTTTTCATAGAACAGTGTGATTATGTGAATAAAACAAAATATTAGCAATTGAATTATTGTACATAATTGATCTGAAGAATGTCACTGTAACATGACGTGTAAAGTCTTAAACAAAAAATTGAACATTTTATATATTTTTTACTTAAAAATAGTTTGTGAATTTTCATGAATTCGTTTTCAATTGTTTATACAAATATAATGATCAAGTATCATAAATATTTTAAATAATTATTGAACCAACAATTTGTAAAAAAAAAAAAAGAAAAATGAACATTCGTTTGTAAAGCTTATAAACTTAGAAATTACTGAATCAATTGGATACCAAACTTTGCACACATATTCCTTGAGACTCGGAGAAAGAGAATTTTTTCAACCGTTATAGGTTGCTACTTGTTTATACAAGGTGTTTACACGCATAAATTTCCGTTTTAATTCAAGAAAATTAAATAATTTTTTTATTCGTATATTGTGTTGCCATTTGTTACAGAAATCAAATTAAAAAAAAAAAAAAAATGGTATAATTAGCCGATTTGTTTGCGTTTTAAATGTTTTAATAGATTTTTTATTTTATTTTTTTTTTAAAAGAAAATTATTTTTAACCAATTGTTTGTTATTTAAATTAACAACAAAAGACAATGATCATACGCAACTTATAAACTATAGAGTATAAACTTAAAAATCATTCGTCCAATTTTTATAAAAATTTTAGATGTTTTTCTTAAAGTAATTTGAATCACATCGAAAATATACTTATAGATGCTAAAGGCGATTTTCTCATCTCGTCGAACTAGTTTACAAAGCGAGGCAAGTAAACATCGATGCCGATTTGCCCTTAACCACTAAAACTAAGATAAGTATTTACATTAATATAATGCAGTATCTAATACTCGTTCTTTTCTTTCTCAACTACAATCGTTTAAAAATCTAATATTAAATACAATATTTATTATGTTAATTGTACTATGAAAACTAGAATAACGTAGGAGGCTGTAAAAACATTCACCAGCCCCAATCCCAAAAAGAAAACTAACAAATATTTGAATTATCAATAACTAAACTAATAAATACTTGTATATATTAAAAATACTAGTAAATTTGAATTTAAATTGTCTATGAACAATAATTTTTCTCATACATTTTTTTAGATTTTATGGTTTCAGTATGAACTAATCATAAAAATGTTGTATTCATTTTTCAAAACTTAAAATTAAAACAAAAAAGTTTTATGTACTTCTAACAAAATAGTTATCAATTTTTTGCGATTCTACTGAATTTCGTCAAAATTCTAACTTCAAATTTTTATAATATACTTGTTCAGTCAGTATTAAGGCTGAAGAGTATATAATTATTATAAAAAAAGAGTTCGTTACTTATGGGTTGAATTCAAACATTACGCGAAAATCTGTATATCTTTAAAACATTTATTACTTAAATTAATTATAAAGAATATTTCAAGATATAATATTGTATGAATTGGTTACTTATACACGACTGACTACAACTTATTCTGTCTTTTTGTCTTGGCGACGCAGTCGCTTACAATAAATAAAATAAAACATATTGCTTACACAACTATACTATAATTATTCAGCAAATTTTAACTTATCGCACTTTACTTCATGGTATCGGTTATTTATTTTTATCGTAAAAATATTACATATGTAGAAACTTTTTGAAAATTTTAATATAATTTACAAGTTAAAATTCTAAAATTCTAAAATGTTCAAGAAAAAACCGTGTTAATTTACCAACTCAGGTTCATGGAGGAGTTATGATCCTAAGCACCCCTCAGTGGATACGCCACTGACTTATCGTGTATATAAACACACAAAAACAAACAAAAGAACACATCATTATAAAATCAATACATTTATTATTCGACTCAGAATCGAAAATCAAAAATCAAATATCTATTAAAGAATTATTTAACCGTGGTTAATATTTGAAATAAATATCGAAAATAAATTAATTTACTTTTTTTTTTTTTATTAAAAGAAACTTTGTAAACTAATTTACTTTTATAATAATCTTTTAAATTTAACAATATTTTTATTTTTATTACAATATGTGTAATTTTTTTTAAATCTTAATTTCTTGAAGGTATTTTAAGTTTGACTAGATGTATTAGATTATAAAGCAGGGGTGGCCAACATGAATAGTTTCGCGAGCCACATAGATAAATACAATGATACCAAGAGGTAAAATGTTTATATAATTTGATAATTTTTTAAAAGATAATGCCTAAAAATTAAAATTTATAATTATGTTTAGTAAATTTTGATATTGTAAATAAGATGCAAGCCGCATCTGACAATAACCAGAGCCACTTGCGGCTCGCGAGCCGCAAGTGGGCTACCTATGTTATAAAGTATTAAAAAATGAAAAATAAAATAAATAATTATCCAGTTAAATAGTTCTTTTATCGTAGGACACAATGGACACATACTTCTATAAAATATTTCAAATCAAAAGGTTGATAAATTAAACAAATTTATTATACAGATGATAACATTTGCAATTTTTCATTATATTTAGTTAAAATATTAGGAAACTATGTTATGATTAATTTATTGACTATAATTATTAATTACTTCAGAATTTAATAAATTAAATTATTTTTTGAAATATTTTCGTTATTTTGAATTTTGAATATAGGTACCAGTGGCGGCTCGTAGATAGGGGCGATGGGGCGATCGCCCCCCTTCTAAAATTATCATTTATTACAAATTTATAAGTTTATTATCAATTTTTAATTTTATATTGTAGTATAATTTTATCAAAAATAAAAATTGTGTTTTCTATAATATTTATATTATTAAGTATTATGAAAACATTATCAGATAATGGTGTTTAAAAATAAATCATTCAACACTGTAGCTTCTGAAAATCGATAACCGATAACGATTTACCAATATCCGCGAGTAGCGCATGCCATGCTTGGGCGATGTTAAAAGTCGCTCGTCATAACTATGATCGGAATACAAAAACTAAGAAGGGGGAACACAATAATAATACTGCCGCCGGGGCGATGATTTTAATCGCCCGATATACATGGATTCCGGACTTGCGTATATTTATTATTTACTTTGTGCAGTCATAACTCGCAATCAATTATTTCAATTCGATATTTTTTTCCAAAAATATTTACTGGAATTATTAAGATTTTAATCATGGATTCATCCACACATAAAAATTTTATTAAACAACCATTATTAATATTATTTGTGCTCGATACCTACTTTCCATAAATAAGCAATTTTATATCGCCCTCCCACTTTCAAAGCACACGAGCCGCCACTGATAGGTACCTAGTTATACCTAGAGTTCTACATAATATGATAACAATTGGGATTTTTATTTTAATAAGTTACCAATGGATTTTCTTTCAACTTGCGTGACGTTTGTTCATTTTATTACTTTTACGATAAAAACACACATAACATAAGCAATAGATAATAATATAAAATACAAAATTAATTGTTTTCGAAAATTGACAAAATCGGCACCAGTTACTTTTTTTTTTGTATGCAAACACACTGATACACTTGGTACAGTAATAGATTTCATTCGGGAATATAGTTATGAACAAATTGTATAACCAAAGTACAAAATACGTGTTTCGACAAACACCACAAAATAGAATATAATATTATGCCTATACTAAATTATTAACTAACAAATTAATCAAATAAATTAATTTTTACTTCTTCCGACACACTAAGATAAAAAAAATGATAAAATAATATTTATTATTTGAGTTTTAGAGTGAAAACTTCACTGATTTATATAATAGATGTGATTTCAATAAAAACTTACCAAGATTAGGAGATTCAGCACATATAGAAATCACGATTATCTATATAAATACATATATGTAAATAATTGCGGTAATCTACAAGTATTTTAATAATAAATAATAATTTACAAGTAGAAACTGTTGTCTGCCAATATTAGTACGTAAGAGTTTGTAATTTTTGTATGCGACTATACAGACATTTGACTGCACTATCGAAGATGTCTGTGTATACACTATAGACTGTTGTAGTGGATCTTTTGTTTGTTCTTACATATTAAATGATGTCATAATCTGTGACGAATGATGATAATGATGATATTTTGTATACATAGAACATATATTTATTAATTTTTACATTTGAATCGGATATCTAAAAATATAATAATGTGAATAATGAATATTTCGAATATTACAATTTTATTGTAATAGTAAAATAGTAAAATAATGATAAGTAACGGCGGAAAGTCCGTTTTATTTTTTCATGGTGTAATATAATAATATGTTGGTTATCTTTCCATGATGTATTATATCCTCCATGCCGTATCAAACCAAAACAAAAATTGACAAAAAAATTGTTGATCCGAAATTCCACTTGTTTTTTTGTTTGTTAAATGTTAATTGTTTTAATTTTTTAATTTTCGAGTGCTCCACATATTTGATTTTAATTTATATTACTTTGCTTTTATTTTAAGCTATTAGTTTTGTTAAATGTTTTCCTCATGCTGCAGTTTGTAACACCAAAATTCGCTTACTAAATATAAAATAAATGGTTAAACCATGTAAAATAATCACATTTTATACAATTTGTTTATTTCAAAGTTAATAATTTTCAATTTAATAAAGTGTGAATTAGATCAGATATTATGTAAATTATTATACATATTATATAGTACTCTTATGATGGAATTCCTGAAGAAACATTATTTTTAAGTTGACCTAGGTAAGTTAATCATATTAAAAATGTATAGTGTTGATAGCTTCTACAATGTAAATTGTAAAGATTGATATAATTTGTTATAGGCTTGTTATAAAAAAGTTTCAATGAACAGCAACAAAATAAAGTCCTGACAAATACCCTATACATAAAGGTAAACATAATAAATATTTTTTTTTATTTAAATGTTATCACTTAATTGTCTTAAGTTTAATTTATTACATCTAACATTCATAGATATTTGATATAAACCAATTTAACTATTGTAATTTTTAATTAAAAGATACATGTATATTTTTATTTTATGGTCAATTGTTTAATTTGTTAAAGTAAATAATAATTTTATTAGATTTAAGTTTTTTTAGATATACTTCATAAAAATTATAGAAACTTATAAAACTATATACATAACTATATAAATATAATAGAACAATTTTAAAATTTTAATTTATAGGATAATTTACTCTACATAATATCTATCAATAAATTCTTTAAAATCAACTGGCAAATCAAATCTATCAAGGCCATTAATTATGTAACTAGTATATTATTTACATGTTATACACATTTAAAATTAAACATTCATTCACCAATAATTTAATATAATTAAAAATATATTTCTATGCAAACAAAAACATTAAATCAAGTAACTATTGTTATTAAAATATTATCTAGATAACTGTCATATGAAAGTACAAAGAAATTTAGTTTTACTGAACTTAATTGTAGTAATTAGAATTATACATGTACAATGTTCATTTAATTTATTCTATATCAGTATTTTTATAAATAAACTTATTTAAATATTATCCAAAAATGTTTATGAATTAATATATTATTAGTCAGACATTTTGAGATTTATAATTATATAAATTAAGTATGATTTAATAATCAACGATGTACTATGTTATTAATTATTATGTATGACACGTTGTCTTGACAATTTTTGTAGCAAGATAAGCATTGATATGGTGCATAAGATCCAGATATATTTAAGGATTTTATAATTACTTAATTAGTAATTAGTTACCCATAGTCTATATAAAATTATATATCATATCAATAGCTGTTTCAAAATGTTACTATGTAGTATTTAATCTATTTAAAGTGTATTTACTTAGTTATTACATAAAATATTTTATTATTTTAAATAGTCTATTAAGGAATACAAACATATAATACTATATGTTTTTATTTGTAGATAGTAGCTGTATGAGTAGCAATAAGGACGAGGTAGTTACAACCATTATGTATGATCCAGGCATTCGGCAAGAACAAAACCCAGTAACGGGTCAGCTATATGCCACTATTGTCAAAAAAGATGATAAAGCATCTTCTGTTGATTTTCCATTTTACAACGTAAATATGGTACAGAAAGTTCCTGTATCTGGTAATATAGCTGTTCTTGCTGCAGCTTCAGCTAATGGAGTAACTCAAACTGATAAGACCTCTTACCGTTTTGATGTGACAGCACCCTTCAATTATAACTATGCTTTAGTAAATCAAATGTCCCTCACAACAGCTGGTGCAGCTTTTAAATGTGATGTTTGTGGTGCTGGATTTACCCATGCATCAATGCTTGATCATCATAAAAAATCTGCCCATCCACAAGAACCACCATCATTTACTTGTTCGACATGTGGTTCTTGCTTTCCTCAAGTAAGAGATATGAAAGTCCATCGATCAACTGTTCACAAACAGTGTTTTTCATGTGGTGCTGATGTTGCTCCACAGACAGTTAAAGGTAAAAAGTCTAGATTTATAAAATGTGTAAGTTGTAGTGGTGGAAATTGTCCCAATTACACACCTCAAGAAAATGAAATAGAATCTAATGACAATTTATCGCCTGAGCAGACTGCAATAATGAAAGGTTATTATCCAGTGAAAAAAAGAGGAATGGCAACAGTCACCAAATGTTATAAATGTAACGGTTCTGGTATTATTTTTTTAGTTAATGGTAACCATGCAAATGTAAATATGAAAAATGATTCAATTAATAATTCAAATACTCCTAACAAACCTTTCCATTGTAATATATGTGGAGGAAGTTTTTCACGTTATTCATCATTATGGAGTCATAAACGTCTGCATACTGGTGATAAGCCTTATAAGTGTGAAATTTGTGGTTTATCATTTGCAAAAGCAGCTTATTTAAAAAATCATGGTCGAGTGCATACAGGTGAAAAACCTTTTAAATGCGGTGTTTGTGGAATGCAATTTTCTCAGTCTCCTCATCTTAAAAATCATGAAAGAATTCACAGTGGTGAACGACCTTATCAATGTGAAGTTTGTGATAAAACTTTTGCTCGCCATTCTACATTATGGAATCATCGTCGTATTCATACAGGAGAAAAGCCTTATCGTTGTGATATCTGTGGGTCAGCATTTAATCAAGCCACACATCTAAAAAATCATGCTAAAGTTCACACAGGTGAAAAACCACATCGTTGTGACATTTGTGGAGTTGGTTTTAGTGATCGATTTGCATTAAAACGACACAGAAATATACACGAGAAGTATGCTAGACAACAGAGTGATGCAGCTGCAGCACATACTGTTACGCCACCATCACAAGAATTGGAACCAATAAGTGGTCAGACCCAAATTGAAGAATGTATATATAGTGCTGACTATACTGTTGAAAAGTATGATGCTGCAAATAATATTCCTACTGATATTGTAGAAGTGAAAGTTGATCAACAGAATCAACGTGAACATGACACACAGCAGCAACAAATTGAGGATTGCATTTATAAATAATGGTGAGTATATTAATTCATAATGACATGTATTTATTTAATATTTAAGAGGATTGGAAACGTGATTTTCTAATACACGTTATTTAATACACGTGCAACAGGATTATAGATATGCTCTATTTCTAATCTTTTTGATATACTCTTAATGCTTCATTATAGAGAATAGATTTTATTAATTAATTTGTATAAAATATGTTATCATCACTTAACAAAAATTAATAAATCAAATTTTCTTAGTATCGCAGAATTAAATATTAAAAACAATGAACACAGTTGTATTATCTATTCGCTGAAACTAAGTATTATTTAAAAAAATTTATTGAAGATTTTATCATGTAAATTGGCAACATTTTGGTTATGACTATATGATTTCATACTGACTGAATAAACATTCCTCATTGGCTGATGTAATAAAGTCATATTTTATGTGTACCTAATTAAGCAGTGAGAGTTAAAAGTGCAATGCTCCTATGGAATTTGTTGTTGAAATGTATCTCTAATTGTTATTATATTTATTAGTTCATAGTTTTTCCAGATACCTACATATGCAATTTTTTAATCTTATGGTATTTTTGTCTGTAATTGTTTTGCTAATAGATTGTTCTAAAAATCAGGATATCAGTACAAATAAATGCTTTTCTTAAATATACCAATAAAAAATGTTGATAAATTATCATAAAATGGAAAAAGCGAATATGTTAAAAACTGTTAAAAATTGTTATTTATGTTCGGTTAGGTAGAAATATGCTTATTTACATTAAAGTACTGACTTGTTGACACAGATTTTTATTTTATATATTTTTGCAGTTTTCCATTGCTTTGAAATGTTTTTCAGAAATACATAGATTTAAATTACATTTGCATAATATATTTTTAATATTTTTTTTTTTTTAGATTCAAGACAAATTAAATGAGTAATAAATCTATTAAAAATATGAGTATCAAAAGTATAACAAGATTTAATGGATTTAAGTATTTACATCATACAAAAATCAAGCATCCATTTACAACAAAAATGTAGAACTTACAATATTATGATTTAAAATATGGTGCTATACATAGTTTTATTAGTTTAAATATTAACTTATAAGTTTTAAAGACATTAAATAAAACAAGCTAATATAAATAATTAAAAACTTTGTTAAAGATAAAAACTGCGTATTTATGTATCAATCATGTGTACTCTTTTAAATAATTACATATTAAAATGTATTTATGTTTGATTATCCAAAAAATGATTCTTTATTATGATTGTCATAGGAATGTTTTATTTTAGCTATTCTTATGTTTGTAAATACTATAAATTAAAAGTATTATTAATACCTTTATAAGTTTAAAGAACTAATAATTAAACTGTACAAAACAATTATAAATATTAATATATTGCTTATTTATTTATTTAAATTGGATTTGTATTTAAATATTCATAGTACATATTATTATGTACATTCATGTATCACTCTTCAGTAATTGATTCCAGCAAATTTGAATTTGAATTGTTATTTGAGAAATTTAGCTTAACATTTTTTATTTGAGTATCTATATTTGTGAATATTTATTTAGGATAGAACTGAAACAAAAATTAATATTATTTCGCTTTCATACCCATGTTATATACCACAAATCCAATTTAAAAGTGAAATAGATCATAATTATTTGTAATTTTTTATTTATTAATAAAAATCAAGATATATTATTTATAATATCATTAAAATTAAATTTTAATATTATTTACTTAAAGAAAATAATTAGGTAATTTCTTCATTACAAACTATATTTTCATTTGAAATTAATGTATGATTTATTTTATAAATTCAAGTATAAATCTAACATGTTACATTTTATTTGAGATAATAGTTATAGTATACATTATTAACTATGATCTAATATTTAATAATTATATATACTGTATAAAATATATTTTCAATTGTTTATTTTGTTAGTAATTTTTTTAAATTATTATTATTATTAATTTATCAAAGTATTTACTGGTATAATATTATATTTGTTATTTTATATGCATATGTATATAATATGTAAACATTTATACATTTTTATTATAATGTAATTCTGATGGTTTATATATTATGCTATTAAGTTAAGTTTAGGATTAGAAAGACTTGCGCAAATTATTTTTATAAAATAATAATTAAATTTACCTACTGACATTGATATTTATTTTGACATGATATTTTTAATCCTCTTCAATTATATGTTTTTAGTTGTGTAATATTTGATTTTATTAAGAAACATTTTAAACTTCATCTATTTCTGTGGTAATGGATTAACTGTGTTCAATGTGTATGTCTTACAAAAATACAGTTATTCTATAACACTAAATAATTCCCATAAATGAAAATAGTATTTAAACTGTTTCAGATTCTGAAAAGTGCAATGAATATATTTTTAATTTTGCCAATAATCATAATATTATCATACTAACATCAAGACATAACAATATTTTATTTCAAATTGTAATATTTTTATTTATCAAGGAGTATTATCTATTGACAAGCAAGATAAGTATTTAATAAATAAATATTTAAAAGGTCAGTTAGCTGATGGTTTTTCTAATCTTTATATAACGTGTGTAACCTTTAAAATGTATAGGTAAATGTTACACCCATCTGTGTTGTCTCAGTCTCACAAACATATGACCAGGCCCTGATTAAACCGCCGAGCTACCAAGAAAATCTTGGTGAGCCGCATAAAATTTAGACCAGTCATGATCATGATTAAGCTTAAGCTAAAAGCTTTTATTTTAAAATAAAGATGTAATGTATTAGCATATATGTATATTGTTGCCTATTTCTAGTTCTAAAATTAATTATTAATGATAAACCAAATTTAGACATTTTAAAAATATGTGTGTTCATATTTTTTTTTTTGGTTTTTTTTTTTTATATGCAATATGAAGATAACATTTTTGTTAAATGGGCACATAGATAATTTAGGATGGGGGGGGATACATTTTCAAAAATCCCCAAATTAGGTATTGTATATTAGAATTGAAGTCTTCGTTGCTTATCAGTTATCATATACTTATATTTTATAATAAAATCAAATCTCCACCTATGAATGGGCCGATAGAAATTTAAAATCTAGGGTGGCGGAAATGTCAATCCAATGGTGGTAAAATATTATACAATGTTCTTTTAAATTGAATATTGCGTAATATAGACTATAGTGGTATAGGTACTATATGCATGATAAACAACAAAATTTCAATATTAATGAGCACATAATGTGTTTATTATGAGATCATTGTGATCTAATATTTTTATATTGAAATATTTTGTAGTTATAAATAATTAATTGAAAATAATTCCTATCAACTTTTTGATTAGAATAAAATCGTATACACATAATTACAATTAAAATTTTAATAAAATAATAAAATACAAAACATTTAAATTATGAAAAAATAAAACATTCATGATACATAAACAATTCTTAAGATATAAATATAAAATTTAAGTTATTATTCCATTTATAATATTAGATAAATCCAAGTCAACAGAATCACACTCAAAGTCAGATAATGTTAAACTCTCGTCATTAATTTTTTCTTTAATTATAAATTGATCCAAGGGACCTTTGATTTTATTCTTTGCTTCAATAATTTTTTTAGATTTTTCGTGTTTTGTAGAAATGTTAATTGAACTCAATTTATTTGTTACATCAGATAGATTCCTGTCATGGATCGTAACTGAAAACAATGCATATTAAAAATATATTTCATCAGTATAATATATGTATATAATAAAGCATCAAAAGAATATTAGTTAAGACATAATAGTTTTAACACGAAATCATATATTATTATATACTAGTTAGTAATCAAAGAATGTTTAAGATAAAGAAAATTAAAATAAAAAGGACAAAAAAAACTTAATACATTTTAATTTGAGATAATATTTCAAATACAATTATTTTTTATTTTGAAAAAATAAGAAGTATTTAGCATTTATTATTGTGATTACTTATCCAATTATCCAGTTAACTTTATTTAACTACTGCGACTACTATAGACTTATATTGCATTTCATTACTTTAAGACAATTTAATAATAAAAATTATATTTTAAGGCAAAATTGAAAATAATATAAATAGTTTTCCCAAAAATACTTGCATTAAACATATTAAAGTGATGAACTACCGTTAACAAAACAATTCCCAGAAACTTAGATTTTCACATAAATATGATTTACTATAAAAAGGAAAATTGCGATAACTTCTCAAGAGTATTGGATCATAACATTACATAAAAATGACGTGTATGAGGATCACAAATAAAAATTAAACTCTGGAAAAACATGGTCTAAAAATATTATGTAAAAAAAAAAAAAAAAAAACCAATAACTATTTAATTTATTATGTGTGTTCCAGACATTTTGTTTATTGACATATGCCATATTATGTGTTTTATAAATTAAATTATGTTAAACAGACCTATTTTATTTTATTATTATTATTATTATAATATTTTGTACAGATTACAGAATTCAGTTTATTAAAAAATTGTACAGGTAGTTGCGATAACCATTAAGTACCAAATATAAATATAAATTACCTTTTTTCTTCACTTTTTTAGAAGACGTAGTATGCATGTCTTCAAAAATTGAAACTTCATTTAGATACCTTCTCTGAACAGCTTTTTGAGGTTCAATAGTTGTTATTTCATAATTATTCCATTTTATTTCATAACATTTTATACCTTTATTAACACGTTTTTTGATAATTTCAGTCATTAAAATATTTGCTTGGAACTTATCATCATACATTAAATGCCACCTAGTAAGTAATGGCAAAAATTTATTTATTGCGTACTCTCTTTCCCAACACAGTTTGGTTAATGCAAAATTCTATAACATATTAATTTTAAATATTTTATTTAATATGAAACCTGTATGCTATTTTTAATTCTTTAGTTTTATAATTTTTACCTACAATAAAAGCATTAATATCTGGCAGAATCCATTTTGCAGAAACTTTCGGATAATTTGGTTCTTTTAAGAATTCTTCAATAATTTCTTCAGATGGAAAGTTTTTATTTTCCATAGCTTTATTTCTTATTTTCAACTCTAGCTTTATTTCATTAGTCTGTGACTTAATATCCATGACAACAGAATTTAAAACAGTATCATTTTTCCATTGTCTCAAGCTTAAAAAAAATCAATAATATACTAATATGAAAATAAAAAATACAATTTAAAATTACCGATCAAGGACAACATCATCATCTAATGATTGAAGAAACTTAATTGCGATCTCTTTTCCGATACCTTTAACACCTTTTTCATCATAATCACAACCACATAGCAATGATAAAGCTATCATTTTGTTACGTCCAATGTTTAATTTTTTTTCAATTGATTCCATGCAATAAACATCAACAGACCCATTTCCAGATGTATTAAAATTTCTATATACAACACGAGCACCATACAAAAAACAATCACTATCTTGAGTCACAATTCCACTCACAACCTGAAATTGAATTATTATTTTTAAGTTGATATATATATTTAATTTTAAAAAACATAGTTTTCACAAAGTACAACAAAGAATAAACAATAAGAATACAGATAAATGTAAAAAGTAAAAACTAATGACAAATGCAGAAATGTACAATAAGTGAAAGGGGATGGTTATAATAATACAGGTTATTAATACTAGTTAGTTTTATTGAATTCAAATTATTATTTAGTTATTGATAGTTATAAAAATTAATTATAAAAACTAAATTAAAATTATTGGGAACCTTAAAAAATATTACGAAACTCTCTATGAATCTAGGTTTTTGTTAATTTATTATTTTATCAATGACTATATTATAGAGAACTAAAAACATTTTACAAATAATAAGCATTATATACAAAAATATTTTTACTAAGTATTACTTTATTACTTATTGCTTGTGAATCTGTTATTACTAAAGTGGCAGATAATGGTAGATATAATTACTATAGTGATGATTCATAGTATTATTTAATGACTGTGACAATGAATATTGGAATATATTAATAGAATTATTTTACTATAAGTAATATAGTATATAGATAATAAAAACAAAGCATTAATTTTTTTATTTGAGTAATACATATAAACGTATAACTAAAGTTATTTATTTAAGAGCTAAAAAATTACTAATTTATTAACTATATAATACTAACCCCATTTTTATTAAGTATAGCACATAGCTGTTCTGCTTCTCCAGGACTATAAACACAAGTTACTCCCATGATATTCAATAACAATTCACACTAAAAATAATAAATATATTAAATAAAATGTTTATAAATTCCTATTCCTTAAGGAATTCTATAACTAATAACTAGTATGGGTTCTTCTAATCATAAAAGTATTTAAACATTACTCTGTTAAATTACCATTATAAATTAGAATATTAATTCATATGACTATTAATTCCTTCACCATTTTTTTTCTTTACATTTAAGCATTAAACCTATACTTACTTGTTTTTGAAATGAATTTAGTCGTTTACGAACAATATGAGTTTTCATTGATCCTTTATTTCCACCAATACGTTTTTCTATTGCACCATATTTCAGAAGTGGTGCTTCTCCATCCAAAACAAATATAGGTATGACACCAATTAGCAACAAATTATAAGTTCGAAAAAATAAGTTCCTAAAAAAATATATGATTTGGTATAATAGATAAATATAAAAAAAGATGTCGCAGATAAGTTTATTTCACATATATGTATAAATTTATAATTTACATGATATGTAATATTATTTGGCTTACCTTAAGTACATGTTTTTTTGGCTATTGTTTTGATTGAAGTTTTCACTGTCACAGACCCATCCACTTAAATCAATGCCTATTGCCTTGCCATGCAACTCCCAAAGAGGAATTTTTTCTGCCACTGGTGTTAATAGTGACCAAAGATTTTTTACACCCATTTTATAAAACCAACATAAAATTATAAATGATAAACTAAAAAATGTACATCATGCAAATTTTTAATATTCTATGTCCCACAATAATCATAATTTTTTAAAAGCAGAAAAATTAAATGTATCTAACAATTAATACTACATTAATAGGTTTATTATATACTATTTTGAATTAAATGTATAATTAATATTTAACAGTTAATACAAATCGAAAATCGCCACTCGAAGTCTTAAAAACGTCGAAAAAATATACTTATTACTAACACAGAAATACAGAATAGATGAAAAATAGAATTTATTTAGTAATTTAGCATAAAATTAAATTTATATTTAATGGAATTATTAGTTAATCAATATTCAATAGTATAACGACTATGATGATTGATGAATAATGATTTAACATTAAAATTTATATAAAAACAGTTATTCTTATCAATAATTTAAAATTAAATGGTTTATGTTTACCACGGAAACTGAAGTCATTTTCCCAAGTAACCAAGTTAACTGTAACCCGCGCGCATGGTGGCTTAATTTTAAACTACAGACTAGATAACATTATTGTATGTATATTTAAAATAACCAGTCTAATTTTGAATTGTTTGATATTTATATTTATCAATATTTAATAAATCTTAAACAAATTAAAATAAACATATATTTGTAAATTAATGTACTTGTAATTTAAATTAAAAAACTATTTTGATAGATTAAGAAAAATATTATTGTGCTTAGATATTTTTTAAAGTTTTTGGTTCCAGTATAAACTACTTATGAGAAACTTTATATTAAATTCTCAAGTTGTAACTAAATAAATTAAAAAATTTATAAAGTTTAATTGCAAAATAATTTCCAAAATGTTTGTGACTTTGGATTATTACATTTATGAGTAAATAACCAATGTTGTAAAAATGTAAATTCAAACGCTCATAAAAATTAATTTAACTTTTTGGTAGAATTTTTAACTACAAAATAATTTGAAAATTTTCGAAACTAAGGATTTTGTCAACAATCTAAATTTAAATTCTTACAAAAAATATCTTGATTTAAGTATTTTATATTTTTAAATGAAAAACTTATAAGGAACTTCAATTTTTCATAGTTTTTAACCAATTAAATTTTTTTTTTATCAATAATTAAAAAACAGACTAAAACAAAATTAAAAATTTCAATTTCCTATACTTAACTCAAAAAAATTGAAATATTTTCAAAACCATTAGTATAAAATAATATGCACCGACTCACTGATTTATCATTGTCTAACCGGAACAGCTGAAGCTATGAAATTTGGTTAGTAGTTTCATTTTATGACATAAGAACCCATTAAAAAAGGATTTTCCAAAACCCTTCTTTAAAATAATCCTAAAGACGTCAAAACTATTAAAAAATGGAAAAAATTATTTTTTTGTTAGAATATTATTTAAGTTTAGCACACATGTATTATACTCTAATAAATCTAATACAATAATTATAATTGTATTTAATTTTTAAGACAAAGTAAATCTGTTGTCATTATTTAATTTGTCACCAATAACACTGTGCAGGATAAACTAGTTTTACCCTTAAATTATATTATTATCTATGGTTTTATCATACATTAAAAATGATAATATAGATACATTCTAAAAATTTTAAGTTATTGTTGTTCGTTTTTGAATTATTGCAAAATAAAGAAATCAATGTTGTTAAAAACGTAAGAATTTCGTTTTTCCAGTTTATTTAGAAAAAAACTGAAATAACATTATTTTTGACTTTTTAAAGTACCTAATACATTAGATCCAGTCTACTGACCTGACCTAACCTAACCAAAAGGCAAAAACCACACCCAAATTTGAAAAACGAAGCACTTTTACTTTCCGAAATATGACGATAGACCCACAAAAACAACAACAAATAACACATTGTAAAATCAATACATTCATCACTATGCTCAATAGCTTAAAGTTTTCTATTGAAAGATTTACATTTACGAAAGGCTAACCAAAAATTTCATTTTTTGCAAAAAACATAATTATATTAAAAATAGAAGGAAGCTATTTTGAGAATATCTCAAGTGCGTTTGGTTATTTTTACTTCTTAACTTTTTGAAAGCCCAAGTGCGTGCGTATTTGTTATTTTTAGTTGTAAATTGAAATATTCTATGATTATAAAAAAATTATAATTGTTTATAATTTATAGGTGAAAATATTTATTTTTTCTTTTATTTATATATGACTTAAAAATATATTTCTTATATTCTTTTATTTTTTTTTATTTTTATTCGATATTTATAATCTGTGTTTGACATCACAATAAGTAAATTGGATAATTTATGTACATGTTTAACTTTGAATAATATAAAGAGGGAGGCCAACTAATGATGGAACCCAACGTAAATTTATTTTAGATTAACAAATCTTTGCAATATTTTCTTTTGAGATTATGGATGGAATTTATGGGTTGAGTAGATGAGATTTGCGATACTATAACGGGTTACTTAGACTGGGAAGGTAATTTGAAGTAGAAGGATCTGTAATGTTTGGTGGCTAATTGGTCAACTGAATCGATTCTTAGGTCAGAGTGTAGTGAAGAGTTGGAAACAAACCATGGAGCAGACGTTATCATACGTAGGGTAATGGACTGGAATGCTTGTATCATGCAAATTTGGGACGGCTTAGCACAGTCCCAAATTTGGATTGCATATATGCCTATATTGGACGCAAGAGAGATTTATACTATAAGTTTGGTGTGCACTGGTAGTTTTGACTTTAAAATCGGATGAAGTAGGTGAATGCGGCTGTTGAGGGTTTTTTCTTTTTTGTTTAAGGTGTTATATTCTTATAATAGAAAAATAGTCAAGGTATATGTTTTATTTTTGAAGGAAAATAACTACAGTCGATAAATTATTGTATTATTCCGTATTCGTACTTTCAAATAATGGTAAATAATAATAATAAACTGTTTAGAATTATTAAAGACAGTATAATAGTACAAAAAATTAATAAGTAATTAATATTTAATAATTACACAAAAAAAAGTAAGATAGTTTTCTAAATATTATTAAATTTCACACATTTTATTCTAACGATAATTTTTGCTGTAAAAATTGAATGCCAGTAGGTATTAAATATTGCGGGAAATGATTCATTGAAATTAATTTCTAACAATATTTTGAAATAAACTAATTAGCTAGTAACATTTGTAGGACAGGTATGTATTTCAAATTACAAATATCTGCATACAATATACTACATAATCATAGTAACTAGGCAGCATACTAACATAATTAAAATACGATAAAATACAATTTAAAATATTTTATGAAGTATTTATCATTTTTACATAAGTATAAATCACAATATCATATGACATACATGGGCGCCCATTGGAGGGGGGGGGCAAGACAGGGCACTTGCCCCCCCTGGAAAAAATATTACCACAATATTACCTTATTACCGAGGCAAATTATTTGTTGAAATCACTTTTAAGATATGAAATAAATATAAAAATATACTCATTGTTATCGTATATTAACATCATAGATAGGTCGTATTCTGTAGTCTGTATAACCTATACGTAAAATAATTTATCGCAGATAATTTGTGGTAAATCTATAAAGATCACAATATAGGTACTACAAATATTTTAACCTAACGCAAACAAGGATACTTTTATTCAGGATGTCATTAATATGTTTGGAATAAAACAAAGAAATTTACAGTTCTTATTTACTGATACCGAATAATATACTTAATTATATTATTTAATTTCTATTTTTTTTATATACTTATTAAAATTATTATTTATTTATTTATTCATATGACAATTATTATATATTTATTTATTTATTCGTATGGCAATTATTATATTAATACACTATATATATATATACAAATAAAAATATAACATGCATGTATAGTGTATACATTTATATGTGAAAAATAACATTAAATCTTTATTATCTTACATTTGAAAATTTTTTCATTTTGACCCCCTCTAAAATATTACCTATGGGCGCCCATGATGACATATACTTTATAGAAATATAAAAAAAATATCGAATTTTACATTTAAGCTAATTATTAAAGCTATATTTGACTAAATTCCTCATTTTAAAATCTTGGCTACGCTACTGACTTAAGTCACTTTAAGTTGCCGAGTACTTAACAGCATGACTACCTTTTTTGACGGCGGAGCAATAACAAATAATTACTTTAAATTATTGTTAGACCTAGATCATAATTAAAACGCGCCATAGACCTTAAGTTAATATTTGAAGAAAACATGAATATTATCATTGATTATATATAGACCTATAGTATAATGTATATACTCGTATATAGATACCTACTCAATGATACTAAGTAGGTATATTAAACAAACATAACATACATTTTATTGTTATACAATTTTAAATTATAGATTATCAAGTATAAAAATAATTGTCATATAGATTGTAAAATGTAATACCTTTGTAATAATATGTAATACTTATGTTAGATTTATGTATTACTGGTTCTAAAATTCTATGTCCGTATATTAAAAATAAACTTAAAACAAATTGAAATAAAAAAATTATTTATCAAACTAATTTGAATTGGATAGATCACTCTGTCTATTAAATGTATATAAACATCTAAAGTATCTAACTATCTTGATTGCTAATTTGGTTTTAATAAAATGTTTAAATATCAAAAATAAATTTAAAAAAAATTTCAATAGAAGAAAGTAATGATGATTTTTATTTTATTATTTTTGTTAACTTGTTCAAAAGATGTACTATTTACTCAAATACCAATGGAATAGTTTTTCATAAATCAAATTATATAAAAAATTTATAAGCAATAATTAGTTTTTAAAATTATATTGGAAATTGTTTTAAGCACATAATAATATAATATCAATGATCAAAGTTTTTTATTGAAATTGAAAATTTGAGCACTAAACTTGAACTACCTTTAAATTCAAGAGACAAATTTATTAAGAAAAATTGGAATACTTGATTACAAAAAAATTTGTGCCACGAAAACGAAATACGATGTGGATAAAATGAGTTCCGGCGGACCTGGGCGATTGAACGCGACCAGTGACCACCGACCGGAGCCCCGTCCTTGGTGAATAACAACAGGTGAAACTCACTCGTCGAAGTATTGTTGTCGTTGCCATCGCGTTGGCTTCACTGCGGTGAAAAATTCCCTCGGCCCACGGCGACACGCCTGTGCATAGATATCGTGGTGTCACCCGTTTGTTTTCGAAGAACTGTTGTGTGTTGTGCTCGAGTTGTTTACGTTTCAGTAGTTGACTAGTTGTACGCTGTTGTGTTCCGTGAGTTGTTTGTACGCTGTCGGTGTCCGCCTTTTTTATTTTTTTTTTTGCCGATCGGTTCGTCAACAACAAACAATAATATTATTGTTATTATTTCGTAACAGATAAATCGCTATTGTACTCGGGCGGGAGTCGCTGTTCATCGTCGCTGAGGATTTTCGCTCAAAACTGGTGAGTACTCAACCGAGAAGCCGGTCGTTTAGCTACCGTGTAAAACGAAAAATAGACATAATGTTAATCGTTGACCGTCGAAACACGATAGTTGTCTCACTCATAGTTGTCGTCCGCCCACACCAATTTGTTTCCCGCGCGCCTAGACCAGCCAACGTGTCGTAAGTAGGCCGTGGGATTTGGCGGGCTCGTGATTTCTCCTCTCGATACTCTTCGCTTTAATACATTGTCGTTAAAGATCTACATAATTGTACACAATAATTATTATTTAGCGTTACAATCTTTGAATTTTTTCTCCCTCTCGTTATCCCAATAACGACTCCCTTGGTAGACGAATATTATACAATAGTGTGTGTTTGAAAATATACTTACCCATAATATTATTTACTCTTTTCATTTACTTGTTTTGTTTTATATTTTAATCTGGGATCGTATTAGGATTTCAGGAAATTTTTGTGGACTATAAAATTTCAACTAACATAATTTAATTGATAAATGTTAAGGTAAAATAAAAAAAATAAAATGAATGAAAACTTTATTTATTTTACCATAAAAGATAATGAAGTAATGAATGTGTGAAAAATTTAAAAGAATACCCAAAATCCTTAAATGAGAAAAATTACAGGTTTTGCTCTTAACTTCCTTTTTGAAATTTGGAGTATGATTATTGATTAGATAGCACATGCTAAAAACATTATCAATTAATTAATGTTAGGTGTATTGTCTACTGTTACCAAATATATTGTTTTCTATTTACATATAAATAAGCACTTTGCTAAAAATTGTTCGATAGTGTACAGTATTTACTACAATTTATATTACTTAATATATTAAATATTAATAAATTATTGTGTGTTTAAAGTTTCCTAATAATTGTTAATGGATAATTAAAGAAATATATGAATATATTTAACATAATGATTATGTTTATAATAAGTTCAACACAATTCTTTTTTCTAAACTGAAATGAATAATGTCTGTTTAATATTATATGATTTGATAAATACATTGCATTGTTATTTTTAATATATGACATGGTGTCATATTTATGGAAACTGCTCCTACCTTGTAATCTGCAAGTAATGACTGTAGACAAATCACTAGAGTAGATAATAGATATCTATTAATGTTATTAAATAAATATAATAGGAATAAACATACTAATTCCATGTTGCCTGAACAATCACTAAATATTTAATGAATTAATAGTGAGCTATTTGTTCCTAAGCATAATCTAGTGAACCACAAATGATCAATCAATTTTTATAAGTTATATTAAACCATTCAATTCATACATTTTTATGCAACCAGGCATAAGTTATGAGATGAATATAATGAATGATATATTTAGTATGTGTGTGAAACAATATTTATCTATTAAAATTCAGTAATCACTATGAAATAGTATGAATATCATATAAAATATTTCTATCAACAAGAAATTGATTTCACTTGAGAATTAACTGTTACAGTATTACTCTAAACAATCTTAACTTTGTAAAACTATTACAGTTAACAGCCATTAAATACCTCATTTTTATATTAGGAAGAATTATCCAAAAAAGTCTTAATCTTACAAGATACATTCTTAAATGTTTCATTACATTTTGTTTTAAATTATTGTAATTTATTTCTGTATAACTACTATTGAAAAAAAAAAAAAATTCTTTAATCAAAGTCTAAACCTAAGTTATTTTCAAAAAATCAATAATTTAATTTCTAGAATGTAAGTTTTTTTTTAAACTTAAGTCTCTTTTTTAATCGAGTCACTTTTAGTTACTTATTTAGAAAATAGGTATTTTATGTCGCTTATTATCCAAATTTGTTTATTTTTTTTTATTTTATTCAATTTGAGAAGTTGGAGTAGAATATTTCTATGAAAATATCAATGTATGATGAATTAGTATAAAAATATTAATTTATTTAAAATTACGTTTAATGTTTAAAATTAAAATTAAAATTTTGAAGCAGCAAGTTAATAGTCTTTGTTGTTTTGTTGAATAACTCTGGCCATTGACTAATTAATGCTTATTTAAGAAATTTAAATTAATTTAGATATTTAATTTTCATTTGATAGCAATTTATTTTTTCAAATATGTATGATATACCCATCAATTGTGTATTAGTATAATATTAATTTATTATTATTTTTACTGATTATTAAGTAAATTAAATATCTATTAAAAGTACAAATTGAAAAATAATAGTTATATACTATTATTCCTTATTTTCTGTTCACAATCAAAAAATTATTGCTTTGTCACAAATTGATTGTCCGAGTATGTTTAAATTCTGTGGGTTCTAGATTGACCTACATTTAGAAACAGTTATAAAGAATTTTCTATAGTTCAGGTTCATTTAAATTTCTTGTTATGGTTATAATTGTAAGTAGGTGTTTCAATAGGTACCCACCATTTATTATTATTACCTATGTCGAGTTCGTGACATTTCATTAAAGGTGATTATTTTATTAATAAATATAGAATATCTTATTAAAACTAGCAAATTTTAAAACTAATCTATTATATAATTGGTATTAACTATTAAGTAACTTAAAAGATAATATCATCTATTATTATGACGAATTTTTAACAAAATAGAATTTAGAAACTTTATTTAGTATTATTTAAATATATCCTTGAAAATTCATCCATTTATAGACGTACATAGTTATAAAAATAAATTATTGTGTGAATTTTAATTAAGTTATAATATAATCAAAACTAACCTTTTATATTATGATTTAACGTTATAAATATCTAATTGTATGATTGTTATTTAACTATAACAATTAAAATGATTTTAAATATATATTATTTTTGGTTTATTACATAGGTGATAGATTAATTTATTTTTAATATTTCTTCTTTAACTAAAAACATAAATATTTAATTTGAAGTTATTAACTAATAATTATCATTATATTTTAATATAGAACACGTTCAGTGTTATTAGTTTTTTAAAAAAGCGTCTTATTTTTTCAAGATAATCAATTTTTTTGATAGTTTTCATAATTTAAACCGGAATTGTCTATATTATTTTATCTGATTGTCCGTTGTACATACATCCCATGTCTTTTACCATCTCACGCAAACCGTATAGTCTGTATAAGAAATATGACATCATGCATTCATGCATCTCAGGAACTGTTGACCTCGTTGATCCTGAACAACATAGACCAGCTATAAATTAGTAGTCCGTTTTAGCACGTGTTAAAACAAGTTTTCAATTTTTTTTTTCCTTCATCTTTTTATATTATAGCTGATTTCATGCTATAAAATGTCTTGACACCTAGATCAGAGATTTCACTTGCCTTTCCATTTAAAATACCCACAGGTCAAATATGCTGGTTTAATATATCTATTGGGTAGGTATCTGCTTAAAACGCCCATTATTTTATGATTTGATTTTTGTCTCATCTGTAAATTTAGCTTATAGCTTATCCGTTTTTGTTAAAATAACAATTTTTTACTATGACGTTGCCCGTTATAAGTGATTATATTAAATTAACTACTTAAAGTAATATCAAACAAATATTAAATTTAATATTTTAACTAATCATATTATGTTTTTTGAAAAAAATTGTGACTATTGAGAAGTATTCTAGTAAACTTCGGTGAAACATAAATTGTTTTTTTTTTCACTTATCATAGATACATTTTTTGATGCGATCATGACATAAAATTTGTCACCAATTTGCCACACCCTTCAGATAATAGCTGCGAATTGTCACGCACTATTTAAAAGAATGAATAATGATGCTGATGAAGTCTTACAGAATCGTCGTCGTCTTTTTAGATGTCTAAAACCACATTTATTAGTGTCATTACTTTTAAAAATAAATCTTTTAGAGCGAAACGGAATGCTTATATTATTTTGAATTATATCTTAATCGACTTCCATTTGTAAAGTAGGTATAATTTATTTTTTTCTATTCCGTTTTAAATTGTTGTAAGGTCGTTTGCGAGTTCATTTTGTATTGTCATATTGAACAAATAAGTACAATTTTAATCATATGTATCTTCTGGCTTCCTTTATTTTTTTTTTTTTGTTTAATGTGTAACTTATATAAATAATTAATTATTTATTACATTAAATTTTGTTGTAAATTCACGTATATATTAGTAATTAATAGCCGTATAACAAATAATAATAACTGCGTAAGTTTAAATAAAATAATACTTTTTTGATCATATAGAATAATATTCAGAGGGTTAAAAGTAACCCTTTAAAAATTATTTAGTTTCGTGTCAACCTAGCAGTGTGCACAAAGAATACATGAAATATTGAAGCGGTTATTGACTTTAAACACGTGCGTGAGAGCCACTCCTTTCCTTTATGATAGTTCTCTTTCATTTGTCCTCTGTGTATATTGAACAAACTATTAGTAAAAGGTAAAAACTGAAAACACAATAGGTAGCGAAATTGTATAAGAATGTAAACACAACTATAAGCATATGTCTAGATTTAGTGCTTATAAAATACGTACATTTTGTAGTATTTATTAGTGATTTATTAATTTTAATAAATATTTCTCAAAAAATGATACAAGGTGTTTAATTAAAAAAATGAAGTATTATTATTTTAAATTCATCTGCAAAATATTTGTATTTTTGATTTTAAATAATTTTACATAATTATTTGATTGTGAAAATAATTTACTCTTTTTTTCTGAGTTTTTTTACAGGTTAAATAATAAATTAATACTAAAATTCGGCTTTAGAATTAAAATGGTTTCAAATTGTATGGTATTTATTCATGACAATACATTCAATTTGATTGTACCTACATCATGCTTATGTGTTATGTACCTATGTATAATAACCCAATGTTTTTTGTATTTGCTTGGGTTTTATTAATATTAAACATCTTCGTATTAAAAATATAAATGTAGCATTTAATTGACTATTCTGTCATTTATTAATAGGTCAACGTTTAATAGTGACAGCTGTTTATTATCATGATTCTTAACCTATATAATAATATAATAAGTTATTTTTTTTAAATTGTGACATTTGTATGTTAACCGTGACTCCAAATGTTATTGGAGGCTTGCACACGTTTTCATTTTCATTTTAAGCTTACGATCTTCAACTCTTTAAGTGTCATACCAAGTCAGTTTTATATTATATATTTTTTGTTGTAGTGAAATGAATTGGTTAATGATAATATATTAATATGGCTTAAAGAATTTAAATATTTAAATATATTGTAAACATTTTATAAGACTGCTAAATATATTAATTCAACACTTGGTAGTCTTATTTATGGAAATTAATACCATAATTTGTGTAATTCATTAGTTTATTAGGGACATGATTTATTGTATTTATAAAATAATTTCATACTACTAGCATATTTATAGACAGGGTAGCGAGGTTCTTAGTAGGCTGCTTTAACGAATATCTTAGGTAAATTTAAATTTAACAATAAAAATATTATTTATGATATTTATACTGGTAGTCAGTCTTAGAGTACTATAGATTACATAATTTCTACATTATTGTATTGTGTATTATAATATTATATCATAAAAACTGTTTCGTGTGAACACTGTGAACCAACTCCACTGAATGAATTATTAAAAATAGAATTGTAAATTGTTTCTATAAATATTAAAAAAATATTCATTTTTTATTTATTTTATGTTTGTTATTTTTTTTTGTAGCTTAATATTTTATTTTTCATTGAATTCAATAATTATTTTTAACTAATTAAACAATTTAACAAAAATTTACAAGTATTAATCATTTATTATTATTATCAAAAAACAAAGTTCTTGTATATCATAATAATTAGTACCATTTTTTATATCCACTTTATTACGTTCATCACGTTCATGTATCTATACTAAGATTTATTGATTCGTGCATTTTAGATTCTTTACCCGCGTACGACGTACTTCAATGTATGTGTTAGCATTGATTCTAAATAATTTATTTATAATTAATGGTATTAGGTTATTATTTTAAAATGTTTATTTATTTAATTGTATTTTTATTCAATTTTTATCAATTAAACAGTTAATGTATTCAGATAATGGTATTATTTAGGATATTTGGATTTTATTTGATAGCATTTGTGTTGTAATTTATACAATACTATGTACCTACTTATAGAAGCAAATATCTAGATTTTAATAAGTTTTTTACTTTTTAGCTTCAATCAATGATTTAATATATATTTATTATATTAATACTTCAGTTATTAACAGTTGATGACATAAGCCATTCTTGAATTTCCCCAGTTTTTATTTTTGGAGTAAAATATTTGTTAAATTACTTTTCATTGTTCTGTATTTCTATATTATGCGTTGAAAAGCGTTATTAAATCTATTGTATTATTATAATAATTATTGTTCTACCTTATTCCTATATTTGATAATCAAATGTATTATTATAAACTCTATTTGTGTGCGTGTATACAAACACTTTATGAATGACTAGTATGTTTTTTTTAGGTTGAATTTTAATACACTTAGTTTATACTATATTTTTATTAATTTCTTTTTTTTTGATCACAAAGAGTGATAGCCTTCGTTTTATGTTAATATTACGTAAAAATATTCAGGTTCATTTTAAAATTAACTGAAATATAACATGCTATGGATCAATTTATGAAATGAGGGTGAAATTGAGTCTTTCGAAGCTTCGTGACTTGTTTGATTACACGACGTACATAATTTAGTGATTTTGTATATATTTATGACTAATGTCTAATACTGAAAATAAAATTAATATCTAATCAATAGGCATATGATTTTCTCTTAAAACATAAAATATGAAATCTGTAAGAATATTTAGTTATTTTTTGAATGTAATTTTTAAATAAATTATTATTAATGCTATTGTATTAATTTTTAATTTATGTTTATATATTGTATATTAATATTTTGTAAATTGAGATTTAAAACATTTAAAAATATATTCAATGATAAAACAATTATTATTATCTAATTAATTGTTAGTTAATATTTTACTAATTATAATACAAATAAAACTATTGATGTTATTTTTAATATATATTTTATTCATGTAAAAAAAAAAGTATAGAAATTTATGGAAAAAAACCTATCAAGTATATGGTTGCTTTGTAAAATTTAAAAGTTCGGGATATTAGATATAGTTTGCTGTTTTTGATTCAACTCAGTAGTAATTCTATTATGTGTTTGAAAGCCAACATAAATTATCGCATCCTGAAAATGACTATGAATAAGGCTTGGTTTACTCTAGTCCTATCGCTAATAAAAATTTTTTTATGGTGCGTTCACAACTACTGCCGTGTCATGCATGTTCAGTACGCGTTTCAATACGCGTATGATAATGTTGGATGTTTGCAACTTATTACCTATTAATTCAAATACCGAACGATACTGACGAGTTGTGAACGCGCCTTGGAGTTTCTTGGTATTTTTAACTATTTTAGACAATATGTGTTTGAAAACAATAAAAATATTTATATGACTAATGTTATAACTTGTAGAATATAGATATTTTAAAATTTTGTTTTAGTAATGATGAAATATATTTATTCAACTTAGATGGTTCATTTTTCAAATTATTTATTTTGTGTTGAGAAAATGTAATATAGGTTAATCAGAAATTCATATTATAGAGCTTAATATGATCCTTGCCATTTTTATAATACCTATTGATTTGTTTACCCTTTAAATTTCTTTAATATTTAAATTATGAGAATATTATTTTTTTAAATTTGTCAATAGATTTAACACAATGACAGCAATGGAGAATGAGTCATCTGATGGCAATGTTTCACCAAAGAAGAAATCAATTCGTAAAGGCAAGACTGCTCTAGCTCGTGTTCTTTTATTAGATGGATCATATCTAGATATTCAAATTGATGTAAGTATCTATATAATTTAAGAATTTAGAATAATATATTTTATGTAATAATAATAATTATTTACTTGAATGATATTGTAGAGAAAAGCTAAAGGTCAGGAGTTATTGGATCAAATATGTGATCGATTAAATTTATTAGAACGTGATTATTTTGGTTTATCTTATGAGGATAGACGTGATCCTCACAATTGGCTAGAAATGGATAAACGCATTGGAAAGTTTTTAAAAAAGTTAGTAAAAATTTTAATTCTATTGAGCTTAAACTTTTATAAAGTCTATTTATAATTATTATTGTTTATTATTTAGGTGAACCATGGTTGTTTAATTTTGAAATGAAGTTTTATCCTCCTGATCCTAATCAACTTCAAGAAGATATCACTCGTTATCAACTATGTTTACAAATTAGAAATGATATTCTCAATGGAAAGTATGTATATTAGTTAAAATTAATATCTAATGCTCTAGATATTTCAAAATTAATTCTTTACCTAGGTTGCCTTGTTCTTTTGTCACCCATGCACTTTTGGGTTCATACTTGGTTCAGTCTGAATTGGGAGATTATGACATTGATGAACACAAAAATAACACAAGCTATTTGAAAGAGTTTAAATTTGCTCCGAATCAATCACAAGAACTCGAAGAAAAAGTTATGGAACTTCATAGAACGCATAAGTAAGATTGATTAATTAATTTTATAACAAACAATTATACTATTATTAAATGTTATGAATTAGAGGTCAAACACCAGCAGAAGCAGAGTTAAATTATTTGAACAATGCTAAAAAATTAGCTATGTATGGCGTAGACTTACACCCAGCTAAAGATTCTGAAGGTGTAGATATAATGTTGGGAGTATGTTCCTCTGGTTTGCTCGTTCATAGAGATCGTTTACGCATTAATCGTTTTGCATGGCCTAAAATATTAAAAATTTCTTACAAGCGAAATCACTTCTACATTAAAATTCGTCCAGGCGAATTTGAACAGCAAGAGGCTACAGTTGGTTTTAAATTGCCCAACCATAGACTTGCTAAAAAATTATGGAAAACTTGTGTTGAACATCATACATTCTTTAGGTTTGTACTTTTATAATTTTAATTTATAATGTACTTAAAAAAAATAATTTGGTTTATATTAAACAATATGTATTAGGTTGATGACCCCTGAACCAACACAAAAACTTGGATTGTTTCCTCGTTTGGGTTCAAGATTCCGTTATTCTGGTCGTACTCATTATGAGTCTAAAAAAACAGCAATTGATAGGCCTGCACCAAAATTCCAAAGGAGCTTAAGTGGAAGAACATTAACTTCTAGAAGCATGGATAGTAAGGAATTTTATTAATGTTGTTGCCTATTTAGTATACTTTAATGAATTAAATATTCTAACTTGAAGCTTTAGGAGGAACCAGACATTTGGGAGAAGATTTTGGAATGGAACCTGAGTCTAAAAGACACACCATGTCTCATCCTCCTGAACGTATTTCTGACGTAGAAAACAGCATTGGAAAAGGTGGAAAGTCTAACAAAATTGACAAACAAAAGGTAATAGTTAATTGTTAATTTTAAAAATCATAAAATTAAGATATTACATAAGTTTCAATAATTAAATACTTTATTTGGAAAATTATAAGTTCTTATCAAATTATATTGTAATTAACTTCTGTTATTGGGTACTAATAATAGTTGAAAGAAAAAGTGAGCATAAGTTCTCATGACAGCTCTATAACAGAGGAAGGCAATTACGACACTGAACGAAGCAGCTCAGACATTCATAAGTCTAAGGTATATAGTTGATGACTTTTCAGAAATATTTGCACTCAAATTATATAATATTTAATGTAAAGTTGACCTTGAGAATATTTATCACACCATGAACCTTTTTAAATCTTGTTGATTTAAATATATTTTATTCTTGTTAGAATTTGATTATTTCAAGGTCAACTTTTAATAATTTCGCACATATTAGAATATTAAATTATTTTAAATTGTATGTTTACAAAAGTGCTTATCATTTTATGGACATGTCATTAAGTTCTATTTTTCTTTTGCATATTATCAAAAATGTACAATGGTTTTTCTTATCTTAAAGTATGCATAAATAAAACAATAAACTAATTTTAGTATTGTTAAATTATTTATTAAAATATTTAATTATTGAATAATAATACATTGTATTTCTATAATTGTTATTAAATATTACTTTTAATTATGGTTTGAGGTTTCTTGCATTTGAATTTTATTTGAGGGGTCATAGATTATTCTATACTTTGTTCACTTTAAAAGTATATTTCTTGGTGTTTGAATTTTGTTGGCGGCAATCTGACTTCAGCCCTTGGTTCTTCCACTGCATTTTTAGAATAAAACCACAGTGCTAGCATAGCATAGGCCAGCACTATTGTACTGGTACTCTACTGCACATTTTATAATAAAACATATTTTTTAAATTATTATTCAACTTCCGACTGTTGTAAAACTGGTAACAATGTACTAGTCGATAGTTTTGAATATTATGCATGTTTGTAGTCCATACTTACCAGCCACCACAAGAGGTACACACAAAGTGAGTAGAGTATAGGCAAGATATAAAATTTGTATTGTGAAAACCTAAATTGAAATTAAACATAGTTTGACGTGGAATATTTTTGCATATTTTGTCGTATTTTAGGAAAAGTGGATATTATTAATTTTGTAAGCATAAATTAGTACATTTTTCAAATTTTATTATTTTTAATAATAAATTTTAATTTTAAAATGTACAAAACTTGCTTCAAATTTAAAATATTAAAATTAATTTATGAGGAGGTGTTCTAAATAATATTCAATAATCAATATGTATAATAGGTTAAAATAATTAGTCAATTCACTCAAATATTGATGATAATAAAATTAAATAGATTTTTCTAAATATAACATTTGCTATGTTATATTTTAATGAGTTAGAAATAACTCACTGGATACAATGTTAAAAAAATATATTTTTATTGGTTAATAACCAATATTGCTATCAAAAATTGTATGATTCGAAATTCAATGATAATTTCTAGATTCTATAGTGTTTGAATAATTATAAATCATTATTTGTGTTTGTATATTGCAATCCTGGGTAACTATAAAGTATTTAATCATTAACCTAAATTAAAATCTTAATTTTATCTGTGTCGTTTTCATTTGTTTTAAAATTCCTAAAATATTAAATGATTATCATTATGATTAATATTCAATTATTTTTGACATTTTAAATTTTTTTGGGGTTTTTTTTCAACTTAAAAATATTTTAGTTGCATATTTTGGGTATTTTTAATGTAAGAAGTCCCAAAACCTACCTATAATATTAAAAAGAATCATTATTGTTGTTTTCAATTTCTTTAATTTTATTTTATACTTTTTACAGATAATAGTTATTGTTTTTGCAACTTATCAATATATTTTAAACAATATATTAAGATCATAAATTATAATAATCATATTTACCTTTTGTTATTAATATAACAACTTAATAAATTAGCTATTGTATTTATAAAAAAATAATATTATTCTACAACATTTAAATTTGATTATAAAAATTATAGATCTTTAAATAATATAATTAAATTTTACTTAATTTTATCTTATTTATCATATTGTTAAATACTAAATAAATATAAAGCAAACACATTTTGAAATTTGCACTTAGTATATATTTGTATATGTTATTATTTTTTAATGTATTTTAAATAATTATATTATTATTAATTTTCAGAAACCAATTGGAGGAATTGCTGTTTTACCAACAGGATCGTTTAATTTTATGAGAAGGAAAAAAGACAAAGATGTGTCTAAAGTTTCCAAGTATGTATGCATATATTTAACTTAGAAATTGACAAATTAAATATAAAACTTTGAATTTAGTGGTATCGGCAATGAAGAAGATGATGAAAAAGAAAATCGTGAAACTTCTCCTTCTATAAAAACAACAAGTTTTATAACCAAAGAACGAGAAGCTTTATCACCAAATAATACAAACACGAGTGCAGATATTTCAGGCATCAATTCATTAGATACTTCAAAAGCAGATTCTACTAAAGATAGCGAAAAGTCTAAATTGAAGGTGAGCATAGAGTTTTATAGAAAGATTTTAATTTTAATTTTGAACTAATATTTTAGCATTAATTATTTGTTATCAAGAAACAGATTTTTATGTAAAAATACTTCTGATTGAATAAGTTATAATAAATTTAATAAGAAATTTATATCATTTAAATCATTCTTCCTATGTGTATTGTTAAATATATTGTATGTATTTTAGTCCAATTGTATACATCAATAAACAATGGCAGTAGAGTAGTATTGTTTACATTGTTTCTTCTGCTGTTGGTTAATCAGGAAAAAAAGATATATAGTTAAATAATTTTTTTTCTTACATTTTGTTTTATACTTTTTTGTGGTTACTCGGACATAGTATAAAGTAAATAAGTTAGAATAAAATTAACAACTGTAAATTTATTTCAAGATATTATAAAAATATTATTTAAGCAATTAAAAAAATTAATAACCATTTTTTAATATTAATCAAAGACTCACTATCAAATATCATTTTTCAGATATAAATTGTACATACTTCATGTATTTGGTTGATCTGTTATTAAAATTTTCTTAAATATAATTATTGGTTAATTATTTTTGAAAATCTTTTCTACTTGCTATTCATCTTTTATATATTATGTTAAGATTTGTATTATATTTTTGATTAATTACATGAGACATTTACATATTTTTATTCTGTTACATAAAAATCTGTTTCTGGTATTTTACTTTTATTATTAATTTTTTGTGTTGGTTTGTGATAGAAATTATTTTATTTTTAATGATTTGGTTTTTAACTATGCATTTTTGTTCTTCGATTTAAAGAAAAATAGCGTATGGTTTAACATGAGTGAATATAGTATTTTATAATTTAGAATTTTGATAATTTTATTTTATAAGTTTTTATTATTTGCAGTATACTTGTGTGTATTTTTTCTTAGTTTCCATGTTGTTTGGTTTGTTTTTATTGTAGAGTCCTGGAGGTATTTTTAGCAGTTTTAGTTTAAAATCTAAAAAATCCAAAGACAAATTGAAAGCTGATAACAGCCTTGATACAAGTGTGGAACCGGAGTCCCCCAAAGGTTTAGACAAATTCAAATTAAAAACAAAAAAAGATCTTAAAAAACCTAAAAAAGAATCAAAAACAAGTCTTAAAACTGTTGACAGTACTACTTCTGATTTATCATCAAATGCTACATTTGCTGATCGTTCAATTGCTGAAACTACAGTGAATGTATCTGCTATTTCCACATCACCTAGTTTTACTAAAACATATAATTATACAGAAGATGAACAGAATGCTACCAAAAAACGTAAGCCAGTCGGTGGATTTACCTATGAAAATAACATGCAAAAGTCAAAAGAAAGTATTTCTGAAATTCCAACATCTCCCAGTAAGAGAGCACAAGGCCTAGCATTTAATTACGCACCTGGAGAGGCAAAGAAGGTTGCAGAGACTGCAGCAGAAAAGAGAAAAACATTTATGGAAAAAGCTGCAGCTGATGGTATTAAAACACCAGGAATTAATTATGTACAATCTGCAGTTCACAAAGAAGAATCTGTTAAAAAAGAACCTAAAACTAATCTTGAGACAAAAGTAGAACCTACTGGTGAAGTTGTGTTTACTAAAACTGTATTAGAAAAAAAAGTAAGTTCAGCCAGTGCTGAAACTACTATTGAGACTGATAAGAAAAAAATTGATTCAAAATCAGGTACTTCGAATAAAAAATCAAAAGAACACGACAGTGGTAAAGGAGTATTAGAAAAAGCTATGGACAAATTGGGTTCTTTTGGTAGAGGATCAAAAGATAAAACTGAGGTAGATATAAAAAAAGAATCATCAGACTTCATTGAAAATGAAAAGAAAAATTATGAAGATGATAAACCACTTGTTAGTACTGCACCATTGATTGTAAAGACTACAACTAAGCAGACAATGATCCAGGATAAGGAGGGCCTGACTCAAAATATTGAGGAAAAAGTTGAAGATTTAACATCTGGTGAAGTCACTGTATCAACACAGCACAATAAGGTAATAATAGTTGAACAAATTTGGCTTATATTTTTTTTTTTACTTTTGCATGGTTTTTTTTGTTTTGCTTATGCTTAGGCTGAAGGTTTGGACACGGCTACTGGTAGGCCTCCATATGTAAAGGCAACAGCAGTAACTACTCGTACAGCAACTACTCATCAAGATTTGGAAAAAAATTCTAAAACCAGTCAGGTATAGTAAAGTAGATTTATTTATTAGCACATTTTTATTTATTATATTAAAAAATTATTTTACTGGAAGTGTCAAATTTTATATTATTAATTAGCTTATATTTCATTGTGTTTAGGTTGAAGAGAAAACTGTAGCACATACAACAACAACTAGTGGTACTCGTCAAGAACAGCGAACTGTTACCCAGGAAGTCATATCCACTTCAACAATTCTTGCTCCAGAATCAAAAATTGAGGTAAAATTTTATCCATTTGGATTTGTAAATATTTGTATTCTATTTTTTATCCTTATGCAACAGTAATTTTGTAATTACATTTTGAATCTAAAGTATTGAATATTGTTTTTATTTTCTTATCAATATTTAATTTTTATATAACAGTCTATGCGAGATATGCATAGCATGGATGGTTCTATTTAATAGATTTAAAAGATAAAACTGTATTAAGTGTATTATTTTTCCTACTAAACTATTTTAGCATGTTTTTAACATTTTATATTTGTTGTATGTTATGGCATGTTTAGTTAAGTAGAGCTTCAAGTAGTTCGAGCCTTAGCTCAAATGATTCAGGCACACCTATTGATGTTGAAGGTCCATTAGATGAATCCAGTGGGCTAGGATATTATAATAGCAATTTTCAGGTATTGAATTGTTCATTTAAAAATATTAAACAAAAATTATAAATAAATGCTGTTATAGTACTTAATAGTAATAATTATTATGTTGATCAATCAATTTTTTTTTTTCAGAATGAGTTCAAGACCGAACATATGACGGCTGGTTCGAACTCTGCTGAAGAGAAACATAATATAAACATAACAGCTAACGACAAATCTTATACACTCACAGGAGAGATTGTCTCAACACAAGCCATTTCTAGCAAAACACGAACTGTTGAAACTGTAACAGTAAGTAACAATTAAATGTACATATTTTGATTAATATATTTTTTAAATTTTTTCTTCTTATTATCTTTAGTATAAAACTGAAAAAGATGGTGTTGTTGAGACAAGAGTTGAACAAAAAATAACCATACAGAGTGATGGTGATCCAATTGATCATGACAAAGCATTGGCTGATGCCATACAAGAAGCTACAGAAATGAATCCAGACATGACTGTAGAAAAAATTGAAATTCAACAACAACAACAAACATGATGAACAAAAAAAAAAAAAGTAATAACAAATTCATCTTTTTTATTATTTTAGTTTTTTTTTTCTAATTTAAATTCCTTCCAAATTAAAAGCTCAAATTTATATTTGTGTATTCCATTGCTACATTTGACATTCCATTTTTTCTTATCTTATCAATTGTTCAATTTAATTTGTTTATTTATTTATTCATTTTTGTTATGGCCTGTCATTGTTTTTTTATATTTTATTCTTTAGCTTATTATGAATCAATTACGTGTTTTGTAATCGAACAACTGTATTTAAATTTTGTATTATTATGATTCTGAAGATTCCATCCATATTTTTAACGTGTTTACTGTGTATAATAAATAGTTAGCAATCCTGTAACACAAATGTGTTGAGATATTATAACATTCCAATAAGCATTTAAATGTTGCATAATATTATAGTTTTTGTTACTTTAATATTATTATATTCTATTATAAATTACAATTTTTTTGTGCTTTAGTTTTAAAAACATTGTCTAAGTTTTGTAAGTGTTCATGTTAATTTTAAAAGGGGTGGTTCAACTAAATCTGTTATCATTGTTTTTTAGCTAAGCTAAGGAAAATAATGTATACAAGCAGTTGAATAAGTAAAATTGTCTTTGAATTATTTTCTAACATATCAGTTCCTTTAATTGGAAATAATGTTTGTGTTCTAACATTTGATTATACAAATAATCAAATATAGTATATACCTATAAGTTATTGTATTTTTTTTTTTTTTAGTATATTTATATTTTTTTACAAAATAATATTCAATTAATTTATATATTTTTTTTATAATTTATAATAGTTTTTAAAGTGTAAACAAATTTGTTGTATCAACAATTGTATTTAACCAGTTATTAATTATAATTTCTCATCTAAATAATTAAATAATTAATAAATTCTTAGTTTAGATTTGTTATACCACATTGTCAATCATGAATTGTATTTATTTATTTATTTTTTTTTTTTTGAACCACCCTAAATAAATGTATACAAATTTCAAAAAAATATTTTAAAATGTAATATAAATATTCATGTCGTGGCCTTTTAAATTTTTAGTTTAACTAGAAAAAATTAATGTAATGTATTTAGTTCCAATGTTTTGACAATCTTTTATCATTATTTATTGATCATCAAGTATACATAATTGTATAGTTGTTCTTTTCTTATAAATTAGATTTGAAAGACCACTGTGTGTGAATGGGATAGGCGTTTTTGCATTCTAATATATTTTATTAAAGTTTAGTCAATTTAAGCGCCAATTCAATTATGATATATTGATATCCATTTGCATTCATAAGTGTAGTATTCTTATTGAAACGTTGACATTTTATGAATTTCAATTAATATAAAAGAACTACAATTTCTTAATTTATTTTTACAAATATTTTTTATTATTATTTATGAGTTTTGAACTAATTGTTTATTATATTCATTACATTAATATATAAATAAAATCGCATTCGTCTATACTTTAATTCTCAATTGATTGTATGGAATTATTATAATTTTTTTATTATTATTATTATTATTATTATTATTATCATTAAGTATTATGTGATATTGTTTTGCTATTGAAAATGTTTATTATCGACCAAAATTATAGTATTATGTATTCACTGTGAAATTATATAATAAATAAACAATTTAATAATATTATTAGTAAATAGAAACAAAAGACATCTTTATAATATTGAAAAATAAGAATAATATATAAACTTATACGTAATGCCATTATCGTGTATTGTGTTTTATTTTTACATTTATTTATCCACTATGACCGTTTTTTTACAATTTTTATATATAATATATTCTAGGATTACTTTTTTCTCTTATTGTTTTTAAATATCATATTGAAAACTTAGACTTGATTAACACATCTGCATGTACATAACTGCATTCGTGGTATATATATTTGTGAACTGTTCATTTATTCAAAACAAATGAACGCATATGAATAGCTGCAATTGTCTTAGAAAGTACTTGGAATGAGTTTAGCACCCTCATTATTTTTGCCGTTTTTGGTCAATTTATTTTAAATCTATATTAATAAATCAATATAATGTTATTTACAATTTAAAGCTATAAGTATGTGAATCATTTTGCGGGGAGTCTAAAATTGATCATTAATTAATTCATAATCTCAAGACTAAAATGAAAAAATAGAGGGGTTTTCAGCAGTCCCAGTTCTTCAGTGAGAATGTGTCTCTGTGAATATAAGCAGGTCAACAGAAATATCTATTTCCATAAGTTACTGTTAAATCAGTTTTTTATACATATATGTTCTATCAACATTGTTATTTTGTTAATATTAAATATTAATTTATATCGCAATGATTTAATAAACAGAATTATATTTTGTTAATGAATTCCTATCAACTAACAAAATTTCTATTCATCATTGTTAGGGCCAGTCTACAACGCATTAAAGAATAATCTATGACATATTAATTTGAGTAAATTATAATAAGACAGTGATGAGGTACTATGCGTATACAATACGATTTAGTTGTAAAATACGAAACTTACATATAAAATTAATCATCTACAATCACACATGAATCACAATTCGCATAGATTTACTATAGTTTGTTAAAGTCCTGCTGTTCATCAAGAGTTTGATGTGATACGTATAAATAAGTAAAAGCTATGAATTATGATATTTATACTATAATAAAGAAGAGTAGCGCTTAATTTAAGTTAATGTCATATTAAATGAATTAAGAGTAAAAACGACTTAAAAATGTCTTGTTATGCGTGAAAATAGCTTAATGCATTTTACCGAGCTATCGACATTTTGAATGTTTAAAAACTAATCCCGATTGAGCCGGAAAAACAATACTATGATGATGTTATGTATACTATAATACTAGTGCTTAGTAGTGACTGAATTATTGTTCACTGTTTAATCATTACTATCATTGCACAGGTAAATCAATAATCTTAGGCAACACGCTTTAAACACACTGTTTGACACGTTTTTTAAAAATTTTTTTTATCGAATTTGATATAATAATTAACTAGAAAGCTCGCTACTCATACTAAATCATATTATAACACTATTATTAAAATAGAAGTATATTATCATAATAATATTATGTATGATGCAAGCGATTTGCAGTCTACACACGAATGCCGTTAAATTGTCTATGCAATGCGCCGTCCAAAATGTTATACACATGAACGGGGTGATTCTATGCAAAATGTGTTATCTCTGTTTTCAATAAAATCAAGTTATTCGTCGATTCTTAGGGAAGAAATGGCGAGAAATCGATTGAAACGTTATTTGTTTATTTTTCAAAACGCCCTGTATTCACTTCCCTTAAGAATCATGACATTTCCTGTACTGCGAATCATTGTCCTTACTTTTAATATTTTTCCTAAACGCGTAGTGTATCCATAATAGTGTATTCGTAACGCGTTGCTTCCGTTCTACATCAAAACGTTTTGTCACCCATTTTATTGGTATAATAATTAAACTACAGAAGTTGCTAATGCCCCACTATCGTAGTTGAATCCTTTAAAAATAAAAATAATTTCATTTATTCGTATCATTAAAACATGTTGTGCTTTAGTACTGCATGGCCGACAATTGCACATAGAAAAATAATACGATAAGCCTATACATATGATTGTGATTTCCCGTCAAAGTTCATGATAGCTGCTCTCTGTTAAACATAGTCAAACCAAGTCGGTTTCTTTGTGATAGTACTAAAAACAGCTGTACTATCGCGTGAACAATATTTGTAATCTCACATTTTCATGGCAAATAACTATTAGTTATTACGTATTATATTTGCGTTATATTATACATTATTATGTATTTGGTATGATCAGTGGAATATTTAAGAGTTTGGGGGGGAGGATCAGGGGTACTAGATCTTCCTCCAGAGCAAAGAAAAAATAAATACGTGTTCTAGCAGCATAGTTAAGTAATAAGTGTAGAAATTATACATTTATAGCAATGTTATTCTGACGACGATTTCCAATTTGTGGCTAAATATTAAGTGCGATAAATGCAATAGGTATTAGGTACCTTTATGTAAAAACTTTATGAAAAAGAAAAACTGTTAAAAACTATCATAGTTTATATTAATAATTACGTATAAACTGTGGACCGCTTATTTCCAAAAAATTTGAAAATGCGTCACCGAGTATGAATGATGAAGTCTAGGAATGTTCATCAAGTACTAAATTTTAAATTTAACAAGGCTGTGTTTTCAAGTTTTATATAAATACAATTTGTCCATGTGTCTATTATATATTTTAAAACGTTACATTATATTAATTTATGCCAAGAATAAAAAAAAAAAAAATAATTTTTTTCAAACAATATTACAAAATTATGGAAAAATACGTTTTTCAGCAAATCAAAATCAAAAAAACTTTTAAAAAACGCAATCAAATAATTTATTGCTTTTTATTTTTCAAATATTTTTTTATTCAAATAATAAATTAATAAATATTTAATTTTCAAGAGTTACACATATTTCCTAATTTGTCTGATTTGCAATAGAAAATCGGTTAATTCCTGAAAAATTTGGTTTTTGGAAACAAAACGTGTTGCACATAGAAACACTTCAAACGGGGACCTAAATTTGTAGGTTTCACGGCTAACTCACCATCTCCGGATATTTAATGAATTTAAAACCACATCTCCCTAGTACTCACCACCGACAGCCGACAGGTTCGAGAGTTAACGCGTTTCGTTTCGTCGTGTGTGCCATGTCTGTAAAATGTTTGTTACTGGTAGTTTTATCATACTTTTTGGCGGATTCCGTGCCCGCTATAGTTTTCCGCATAGGTGATAAGACGTTTGTGGAAAGCACTGAGATCAATAATTAATTTCGTTGTGCGAGAGTCGCGTAACATTTATCGTACGATTTTGTGGGTCGCGGTACAATGGCACACCATAGCGTTTAAGCGTGCAAGTTATACCTACATACGAAATGAAAAGTATAATACGCCGCAGCGATCTCCTAACATCGCGTTATTTTTAATGTTTACCTCTATCACTATTCGGTCACTAACAAAACCTACGAACGCGATGTAATAACAAAGTATACGAGTCAAAATAAATCATCGTTGATTTTTTTTCATACGGCGAACGTGGCCAGCGATGGGTCGTATCATACAATATTAAAATGTTTTCATGAATTATTTGTGATGGGATTTTTAGTTTTCAACGTGTCAACGTCAGTCATCGGAGTGGTCTCGTCGTCGGGGTATATTATGGATACTCAGCTCTTAAAACGAGTTACGACCATAAAAGAAACGCACACACGCACACACACACACACACACACACGCACGCACACACACATACACAATTGCACACTTACACTTCAAAAATGGCCATCTACAAAGTTTGAAACTTCGCTATGTGTGTATATAGTTGCGCGTAAGTATGTACTAAATAATAGTGTACGAGCCATTGGCAAACTTTCTCAGCACATAATGAAAGAAGTTCAAACGTTGCAGTCGGGCGCGCGACTTCGACGTAAAGTATTTTTGGACGAATTGTATATTATTAAATGATAACAGTCTCGGTTGTCGTTGCAAATATTCGCGTGGGTATACTGGGTGATTATTTTGACGCGAGACACTCTTATTGGCTCTCAAAGACACAATTTCAAATTCCGAAGACGAATAAATGTGTAGTATATACATATAGTGAATGTCGTGGTGGATGGTGGATGAACGATTTGCGGGTTATAATAGGTACCTACCCCTGTTACCCAATATAGCAATCCACAGTTGACTACACTATACTATGCTCATCGAAACTTTAAACACTTTATTATACCAACTAATTAAACACTCGCTTGAAATTCGATTTCTATAGGTACATATTAATAATCAACTCGGAGAAATGTTCTGCTCACACGAATATAAAATAAGAAATGCGCACTTACGAGAGAAGATTATATTAAAAAAAAAATTAAAAATGTACCTACATCTTTAATGAAAAATTAAAAATAAAAACTTAATAAGACAAATAGAAATATATAGGTATGTTCTGTGTAATATTTTCATGTACATTTTTTTTTCAAAAATTTTAATAGTTTTCTAGTAATGAACTGTGTATGTTACATTAAAAGTATCATTTTGTGTATAATGTTTATATGTATAGTATATTATTAAAAAAACGTTGCAGTCATCGTTAGTAGTATATCAATATCAAAATAAGACTCGACAGGTATGCGTATCGATAATATTTATTTAGCTCTAGAGGTCGACGAAACTAACGAATTCGCGCAAGGCTTAAACTAGGTAAGTTTTTATTTACAATAAAAAACAGCTGGAATGCACCTATTTCAAAGTAAAATATTAATATTTATAAATTATTTATATAGTGCTACGTCAAAGTTGTAAAATACGTATTTTTTGTAATAAAAAAATTAGAAAATTAGTAAAAATAAGACCTTTAAGTCGTAGGTATGTTGCCTCTCATGTATAGGTAATAACATAACCAAATAATCAAAAATGTATTCACTGTAAAAAATATAAGCTTTAAACTGAGGAATAAATCGAAAATACACATTTATATTAAATATATTATAATATAATTACTACCTATTACTAAATCTATAGAAGTGTTACAGAAATAACTGATAAATTTAATTAAAAACTAACTACTTAACTTTTTTTTGTTTATATTAACTTATAAATTTAAACAAAAATAACATATAAGTAACGATAACGATAATTATTTAATTTTTAAAAATATTAGAATTTATTTATTTGTTTTATTTCAATGAAAGTCATTAAATTTTTAGTTGATTACACCTATTAGTTATTTATATTACCGTGTCGTATAGAAATCTATAATACTCGTGCAAATGAAAAAAACAAAAGAAAATTAATTAAACAAATTCGAAGACCAACATAAATTACAACAATTTGAAACGATTCGAAATATTCATCTCAAAAGTTTCAATGAAGGAAGAATAACGTATAATTAGCTAAAACAGGAGAAACGTCAAGTAGGGATGAAATATTTCAATGCAGGATAATAAAGTATTGAAAAACACCAGAATCCACTCAAAACACAAAAACCACTTCATCAAAAAAGATTAGAGATCAAATGAATCTATATATTTTATAATTTTATAGTATAATCAATAGTTATAATAATAATAAAAACAAAAATTCGTTGCAAAATAAAATAAGATTACATCTATTGGCGATGAACTTTTCTGAGTGAGTGAAGTAATTCTCAGGTCTGCTGTTCACTTCTAACGCTAGACCGCGTTGCGGTGTTCGATTTTTATTCAATTTTCAGTTGTTTTTTTATTCACGACGTAACCACCGATTAAAAAATTATATTTCAAGTTTGGAGATTGATCCAAAATATTACGAACGATATACTCAGGGAAAATATTTAGGTAGAGGTGAAAGGGGACAACCGGCCTTGAACGTCAAATTTTAAAGGGAGCGCTGATCTAGAAAAACATTATCAAGAAAAAAAATATATTGTTGGGCTAAGCTTATTTATCTGATGACCGTTTTTTTTTTAGGTAAATCACCGATGTGTAAGAATTTTTTTTTTTTAGTAGAAAAAAGAGCGCCAAAATCGTAAATACGTCTTTGGATATACTTTAAATAGTTTATTTGGCTTAAACTTTAAAATTTAAATGTTAATATTGATATATTGATTCTAATAACACGTTCGTATAAATTTGAATTCAATCATTTTAAAACTCCGCATATATCCATGATTGGTTATAGTTTGTTTTATCATCAAAACTACTGATGTAATCACGAAAATTGTACATCATAGCCTAAGTTTATTATATTTGTATCGAATTCCTATACATTAACATAGGTGTTTTATACCAGCCTTGTTTCGTTTATCACACAATATTTTTGTGCTGTGTCTTTTACCGCCAAGAAGTTTTTATCCGATGGATGTTTTTTTAGTATGTAAAATTTATTTGGTTTTTCTTCTGACTCCAAATAAAAGTTCCATTTACGCGCCACTTAAAAATCTGAGATGGCCGGTTTATAATTATATTATGTTTACGTTTTAAGAATTATGATTTATTAATTTCCATCAAGTGCTTCAATCATATGTAGTATGCAGTGTATAATAATAACAACGGAAGAGTGTACTAGCGTAAAATTACAATATAGGTACAGGACCGACGTGGTCGATGGGTGTGTGCTGTGGGGTGGTTAGTGACTCCGTCCCTTCCTATTACTCTTTTTAAGGTAAACATGTCGGAGAAGTATGGTAGGTATATAGGTATGCGTAGTTTTACAAGTCAGCTGCTCGCTCGAAGTGGCGTGTATATCAGTTCGACATTTCACATTAACAATTAACGTACTTATACTTTATATTATATATTATATTGTGTCAATTTTGTAATTAATAGAATACTACAGAATATGGCCACACGAGCAATAAACACTTGGTTGTATGATAAGCATTGAGTACATTACTTGTTGAACCTTCAGCGATTTGCGATTAAAAAGCTCATAAAAATCGATGGTACTACGGATGTAGTGACGATGAATGTTATTTACGATAAATTTACCTCTTCAGTGTAGGTCATAAAAACATTATCAGACTCAATAAATTCACAAAAAATATTTAAATTGTTTTTTTTTTTTTTTTTTTTTTTATAGTACCTTAATGGTGTAGAATATTATTATCAATCAGCAAATCGATTCAATATTGGAGTGTTGAATACAATTCTAAACCAAACGATTCTCTACTATAATAAATTATAGTACTATTGAAGTATAAAACTGTTATCACATATTCAGCGTTCTCTGCAAAAAAATTTATGGTTACAGTATTATCGATATAAACCAACAAAAACGCGGTGTTGTAATAATGAACGCAAGTTGATAATGGTTAATCTCAGGAATCACTTGATAGATTCCAATAAAAATTATATAAATAGATTCTTTAAGACTCGAAAGATGTCTTAGTTTTTTGTTTTACTTTTATATGCTGCTATAGGGTAATGACTCGCACAGTAATTTAGTTTTGGCTTATGAAAATCGTGGATCTGGAAATTTAAAATGTGGAGGTGGGGAGTTTTCAAAAACAAAATATATTTATAACTTTTGGGATAATATATTATAGAGAACATTATTTGAATACGATTTGATAAAAATATTAATGATATTAAATTTATAGATTGATTAAGACGTATGAACTGTTTATGAACTTAACCTGACTATTTATAAATAAATACATAGAACATACCGGGGGTGATGGCCAACATGAATATCATGTTCGCGAGTCACATGGATAAATATACAATGATTACAATGGGTACGTTGGTACCAAAATTAGACAAAGTAAATGTAGTCGGCCGTTAAAAGGTTTTCTCTTTAGTTTAAAGTAGAGGCCTAAGTTAGTCTTTTATCAAGAGCGACGTTGAGATTTTGTCATGCGAAGATGATGGGATTTGAGTACCCAGAAAGTAAACAGTTAGACTGTCTATTATTTTTAACGCACACCGTACATAACTTGCAGATTTGTTTGGATTTATTTTAATCCCCCCCCCCTTAGTTACCCAGTTATAAATTTAATCTAAATGATCTTGTAGTGGGTTAGATATTTTGTTGGGGTCATTTTTGGAACAAAGTTTTGCGGTGTTTGTTGTAACGGGTAAGTCAGCCGTAAAAATACTGAATAGATCACGGGAGAGGTACACCAGCTTTAATGCAGAAATATGATGAGTATGAGCTTCCATATCGGATTATATAGGAGCGGTTTTCGAGTTATTAGTAAATAATTAGATTATATGGTGCAGATAAAAAAAAATTTTGGTTTGTTTTGTAGGTCTAAATATTGCTTTACGTCCAGGAAGACACCTAAACGAAATCGTTTCGTTCCGAAAGAAGTTGATATTTGGTCTGTTAGGTCTGTAAGTTGATGAATTGGATTTACAGTGGAATTTTCCGCTTTAAAACTAAATTGAGAGTAATATATTTTTTTTATTTTTTTATTTTTATTAAATATTTAATTCATTTCACCCAAAAAACGTTTAGACGATTACACACAAAAATAATTTACCACGAGTGCTAACTAGCCGTTTGGCTCACAAATTTAGTTATTTATTACACGTATTATTTAGCATCACACTAAACATAGGTTTTGTGATTGCGCACCATTCTTACGTGTTATTGTATCCGTTGTCACGAGTTATCAGTCTATATACTAAACTCATACGGTAAGGATTGACATTTAAGCAATTTGAAAGCATATTAAGCATAATATTATGCAACTCGAAAACGAAAAATGTTCAATAATACGCAGTGTATTACATATCTACTTATGTTTATGTAATAAATAATAATATACAATTAAAGTATAGCCTCGATAGCCTGGACGAATTAAGACCGAGTATTGTCCAGATTATCAGAGGATTTTCAAGATTACCTATACTCAAATGATTAAAATTTTTATTTTTAATTTCACCACCCTTATATTTATTGCATTTAAAATTATAAAAATAATAACTTTAACATAATGAATTACAAAAAAAAAAATGTCTTTAATAATAGAACTTAAGTTAGTAGTCAGTAATTGTTTTCTGAAGAATTCCAAACAAACTACAAATATATTTATGAACAAATAGACTTATGCAGGTTATGTCGTCCGGATTACCGTGTTTACCGGATTATCGGGGGGTCTGGACTATCGAGGCTCTACTGTATATCAGAAATATATTATTGCGTAAGTATTGACTTTTCGGTATTTAGTGCTTTCGGTTGTTACTGTTTTGTTTGTAAAAGTATAGTACATATTATTTTACTGAAATGTGTAAAATCCGACAGCATTGTCCGTATAATAAATAGTACGATACAAAAGGTGTTTTTGTCACAGCGTTTTGTAATTATTATTCGCAACGTGATATATATCTTTAGGAACACGTGCACTGTTTGTTTAGGTAGTGTATTAGTGTACCGTATGTATGTATAATTACCTACCTAATATAAGAAAAAAAGGTCATATAAAAAACATTAAAATGGTAATCCACGACTCACGAAAAACCAACTACCGAGAAGTTACATCATAATTATTAATTATTATCATTATTGTACTGCAATTTTATTTTATTCACGCAATAATCGTAGAGATACGATAATAATGAGTTGACTATCTACCAAAAACGAATTAATATTATTATTATTATTATATTATAAAAGAAAAAATAAATATCAAATAGTTGAGACATGCACGAGGGTTAAGGGGAAAAAATAATTGTATTTACGCAGCTGTAGCAATTAAAAAACACAAAAACAATACCGCCAAAGAACTGCTCCCGCAGTCCCATCTCGCCGTCGTGCGATTCGTTAATAAAACATTAGTATTTGCGATACATATTTACGTATTTTTCGAACTGTTAATACATAAATAATTTCACATAGCGACCCACCGGAAAAAATCCTATAGGCTACGGCGCAGGTACATAGACGATTCATACTCGGGTCGTTTTTTGAATAAAATATTCCGTCACACGAATAATAAAAATGTACAATATTACAGTGGTCTGTTTTTTTAAAAATGTATTTATATTATTTTCCCGATACTCAGTGCGCCTGTGGTATACAGGTAGGTATGCGTAGCAGGTAACTGTACTTATTTGTTTATGGGGTAGTTTTATTTTATCATACATACAGTCATTTTTTTTTTTTTTAATGTTCTTTTATAAATGTACATTTCTTTTTTTCAAAGTAGAATAAAATATTTTATATCAATTGTTATTCGGTACCACATTATTTATAGGCATACCCTTATGAGTAATTGTTGAATGTGGAAGGTGTTGTTTTTATTTTATTTTCAAATATTTCAGTTTAGATAAGCGGTTATCAACTTTTTTGAGAATTAACTCATAAAACAGGTTAGATTTAGCAAATGCTAATACTCTCTAAAAAGTTAAATTTAAAAAATAAAAGTAATATTTAAGATTTATTTTGATTATTAAAACAAAGAAAAGAAAAAGAGTTTGTTTTACAATAAATAAGTTAAAACAAGACGGTTAATATTGCTTATTTTGAGTTATTTCTAATAATATTACATTGAATGAAAAATGGTGAAAGTCTGTCTGACAATAATAATATAATTTTATAGCAATGAGATATCAGGCGATGAGTAGTAATAACAACAAAAATAATTTAAAGAAATTCAAAATAACAATAAATGCCATTAAAATTTCAAGGTCTGAAATATACGATATCATAAGATAATACAATTATTGGTGTCATTAGGAAATTTTTTTTTTAGACAACCCTCAAAGCTATATCAACATCAATTATACATTATTATAATACTAAAACTTTTGTATTCAGGGTAAATAATAATATGAAGTGCATATAATAAAAAAAAATTAAAATTAATCATGTCTGTAACTATTGTAACCTTTTAGATAATCTCGTTTTACCCTTTACTGGTTAATGATCTCCAAAATACAAATTTATCACACCTTGGAATTTTATTCGCTCGTCTAAACTTAAAATAATTGTAAATTAAATATACTATTCACTTGGTGTTCAGTGTTTATACGTCATGAAGATTCTTAGAAAAGTTCATACCTACTGAAGCAGTGAAGTGGAAAATTAAATTAAGATGTTGTCTATTGACTATATTTGTATATATAAAAAAAATATATTAGACCTAAAAAAATTATCAGGAAAAAGTATTAGATTTCTCTTCGAAAACGTAGTTGTGTTTTAATAATATATATTATAGTAACAGTTAATGTGTCCACACTTCAAACCATAAGGGGTCATTTATTTTTTAGACCTCACAAATCGACCGAGTTAAATTGGGGTTGTATATTGTATCGAATGAACCATTCTGTATAATATTAGCCGTGCATAATATACACTTAGTTATGTTCCACAGTCTGCCATATATTTACATATAATAATGTTCGAGGTATCCCGCGGGTCGCGAAAAAAAAATATTGTCGATGTATAATATAGGATGTTGTAGTCAACCGGAAATTTTATACGCGTATAAAACATATATATTACACGTGATGTAACTATTTTAGGTATAAAATATTGTATTAGGGGTGGTAAAATTTGTATTCGTTAAATAATATCTATCAAGAATAATAGCGTGTATATGTTTTGCTTTTGAAGACAGACAAAATATGTATAAAAAAAAAAAAAATCTTGAAATCGTTTATTATAAAAAATAAATTAAAATATATACCCCAATGGATAACTTAAACACTATAGAGGTAAAAACATTTTCGTTTTAGTCATTTGTATTATAATAAATCAGCTTAATGTTGATAGATTTTTCTTTCTTTGGCGGCAGTATTGATTGGAAAGCTAAAATTTCTTAGATACCTTTATAGCTTTTATTGATACATTTTGTGATTTGGCATAAGTTTTTGTAGTCTTACTTTAACATAGTACCTAACTCTGTTTTTGGAAAAAAATTAATGACATGATTGCCGATCGGTAAATATAGGTTGAAAATGTCTTTCTATAAATGCTAATTGGCAGTATCGAACAATGTAATAGTGTTTTAATCAAGTTTGTATTGAGATGTATAGGAAATCGAATTTGAAAGCATTCACGGTCGGTCGATAAATAATCGACAGTTTGACAAATGACAATTCTTAGTATATCGATACAGTATAAAGTATATATATAGATATATAGATATATGGTTATAATATATAAAATGTTATTATATATCGTATACTTATTACTTAGGTATAGACAATGGTATAGAGTTCGGGCAATGTATAATTACTATGTCTACGTTGTACATTAAAATTAGGTAATACCATAAAAGATGCAATGAACACATGGCCCAATATGGTTCCTTCTTTATCTTTAACATATATTATTTATATCGTAAAAACGTCTATAGTTGGCGACTGGCGAGGCACTGCCATCTGCCACTGACTGTATTGTGTACGTTATCTCTAAAAATGACAATTGACAGCTTTAAATTTTCAATACCTATATAATAATATAACAGGTGGCGATTACGTGTCATGTATTCAATATAAAATATATAATGTTATAATTACGACCCATGTGCAATGACTGCCATAATATCAATCCTTTATTTCTATGTAGTATTACCACACATATTTGTATAACGTGTATATCTACAGTAAATATATTGGTATATATAATCAATAATAAACACAATACAAATTGTTTGATGACAGGTTAACCAATCCATTAGAAATTTTAGTTACTGTTGTGGTCCAACAAGAAATTGTAAATGATTTTTAGACGGTTAGATTAAGTTTTTTTTTTTTAAAGAATGTTGTATTTTTTGTATTTTTAATGCATAAGGAATTGATTAAAATAATCTAATAAATAATGAATAATTTTTAGATAATTCATCGACAAATATTATATATTTTGGTATATCATTTTTAATTGTCATATTTTGAATATTACTTGACTCATTTTCGTATTCTGTAATAATTAAATTTTTTTTCAGAAAATCAATAATTAATGTTAATTATTATGCAGATCATTATTTATTCTCTAATGGATTTTGTAAACTAATATTTAGCTTTTAGAATTCACTACTAATTTACAAGTTATAATGCACGATAACAATTATTTAACAAACCATATACGTAGATATCGTCAAATATTATACATCATCAAATATACGTAATTATATCGACTAAAGAAATAATGTTTCTATACTTTTTAGACAGTTAGGAAATAGAACAATATATATTATCTTTACTCATCAGTACTTCAGTTCTAACTAACTTTAAACTCATAATTTGTTATTGTAATCGCCATCGAAATCTTATCGATGGCACTACTCCAACTAAATCGTAATAGATCCATTTTTGTAATTCTCAGTAATTTATATAAATACATTACACTATAATTTTTTTTATAAAATCGTATTTTTTACCATTACAATAAATAAGTGTTGTATATAATTTATAAATTTCTAAACATATTCGGGATGGGGGAGGGCTGAACACAAACCTGTATATACGTACATGTATACGAATATATATGTAGATATATTATATTATTTATCTATGAAAAAAGTTAAAAATCAGTCTGCTGCGAATTTGATCATGTTTATTTTTTTTTAAATTATTTATGATTTGCGATAAATTTTCTTTGTAAAAGTCAAACGAAAATATTATAGTTTTTAAAACCACGGAAACTGTGATGATTTTAAACCATGCTACCTCCTCTCGCTCAAATCCAGCCTGTATTATATATTTATTATAGTAATTTAAACTGTTTAATCGCATGAGTGGCTATATCAATTTATCTTTGGCGGCCATACAGCTGGCCCACCCGGGTTAACGCCATTAAAGAGTTGAATACACACTGATATTACCATGACGTAATCTCCATCTCTCAATACTTATTTTAAATAATAAATAATACGGACGCGCATGTGTGTGTCATATTCGTGTACGTGTCATAGCCAAGCCAATATGAATTATGCAATTTATAATACCATATATATCTAGGCACATATATTTTGTTCTATTTAAGTCTTCTATGAATGAAATGGCGTATGTAATACAACAATTTATTACATTTAAAAACATATGATTTTAATTACTGCTTATATAATCGGACAAAACGCTTAAGTTATTATATTTTTTAGTTTTAATAAGAAAGAGTACATAATTTTATAACTTTGAAATATAAACATTAAGTATTTATTATTTATTATAGCTTATGATATTTTCAATAAAATAATATAATTGTCATTGGGTACGAACTAGTTAATGATTGTTACATGTTTATTTCGGATACGGTTTGTAAGAAAAAAATTAAAAGTGAGTTAACTAATATTTAACTGGGCACATGATTTTTGTATAAATTATCTTAAGTTAATAAAAGTATATTTTAAAAATAAAGCCCACTTATAATAATGATAAGCTAGATGGCAATTGTTAGGTGCCTTATTGTATTACTTATATAAAGATAAAAGGTGATAAAATATTTGTTTATTTTATTATATTATACTGGTACAAATTCAAAACCTCCAAAATAGTTTTAAAATTATTTTCTTTTTTAATTACAAAATATATTGCATGATAATCATGGTATTATGCTGAATGAGATGAGTTTTCCAATTTCCACATAAGTAGGTTTGATAAAGGAAACAAGATATTAAAAAATTATTGCAACTTGGAAGTGAATTTGTGATATGGATTTTTCTACAACATTGTCTTTTGTAGTGGCTTTTTAAATGTCACTAAATATAAAAAAATCACATTGTATACACATTTATAAACGTATATATGCGTAATATTCTGTGGATACTAGTAGTGGCATAACGAATTTAGTTTGTGATGTTTATGTATGTCAAATGAATTGTTCAATTATTTAAAAATATTATGATGAATTTATACGAATGATCATATCACACTATTCTCGCAAAAAATGTTAGTTAGGTAAAAAACTGAATACATATACAATATCGAAATAGATTATTTCGAGGAAAGTTGTGTCTTGATGAGGTTCATAGAAATCTTATCTGCGGTACATAATGAGAGGTTATCGGAAATTCCAATTTCCGCGATCAAAATTCTCTAGAATACGCTGCAGGACAACGTGCGAGGCGTAGGTAGTTACCGCAGCAGGGTGCATACTGTTATCTATAAGAAAGTTGTATTGCCTTTGAGCTACTGCAGCAGGTGTATTATGTATATATTATATTACATAGATCATAAAAAATAAGTCCGTCTTGAGTGGTTGGAATCGAGTTATTTTTATATGCCCTTCTGTGAAATCTAGCATTCGTCTGACGTATTTACTGTAAAGCTTTCGTAAATTAGCTATAGCCATTCCGAATGCAATACATATATGATATAAGGCAACAGTATAATATAATAGGTGATATGATTATGTTGTGTACTCGCCGGCCGAAGATTCTCAGAACAGATTATTTCGGGTTAATGACGATAATAGCAAAAAGTAATAAATAGATATAGTACATGCATAATGCATTTACGCAGCAAGAGCATGCGAATTTAAAATTAAATTCAAATCGTCTAGCACGCGTCTAAAGTCTATTTGGTATATTACACGTAAACAATTTTTAAACTTCACATGTTATACAAACCGACATATCATCGCAAGAATATATTGTATGGAATAGTGTGCCTGTGTGTGTTTGTAGAAAGATAAGCGATGTTTACTGCGTGTTGGATTATACTATATTTATCGATGAGGCACTATTAGTCGTATGTTTTCACAAGATGAAAAAAGCTCCGAGACACATAAACCGGCGGAGGTGATCAATGAATAAATAAATAAATAAATAAATACTATATACACTAAACATATTTGCGGAAATCTGAAATACCAGTGTTTATATATTAATGAATTGATAAGAGTTTAAGTGTTGAAATCAGATATTTTTTTCATCAGCTAGGTTTTCTCTGCTCTATGTTCTAGCGGTATATTGTTAGATTAAAAACGATTAAAATAACCGTATATCAAAACAGATCAAGTTTCATGTACAACATTACCGTTCATTGTAACATACTCCTCTTATATTAAAGTATACAAAATCAGAGTTGTTAAAAATTTGATTTTTGAAATTTTAAAATATATTTATAATTTTTGAAATTTTTTTTGTATTACGTTTAAATAGTGTCCTATAAATGAACATATATTTTTTTTTAACATGACAACGTTCCTAATAATTCATAAACAATAAATTATTTAGTAAATAATTTTTTTAAACATTTTTTAGTATCAAAATCAAAATTAGAACTAGTAGTTTTTGAGTTCTTTAATTTCGTATACTAGCTAAAGATAATGGGTTCATGATTATAAGTTTTAAAGATATAAAGGCTAAGATAATTTCAACATTTTAATGGTTTATGTACATTGTACAACTATTAATATTTATAATTAATAAAAATGTTTCAAATATAATATATATTAAATTTAATATAACAGCTATAAAATATTTTTGTTATGTAATTTTTTGGATTTTTATCTTTAATATAAATATTTTAATAATTGATAAACTATAATCATTCAAATTTTGAATAAGATACATGTTCACTAAAAAATTTTCTGAAAGAAAAAGGCTTTTTATTTAAAAAACAAAAGTTAATATCACCACAAGATAATAGTATGAAAAAATTAATGAAATTGAAAATATCGTATTCAAGTAATTAAAAATTTCAAAAATCAAATTTTTAATAATTGCGTTACTAAATAAAAAATAGAGGAGCATGCTGTATCGGGTAAATTACTTTGTCTAACGTTACAGTTTTTTAATGAGCTGCAGGATCCACAGTCTGGAAATAGTAAATATTACGTGAAGTGTAAACGCTATATCTTTTTTTCATTTAATGTATAAAAATTTAAGTTTTCAGAGGAGAATCAACCTTTTTTTACTAAAAAAAGTATTATTTGTTTAAAATTTTGATATAACGAAATTACGATTTTAACAAGTAGATTCTGAGTTAATAAAATCTTTATAATTATTTAGGTTTAAAAAAAAAAAATATATGTAATATATTTAATTTAGTAGGTATTTATTGTACTTTAAATATTTTTATGAAATATACAACGTTGATATATTAATAACAATTATAATAATATTCAAATTATTGAAGCCTCCATGTCTTCTGGAACAATTATTACGAAGCTATAATCCTTCTTAAACTAAATTAAATAATTTGAAAATTAGTTTGCATGGATTTTGATTTGGATAAATAAAATTTAATATATATATATATATATATATTTATTTGATCATTTAGAGGAAAAAAATGAGGTTATAATTAAAAAAAGAAGAATTTGGTATTACTAATTTTGTATAAAAAAATCTAAGAATTTAAAAATAATGTCATTAAATATACTAAAAATTCTAGAGATAAGATTTTGAATAAATTTATCATTAAAAGAGAATATGATAATGTGAATTCTTGGTAAATCAAACGATATTTGTGTATTAAATTTATAGTTAAATTTACATAATATAGTATAGTAAAGATATAGGTATATTAAAACAGTTGGTATTTGGTACAAATGTCTTACAGCGAACCTACCTATGATTCATTCATTGAAATAAGTAATAAATATTCAATACTTAAAAAGGTATGTAAAAAAGCTAGAATTCCAAAAAAATCCTTAAAAAAATAGGTTGATTCGATGTAGTCCGAATCACACGAATGCCTCTAATCTCGATATTTATAGTATTTTTTATTCCATTTTATTTTTATTTTGTTGGAATCTAATTTCATATATCACTCACTAAAGTCATAGTTCAAGCTTTAAATTTCGATTAAAATAGAATAGAATTAATTTTACCTGGAATTAATACATGAGTAGTTGCTATTGAATTTTTTAATTCGACTAGCTGTGGCTGCTGCATCTTGCATGTCATGCTGGAACCATTGTTTTATGATGTCTTTGAGGTTTTTAGTGCATTTAGGAATACGAAAATTAATTAAAACATAAATCAATAGGAATCTAATTAGTATTATATAAATATACCTGGTAGTTGGTACCTATTCGCATGCGTTATCGTATAATAACACACGATATGTGCTATGTAAAGCGATAATAGAAAATTTCAATTATAAAAATGTAATAAATGTATATGTTTAATTGAACAGCTATTAAAATATATTAATACCGGACACCAGACGGTCGAGTGTCGTAATTATTATTAAAGATGACATTATCCATAAGTTGTTTACGCCTTGTTAAAACTTTAAGTGTTAGCGATTTAGTGAATCGTTCGGGTATTATTGACACTATTAAGGGACGCGTTCGCTGGTGATTTGCGTATTGTTATTGTAAAATTATACCGAACCATTTTCGTGTGGGATTATATTGTGTGAATCATTATTATTTTTATAGAGCTTCGGAGAAGCTAAAAATCAAATAATATTATTTCACAACTTTTGTATTATCTTGAGTTTTATTATTGAATTAGAACTAACTTAATTTGAAGACAAAAATACATTAATTAGAGACTTTATGCTCGGTATAAGTTTTACGGTAACTAAACCGAAATACTGGGCCCGTTTTTATTTATTATTCACGTATTGCTTTTAAGAAAAAGATCAAAATATCTTAATCATATGACTATTTTGAAAGTTAAGATGCTGTAATATTAAAAACAGAATTTCAATAACTGGCATAATTGTGTGTCATTAATTATGTCACCTTCAGTTTTAGAAAGGTCTATGTAAAAATTCTGTGTACATATATTTTTACCCGAGAAAAAAGCGTGGCAAAATGTAACACGTTAGAATTTTTTTAATAGAAAATATAGTTATAGTTCATACAATTAAATGTACAATTTATTAGGAATAGTAAAACAATAGACGTGTCCGTAAAAATTCTTTCAAATGTGTATGCCATTTTTGTGGACTTCAAAAGCATACAAACGTATTTTTTAAATACGAGTAGATGTAGTTTCTTGTTAAATAGTAAATAAATTTAATGAATAATTTTTAAAATTCAAAAAACACGTCATCTCAAAAGCCTAAAATAATTTATTTTAATATATACCTATTTTGACCGAAGCGGCGAAGAAAATGTATGTGAGTAAGTTTATGTGTATCATAAGACTGTGATAATGATAAATAAAAAATTATTTATTGTAATTACAAATTTCTATGTTTTTGCGAGGGAAACGGTATTCATATTATACCACTGTATCTTAACATTATATTATATATTTCAAACGGCGCTTCGGGTAGGTAATTTAAGGACATTATTGATATGATATTATAATTAAATATTATTTTAAGCATTTTAATCGTACTTTTTAAACATATATAAGATTATAATATGTTAAAATTGTTTAGAATTTTTGTACTGGAGTGACTTGCGGTGATATTAATTTTTGTTTTTTAAAATGAAAAATTTTCTTTCCTTCCCTTTTTATTGTAAGTTATTTAGTGGATACATTTTTCAAAAATTTTAATGTGCAAGTGGTTTGTAAATTATTTAACTTTGTTTTCTTAGGATGGCAGGCTCATAATGATGAGTCTGGAAGACTTAAGAGATACGGTAATTTCAACATTTAATTAATTTATATTAATCTATTAATACTAATAATTTGTATAAATGATTTAACTATGATAAATACTAGATCCAATATTTTATTTGTTTTATATTTTAAGAAATTTTATCTTTAATATAAAATATTTAAATAACTGACAAACTTTCTGTCAACATTTTTAATTAAATATCTTTAAGTTTTAAAATAAAAAATATTCATTAAATAATCAACAGTCATTAAAAATGGGAGGAAGGGAATTAAAACCAGAAGTTTATATCGCTAAAAGACACTGGGTAAGTAGTACAAATTTTTTTAATTACTTTATAAATTTTATTATAGGTACTGCTTTAATTATATTTACAAATTCAAAAAATTAGAATTTGAATAAATAATTTTATCAAAAAAAAAAAAAAAAAAAATAGGGACAAGCATGCATGGCAAATATCTCTGTTTACTTAAAAAAGTCTTTGAAAGTCATTTTATTGTTTTATTTTATAATAAATTATATTACATTGTCTTTATGATAAATTTTACTTATTTTAAAGATTTATCGTTTTCGTATATACGGTCTATGATAGAAACATTAAAATAATAGGAATTATTTATTTTTTTTTTTACAGACAGATGAATAATATTTATCATCATTATTATTTTTTTTGATTTGTGTAAATACTTCATTGCGTTTTTACAGGATTCCATATTCATGTATATTACAAGAACAAATGGGAAAATTGTTTTGAATAAGTGAAAACCGAAATTAATTCATCAAATCTTGTTTTTATGTATATAGTTTTATAAGACACTGACGTCATCAAGGTACCCGTTCCGCTTTTATATAACTACTCGGGCGCTGATGCGGCGGAAGTCCAAGAGGGTTTCCTGTAAATTATGCGTATAGATCAATAACTGAAAGAAAAATTCATTTTTCTAGAGCTTACTAAGTAGATTCATAAAATCGTTGTAGACGTTTATTAATGAATTTCATTTTTCAAAAAAATATCGTTTGTATACAACAATATAAATAATTACGATTTCTCCCAAACAATTCATTATTTAATATTAGAAGTTATAAATGCCTATACAATAATAAAGCTTAAGTAAGCGCTTGCTTATATGTTATTAATCTTAATACATACCATATACATACATTTTCAGACATATGTTTTGGATACTTTTGCTCGCTGAGATATTATTTTATGTATTTATGTAATATATTTATTTGTCTCTATTTCTATTATAGACTATTCTTGTGACGAGCATATTATAAAAGCATTAATTATATAATTAAAATGAATACTGTTTCCATAAAGTATAAAATATTATGTTCATATAACAGATATTTTAAATATTAACAAATATATAAGAGACGTTTCACTTCAACATCGATGCAATATCATAAAATTTTGTTGGCAATCTCGGCGGATTTGTTTATACACCATAATATTATGGTTTTTAATGCTATACGCACTTGTTTTATAGATACAATAGAATATTTAATTATATTATAAAATTCATGGTTTTGTTATGGTAATTTGTACACTTTTTTGTTGTTGTATAAGCATGCATATAATATGATCGTAAAGTTCACAATTTGTTTTATATAGTTCTACCATCAAACGATAATTAATTGAACAATGCTTGTTCATGAATATTTCGTTTTTAAAAAGTTACTTTATGAATCTTTATTTATTAAAAATGTATAATAATAGAAGTCATAATAAATAAAAATAGAAAAACAATACTTAGTACACTAAAATTGAATACACCAAAATAACTAATGGTTTTCTGATGTCAAAAGATTGACGTACACGTGAAAATCTAAGGAGTAATATATTATTACTATATATTTAGTAATATATAATGGTCGAATATATTTTTATTTTATTTTATTGAAATAAAATTTAATATATTTAAAATCTGTATTTACATGTTATACAATAAGTAAATTGGATGAGATTTGATTGCCAGGAAGGAAAAGTCATCTAAGGTGATACCCCGAGGGTGGTCGAATATCTTCTGACTAAATGTCGCATACACAAAAAAGATTTCGAAAAATTAAAAATACCCAACACCTTAGATGTAGTATTTGGACTTAAATTTTATTTAAGTTTATCATCAAAATTTTTACATTAGTTATGGCCTATGAGGAAATGTAGCCAAAGATTGTTGTTAATCAACAAATAATAGTAATAATAATAATAATATCATATAGGAACTACTTTACATTCAGTTGAACGATACGAAATAAGTATAAGTAGTCAATTTTAACAATCACTGTTAAATATACTGTTTCACATTGTTATTGTTGTGATGGATAAATTATTCGTAAACGATAAAAAATATTTGGAACAATAAAGTCACATTATTTTAAATAAATTCAGTTGACATTAATAAACTGGTAATAATATGATATGCCAAACTTAAAAGATGTTTTTGTGAAAACTTTGTAACAAACCATTAAAAAAATAATCGATAAAAATTAATTTTTAATATGTTATTATGTGACATAACGTTCACAACAGTGTATTCTCAAATTTCAATGGAAATCGTTTTATTCGTTGTCAATCTATCAATTTATTACGAAACAAATTAAACACACACAAACACATACAAATATGTCAAACGCATATCGAAAAATTAAAACAAATAAAAACAAAATAAGTATATATATAATAACAATAATTTATCACAAAACAAAATTCTATATAGCGCATCTAAGTGATTCGAAATGAATGTCAAATGCAATTGTTTTAAATGTATATGGTACCAAATTTGAATACAGAATAACATTAAATTGTGTAAAACATTGAATTAGAAAAAAAAAAATTGTAAAATAACAGGCCTTTATCTCGTCATAATGCACTACTTACCCACTGCTGAGCGTGTTTTTAAAATAGCTGAAAATTTAAAGTATTATTACAACGATCGGATGACTGTCGACTAGAAATTGGGTGGCCAGTTGGTCATGTTGGTCATTATCCACGATTTATTTATTAGTTCAAAATAACAATGCAAAATTCTGTTGGCGGGAGTTCAATAATAAGCAAAACAGATAACATGTGACAAGAGTTGGACATATGTCAATACTGTCTCTTTTTCTCCTCTCTCCGGTGAAAATTCGTATCCATTATAGTTGAAGGCTATGCAATTTGACGGGTTAATATTAATAAATATCTGAATGTACATTTTGACATTTAGTTATGTATTATTTTGATTTATTTAAAATAAATGAAAAAAGTCATTCGAATATATAATTTATTATTGGTGCATCTAAATACTTGTGTATATTATTATATTAATATTAAAAAACTAACTAGTAAAATACAGCGCAGGCTGAAGTGTTTTAATCTTCGCCGGGCATCAACAGTTATACTAAATGATAAAATTAGTTTGAAAAAAACACGATAAACATAGTAAGTATAGTGTGTATCGTTTAATTATCCATATATTATGTCATTTTGAATAATTACAGATCATTTTGATGGAAACACTAAAACATATTATATCAAATACTACGTCGCAGTTAATATTGATCAGTTGTTTTTTTTCATCGCCTATACGTGTACGATGCTGAATTTTAAATATTAAATTATGATTCTTCTAATCTAATTTATATTTATTTAGGATGTAGTTAAACTGTTCAATATTATATTCGATGGTGCGAATTTCAAAAATAAAAATGCCGAATACGTACTGTACGTGTGTTTTATGATAACAATATTACGCTCTTAATCGAATGCAGTGAACATTACGTTCCAAGCTATTTTTAAGTAATTATTTTACTGTTTAAATTACTTGATAATCGGACGATGTAGTTTACATATATACCGCTTTCACACGATAGAATTGCCAAGGAATGTCACCGATAAAATCATTTTAATATACTGTTATAGAATAGTTTATTATACAGCCGGGGGCGTTAAACCAAAAGGTACCTAGTGACGTTTTATTTTTCGAAATCAAGTCCTTACCGTATACTATTTAAACTGTTATATTTAAAATGGCGCGATTCCCGTAATTTTTCACGTCGATCGAATAAACATGTATGCACAAGAATAACATCAAGCGTCCATAAAAAAAAAAATGCACGTAAGATTACGTAGGTAGGTAATGTCGTCTGCAACATTTAGTAAAAGGTACTCGCTGCATCTTGACGGGATAAACGAGATGTATAATAAAATAGGTCACGTACACTGTATTATACAACAGCCATCGCGTCGAAGAACCCGTCGCAAGTTCGCTCTGGGAGCCGATAATTCCTGCTATACAATCGTCGAAACCTATTTGGAAAACGCATTCGATCCACATTCGTTTCGTGTAAAGCTTTCTCGCGAGCGTAGTTATATTATACGGACATTTAACGTCGCGTTACACGGCGTTAGACCTGCCACACGGTCGCATATCGCCGTATCGTTCGATCGGCAAGAGTTTTGTACAGTCGTCTATAACAATACTACAGCGTGGTTGACTTACAGTTGAACGCTCGAACACCCTCGGGGTACGTGTGTGCATAGCGTACGTGCAAAGCCGATGGAATGCCATGGCTGCCGACCCGCGGACAAGTGGCTACAGGAACTTCACGGCTGCTCTGTAATCTACTCGAGATAACACATAATGAACAAGACAGTAAACTTTTGTGTTGCTGCAGGCTGCCTGTGGCTATAACGCGAACGAAATCTGCGATTTCGGTTTAAATATCAATCGATCGCTATTTAGTTGTTTTAATTATATAAAGTATATATATATATATATAATATATATTATATATAATATTATTGCTCTATATATGTATAGTGACGCGTTATGTCGAATTCATCTTGGAATATCGTGTTACACCGCGGTATCCGTTAAAATCAAATAAAATTCGTTAGATTAGACTTGGTTTAATTTTTCATAGACTACGTTTATATTATTGACTAACGTGATCATGCCGATTCTATGATAATTGCCTGTGTTAAAGTTTTGTGTGCAAAAAATATTTCAGGCGGGATCACTCGGTCACGTATTATACGTTGTCGTTGGGACACATCTCACACATAGTTTTTTTTTTTTTTTTGGAACACGTCAAGTAGAAAATTCGAAAAATAATAGATACTATATCGATCAAATTTAAACAATATAGCGGTCTAAATGATGACGTAAAAAATATAATTTGAAGTTAGAGTTTTTTTTGCTTACTGTCTACACAATGTGAAAAATTTTAGTAAAAGCTTAAAAATGTAATATTGTAGTTCATATTATTATTATTAATAACGAATTAAGTTATTTCATCAAAGATTATGTAATACATATTATTTTACAAATTAGTTATGATAAATATCAACAATAAACGAGGTTTTCGTATAGACTCATACATAATACAACTATCCTTATAGTTAATAAAGCATCATAGCATAATGAGCACAATATTTTAATCACCGTACTCCCCATATTGTATGATTACTTATATATCAAATAATATTAGGAAGAAGTGCTTATAGTCTACCAAAAAACTCTTGATCCCCTCTTTCAAATATTTTCTAATTCAACCTTGTCGGTAAAATAAATTATGTTAATACATAATAATTGGTATTTTCAGTTATTCAGACTATCAACAATATTTACCGCCATGCTGGAGCTCTACTTAAAATAGATTTTATTATTGTTCATTTTTTTGATTTTTTTCGAGTACACGATTTGTTCATGTAACAGATGATAGACATTTTGGAAGTGCAACTTTTACTTTGGATTTTTTGATGATTTTATTCATAACTGAAACATAAATTTATACGCACATTTTATGAGTTTTTAGTGTGCAATAGGCAATTAAAAATATTATTTTATGGAGTGATGTTTAATGCATTGTTAAAATTTAGGAGGTATAAAATAGATGAATATAAAATTTAACGTAATCTTAGTTTTATGACTTTGTATGTTTATAAAATGAATAATATAACTCCAAAATAATATTAACCAATAAAAATTATCACCGATGAATAATTTTATTTTTTCGTTATTATTTTTTAATCATAAAATTATTAAACTTAACATATGTATCAAATTACTTTTTTGTAATAAAATTAAAAATATAAAAACATTTATAGTTAATTTTGCATTATTGTGGTTGAAAGATATTTTTGTTTTTTTTTTTTTTAGAACATTTTTATTAGTTTTTAATTTTTAAGGAATTTATGTTACAATTATACTAATGACCTTTCTTTAAGATTATTTAGATTTCAATAACCTAAAAAAATCATAATTGAAAAAATCTCTATTTTTACATTTTGTTTAAGTTTTTTCACTGATTTTCTTCCTCAAAACAAAACTTTTACGTATATGTGACTGTAATGATGGCGTAAAACAATTATTTTAATGTTTATAGAAGTATATTGAGTTAGGTTAAGTTAGTGTTATTTTTAATCTTTGATTATAATTTATAACTAATTAATATACTTCTTTATTTTGATGCATATTCTATTATAATAATAAATTTAGAGTTCACAATCTTTATGGTTACAGTTTATGCAATATAATAGTTATATTACATGCTTTTACAAACGTTTTCTTGATTAAATGGAAGTTAGATAGAACTGTATTTTTTTGTAAAAATGATTACAGTAAGTATACATATAATAAATTATTTCCATATACGAGAGTATTAAAAATTTAAATCATTGATTCATTTTATTGTGTAAAATGCATGGCTTTTGTTGTTACCTTAAAATGTATATACACGATATAAAATTTAATACATTCATAAAAATAACATTGTCATTTTGAGATGAAATTAATTCATTAATAGTCGTGTTATCAGGTATGTTAAGTTATATTTAATATGGCTAAAAGTAGTATAATTGTATGCACATAAAAAAAAAAAATAAATAATAAAAATATTATTTTTGAATGGTTTTTTTGAAACGACATAAATAAATAATTGAAATTAATGATATATAGTACTAACTGTTTTATTCTTCCGATGAAATATTTTGTTTGAATTTTTGAAATTTTCAAACGTTGAAATTTACATATTATTACAAGTTATTTCAACTATTTGCTAAAAATTTAATTATTTTAAAGTTCTAAGCATTCGTTAGTTGAACATAATCGCATATTTTTATAAATTTTACAAACAATACATTTTGATTTTAACAATTTTATTCGTTGATTTTCCACCACGATAAACATTTCGTATTTGGTTACATAATAATATGAATTAACGGTAAATAATATGTTTTTATTATTAGGCGAGTAGAATCAACTAAATTTCGATTAAAATTAAAACTACGTTTTTTATAGATCAAAAATATGTAGAAAAATTGTTATGTTCCAAAACCCAAAGATATCTATTTTAATTTAATTTTTTAGATTTTCAGCTTAGAAAGGTATATTTTGGTTTTATAACAATAGATACAGTTTTTTAAATATTTTTTTTTTTTGGGTAAAGTAAAGAAGCTTAAAGAAAGTTTTATGAAATACTTATCTACAGATAAAAATTGAATACCAATTGCTATGTAAGAAAAGAAAACAGTAAAAAAATGTTTGCCAACAAAGGTAGTATTTGTTTTTAGTAATAAGTCGATTAATATTCAAAACAATTTTATAAATAAAACAATGTATTATTACACTGAAATTTATAAAAACCTAAATCAGTTTCTTACCTATAAATTTAACATGTATATTTTGTTTGATTTAATTTTCTTACGAGACCTCATGAGTTGCAACAACTTATAGAACGAAAGTTGTTATAAACATTGACTTTTTGACATAATAAAATTATATTTGATGAATACTACAATTTGATTATAAATATATTTATATATTTTAATGTAATGGAGTAGGTATCAAGTTTTTTCAATAAACAAAAATAAAAAATATATATTTGATTTATTATTAAAATAAAAATGTATATACTATTATAATAGGTACTGATTAATGTTAAATTGATTTTAATTTCTTTTAAAATATCTTTGTCAATGTGAAAATCAATTCAAAATAAGCATAAAATAATTTATTAATATAGCATTTAAAATAAACGCCATGAAATATTTTAAGAAGCGATCTATCATATTTATTAGAGGTGAATAGTAAATGAAAAAGGAACAAATGGAATTCGTGGTACAAACATAGAATGATTTTTACTATGGAAACGAAGGGACGGCATATTTTAAAATGGAATGAGTGAAAAGTGACAAAGACTGAAAAGAATAATGAAAATACATCTTTTATAATAAATTTAAAATACCACTGAACTTAATGTCATAATATAAAACACGATTATTTGTTGATACTGTTTAGTACTACTTTACATATCAAAGTAATGAGATTGAAATGAAAAAAAGTAATAACAATTTCAAGCTTAAAATTCACAAGATCTCTTCAATTCATCAATGTACAATAATACAAATAACATCTGCAGTATTCAATACTAAGCCATATGCTCGAATAGTTAAATTAAATTAAATTTACTTACCAATTATTATTCTCGTAGTTAATATTATTGAATTAAGTTCTGATGTACACATACGGTTTTCTAAAATAGTAATGATTACATTTCGTCCGCCATCTAATTAAGTTTACTTAGTGAAATTCAATAGTGTTTAGGAATTGTAACTTTCTTTGTACACAAACATTATTAATATTACTTTTCCATAACAATATGGAATTGTATTACTAGGCACATAGTATACGTTAGATGTCTGTTGAGCGTTAGTAGGTACATATATGACATAAAATATAAATATTTATTAAAATTTAAAATTTATTATATACTAAATATTATAACTCGATATTAAAATTTTCTAGTCTAAACATATTATACTCACCTATTTACATGATTATTTTACACACAGGTTGTATACTAATAACACATATTTAAAATTAAATAATTTAAAATCCCAAAATATAAGTTTTACGATATCTATGTTATAGACGTTTCGAATATTAATAAAGTTAATAGTTCGATTTTTACTTTTGTATACTGTTTAAAAATAAAAATAATGACGGAAAGTAGATCTTTAATAGTCCTGTAGTAATAATAGGATTATTGTTAATAGTTTAATTGAAAACACAGTAATAGATTTAGTAAAATCATTTTAGTATTTTTATTTTTTATTTTTTTCTTGCTTCTTGTTTATAAATATTGGTATTTGGCCTCTTTAACTCTGACTTGGAATTAGATTTATTCGTTTGTTTTCGTAATATGGAGTTTTACCATTTGTACCTGATGAAATTATTTTATACCTATGTAATTTGTCGGTTTGCTTCAACATAGTTATATTTTTATTCTATCTTATACAATCATTCATAGATTTCAATCTTAATTTTTCACCATAAATAATACGTATTTAAAGTAAATGTAAATGTCAAGAACTATTAGATTTGTTAACTTTTAAATTGAAATATATATTTAAATCTTCTATTAATTTACCGGTATTTCTTTCAAATGTTTATTTTACCATGTATACGAGTAAATAGTATAATAATATTATGTAAATATTTAAATTTTATACATATTTCGTAATAACCAATGGTCATAATTTATTGTAGTAGCTCTTTCTAAAGAATAAAAATATTCCTTACTTTTTTATACTTGTTGTTTATTGTTTCAGGTTTTATTAACTTATCATATTACAGCAAATGATTGAAGATTTTAACATATTTATTATTTTTCTGTGTAAGTAATAACTAATAAGCATTTGTTTAATAGGTATAATTGTATCATGAAGTATTTTATTAATTTTCCTTATTTCGATTTATTGTGTGCTAAATTTTTTTTTGCGTTGATCTAAAAGAAGACAAATATACTAATACACATGTATAATGCATACTGCAATATTTCACGAGGGTTTAATAATTAAAACAATGGATTAATTAAAATGTCATTTACTGGGAATTTTCAAATTAGAAAATAATCACTGAACTACCTACTGCAGGCTGTGATCAAATAAAATAAACCTAATTTATTATAAATGAATACATAATATTATATTTTATTATATTTATATTGTTTTAAAATTTAAATAGATATTTAATTTACGGAGATGCTTACAGGAGCTGCACTTTATGATCATTATTGATAATAGATTATAGTATACATATACAATTTATGTTACAACTCATAGAATACATTTTAAAGTTATTTAAATGCGTCATACTTATGATTTAAACGTAAAATATAATGTACTAGCTGACGTCTGTTTGCGTATTATACTGTACAGATAACTGCAGATACCTTACTGATACTTCAATTATTTTAAATTTTAACATTTCTGTGTAGAAGATATGTATGATGAGTGTAGGCTGCAAGTCATAATTATCGATATCCTAAACTTGACATATATATTTATCCAGATTGTTCCAGTTGGAAGAGTAATCAATTTTCATATGACCAAGAGTGTTGTAGCGGAATTGACTAGTTACCATATTTTCAGTTGAATTATATTCTCCACTATTGGCCATGTAAGCTCGACACAGAACTGATTCCATGTCTCTGAAAACATATTAATATTACCATTAATCGTGTTGTTAATATAGTGGTAAATAGATATTGTGTACCTATTAAAATACAATAGAAACGGCATTATTTTAACCTAATTTATTGTAACTGTTTTTTATATTTCAACTGTAGAATATAAATAGAGTATTAGATATATACTCTGAAAATAATTAACTAATAATATTTTATTCTTGTACAACTATAAAATAAAAAACAAGAAAATGTACCTAATATATTTTTAGATTATATTAAAACCATTACTATTTAAAAAAAAATAGTTAAACTAAATTCTTTTTTTTTACAGATAAATGTTATTTTGTAATGAAATCCATCAGTCAAACTCAGCTCTTACAAGATTTTAAAAATGGTTCCATCGTAATAAGTTTTGTATAATGAGTATATTTTTCCATACTGCATTATTCATTGTGTACAAAATCAATAGTCATTGTCGTTCAAAGTTCAAATATGAAAAAAACTTCGTGTCATAAATGCAGTTACATACAATTTTTTTCGTTGTGGAATCTATGGGCCACGACAATAATATTTATTCAAATATTAAATTTTAAAATTACATTTTTTGAAACTGTATTTGTAAAATATGGACGCTTAGATTAGATGAAAATTATATTATAATATTTAATTCTTAATTAAAATATTAATTATTATATTACATAATATCTATATTATTTACAATCAGTTGAACAGGTACATGATGTATGAATTATTATTATTATTTATTATTATATGTATTCATTGTTAAGGTTTTGGTTAAATAGCTTTTTTTCCTAATAATAAGAAATAACCTGGTGAAATACCTAAAGTATATTAAAAAAAAAAAAAAAAGAAAAGAAAAAACCGTTTTTTATTATCATTATTTCGGTATAGGTATTTCAATTTAATCTCACAAGAATCAATAAAATTCTACAGGAAGTTTTTAATAATTTCGTTGATATTATACGTATATGATATTAGAATATAGTCGTAATAATGTTTAACGTGTGTAATGTAAAAAGTTTTCGATAGCTTTTTCAAACTTCCGGAAGAACGGTAGAATGGTTTTACAGTTGAAATATTTTCAATAAAAATTGTATTTCAAAAAGGTTTTATAAACTTTCATTCACACAAAGAGATTTGCATACGCACACATATAATATAAGATTTCTACATGAATGATTATCAGGAAACAACGGTTAGTTAATATCATCAACGGCTGCAATATTTTCTAGATTATAACGAAAAGTATAATACTCTGCTATTATACTGGTTCATTCATCTTACACAAAAATAAATGCACAATGTAGTATATAATCAGTAATCACAACAATTCTATAGTCGAAACATCAGTGTTTTTGTTCAGTGCTTAGATGGACCGGTAACAAAAAAACATCAGTTATTATTTTTTCTATGAAAGTAAACACTTAAATTGATATTTTTAATAAATTTATGAAAATATAACGTTGTCAAATATTTTGACTGTGGCTTATATTTATATATTATCAAAACAGGACTAATTACGTATAGCGAAGTGTACATTAGTACTATTGGATATAAAAGTACAAGTCTTATCGATCATATTCTTGAATTTTCCAATATGTCCTCATGTCAACACCCAAATACGCAATTCATTACAGCACATCCTAATATATTTTTTTAAACATATATTTCGTTTAAAAATACAAATTGATTCGTATATAATAATAAAAAAAATAAACAGCCATAAAAACAAAATTATGAATCGAAAAAAAATAAATAACAAACATTATTTAAATAAATAAATAAAAATAATAGATTCACTTATATTAAATTGGCATTAAATCATTATTTTAAAAATTACAATTTGATTTGACTTTATACAAACTCTTAAATTGTATATTTTATTGCTTATTTTTTTTTTTACCATACATATTTGGATTTTATCATTTTGGATGATTATGTTTGACGATGATTTAAATAAAAAAAGATAACGGGTATTTGGGTAATATTATTTTTTTTAAAGTATCCTATTGTAATATAAGCTAATGGAATCAAAATATACAAATGTGCGATGGAATTTTTAGCTGGTAGAATCAACGTACAAAAAAGTCCAGCAGAATCGATAGCCGACGGATTCGATAAAATCCCAGTTTACAAATAATGTCGAAGTATACAAACAAACAATATACTCGTATGTATATATTTTTGAATTTTTTCCATACACGAGTGGTTTTGGGTCGCTTTTGGGGTGAAAAAAGCGATGTTAGCAATAACTCATAGTGAACACTAAACACTCTGATACGCCAAACTATTGTAAGTGAAATCTGCTGAAAATATAAATAATAATAATACTCTTATTACTATTATATATAACATTTGAGTAGGATTCAATAAAAGTGTGAAGTGAATTTATTATTGTTTGCAGACTATTCCAATACAGAGTTACTCAAAAAAAAAAAAATCTGTAATTTGGTAATCTCGAAATATATTGCAATGAACATGCTTTCAGCCAAACACTTAAAATGGCAGATGTAGTACCTACTCACATAGGCACATTTATATATATTACTTTACATTACATGGCACTATATACTAACTTTGTAATATAAATTATAAACCGTAAATAGATTTCAATTGAAATGTTTGTACACACATAAATAAATAATACAGTAAAATAAAATTTACAGAGTGATATATAAAACATGCTCACTTTTTTTTTCTGCAATAATGAAGTATGAAGTTATTCAATATTTGATAATTGGAATTTTTAAATATTTCTACTGACCATATTTTCAAGTTCAAGAAAGTTTTCATACTACTTAAGAAGTGTCCTGTGAAGATACAAACTTCTGATTTTCAAATTCCAACGAAAAATTATAAAACATTAATAGGTAGTAAAAATGGTCTTAGTATAATAAATAAATTATGAGTCGAAATCCTTCCACATAACCTTAATATTATACCCTCATGACTGGTCTCCTCTGATCTATATTAGCAACACGCAAATACAACTGAACAGTTCATAAAATATCTCGGGATGTATCTAGACGTATAAAATCGTTAAATCATAGATTTAATCATTTGTATTTCATATTAAAATTCAAATTATAACTGTAAAATATTAATATATTTTTAAACAAACTACTTATTCTCCCTTTAGCTTCTTATGGTACCAAAATTCGGAGAGCATTCAAAACTCAATTATTATTAAAATTATACAATCTTTTCAATCATATCCATCCAAATAAATATTATATTACTTTAAATTAAATATACCTACATTGTAAATAATAAAAATATATAACAAATACTAGATATAATATTACATCTATTTTATGTTTTTGTAAAACCATTTTTAAGAACCCATAGTATAAAAATTGTATTAAATGACGAAATATTCATTGGAATTTTGTTTAAGGTTTATCTAAATTTTTAAAATAATTATCGTTAGTTTATAGTGAAAAAGAAAAGTCTGGGAAATAAAAGTTTATACTGAAACATCTCAATAATTTGAATGGCATTATGTACATTCAAAAATTCCAAAAATGAAAATGTTAATACATTTTTTTGCTCAATGTAAAATGGGGGTGAACATTCATGGTGAATTATCCAGTATAATATATATGTTTGAGTATAAAATTGTGTAGGTATTTATATTTATTTATTTTTTTACGAGCCCCAAAGCCTACGAATTTGATACGCGTAAAATATTATATAATCATTAATAGTGTATATTTCAGGATGCGCATGCGTACGAACACGCGTATAGGTTCACGCTACATGTACACGTGACGATTTGTTTATCCGAATGAAAACTGTTAAGGTTTTTCAAATATAGAGTTCTACAGCGTTCACTAGTTCGTACAATGTACATTACATTAATATGATTATACCTATAGTATTAAAACGATTAATATGATTTCACAGCGTTTATTGTGGAAAGAATATTTTCCTATCGAAACATAATTAAATCCCACCGGTGCGTGATGCTTGTACAACGGTAGCTGTACACTTTTTAAGAGCGTTCAAATTAAACTACACACGTTGCATTCTTGGAAATTATTTGCTAAGACTAACACAGCTTGTGCACAGTTTCGTCTAAAATATAATATAATGGATAAGTGTAAAAAGTATAACAATACATTGTACTACCCCATTTAGTCGAGCTTGTGTGTATTTGATTGAACAGTGTAAAACGTGTAGTCTACAACTATTATTCCCGTAAATTAAAAAATAAATTGATCATTACGTCGGATTTATACATAATATATTTCGAAATCGTTGCATAAAACATATTTGTTTTGTACCGTATACGATTCGCCTGTTACCAAGTGTAAAGCTCATTATATAGTATAATATATTGTACATGATATAATTTAGGTGATATAGTACATCAAAAAAAGTATTTCAATTTTTCAGAAGCAAATTTATCATTTAATGTATAACGATGTTAATAAAATTACGGAAATCGAAATATTATTGTATGGTTTATTGTTAAGCATGGAATAATAAAAAAAAAAGTACCTACTTAATAAAAGTAGATTAGTTGTAGTCAAAAGTTAAAAACTTGTATCAGCTATATTATTTTAATTTTTTGTTGTAGACTGCAATTAGATTTTTTCGACTAAGCATTTTATTTTATGCTGTGGAATTCTAAACAACCGTGAACTGTATTAAAGTATATAGATATATTATAGGTATTACTCGATGTGGATAAGTACTCAATTTTATTGTTTATTTTTTCACAAACTTCACAAAAACAGAATTAATAACCTAATAATATAACATAATATAAATTTATATATTTATGTATGTCTGTTTGTAATGTTTGTATGTTTGTGTGTGTGTGTATGTGTGTGTGTATCCACGAACAAAAACTGAATTATATTATTTCATTTGTTATATTTACATATTATTTTGAATGATATACTTACATAAAAATGTAGTTTGTTAACATTTGGTTGAAAAAAAAATATGCGCTTAACAAAATGCCCAACTATTGTACTTATTATAGTTATTACACTAATTGGTACTTTGCAGATTTTCACAAACATTTTTTAAGGCCAGCACCTCATCGTGTTACTAACTAATCAGTCTTCATGATATTGCTAAATTATATGGGCCTAAAGTTATTTTTACATTATTTAAATATATTGTGTATTTTATCATACTGTTATTACTTTGTAGACTATATATTTTTAAACTAAAATATTATTTTATTTTCCTTATTGTTGTATTTAAATGCAGACGTAATACGTTAATAAATATTATTTTATAATATGCTTAGCAAGTTGTTTAAACATCATTAATCCCTTAATTACTTCCGTCCGTATTAGAAAGAATATATTCAAGCTATCATACCTACTCCTTAATTATTTTATAATTATTAATTCAGCACTAGATATTATTATGTCCATTTATCAAACTTTAATCACTATTTAGTTACTTATTTTAATATGTAATTTACTTCAAAACATTCATATATTTTATGCTTGTTATTACTTACTGTAATTATTAATTTACTGTTCTAATGTATTATTATTATGATATAGGTTATATATTTAGTAGTTTTGTAATTATTGAAACTATAATGGTTTAATACCAGACTTATATAAAAAAAAATGTATAATAAATTGATACTATGGAAATAATTTTGTTTAACAATATTTTGTATTGAAATACAAATAAAGTTAAACATCAGACAATAAGGCAAGCATATACGTCATAGAAGATAATATGTAATGTATTGGGTTTTGATCACTATACATTGCATCTATTACTTTAAGTCCACAAGTGTAAAAGTATATTTTGGTAGGCGTATCTGCGTGATATTAGCTATTCCTGTAGACGATAAAAATATTTTTTTTTAAAATATCATTTTAAAATCAATAAAGTTTAATAAAAACGCAATAGCTATGTATTAAACATTTTTTTTCTTATTAGAATAGAAATACTCGATACGGGATCCTGTCAGAGAGTCGTGGGGAAAGGGAATAGCCATGACTCGGTTAAGAAATTGGATGCGGTCCAATTACTATATATATATATACGCCGTGTCTGCAGTTTTTTTTTTTTAACGATTACTTCCAATCGATAATGAAATGTTTCTCATTCTGACATGAATTACACCTTATCTAATTAAAAATAAATTGAATTCGGTGTATATAGTACTATATTAATTTCCACAGTACAAGTTTGTTTGTGTTTGTTTTTTTTTTTTTTTTTAATCCAAGCTATTTCAATTTTTCTACGACAATCAAAGTATTTTGAAGGAAATTCAAATTATTTGTATACTCACTTATTTAAAATTATTTTTTTTTTTGTTTTTTCCGTTGTAAATTAAGTTCTATTTTATTAAAACGCAGAATACAAATAAAATATTCAAATATTGGAATTTATAAAAGTATTTTTTTTTTTTTTTTTACATATTAAACAAATAATATATCATATTAATATACTGAGTGTTTGATAGTTTTCTCTTCAAAATTAACTTTTCATAACTAAAATATACAATTGTATGTATAGGCGCCGAATTTTAGATTTTTAGAACGGGGGCAAATAAAAATTGTAAACTACTGTACAACAATATTATTCCAATTCTCCTTATTGGATTCTTTTTAAATTAAATGTATTACATTATATTTTATTTATAAAAATATTGTCTAAAATTATATTAATTTTGCTTATTAAACACTTGTTGATAAATATATTTCTTATCTTGCATAAGTCCAAAGATACAAAAAAGCAAAATACTTTTTTTAAGTTTTACCTTCGCTATAATTGAAGTACGGAGAATCACCCTTAAAATAAAAATACAGGAATCATTGCTTCCGTTGTCTCCGTGAATTTGATGCCTATGATTGTATGTGCCATTATGTTGTATCTGATCAATCATCAAGACTCACATTTTTATTTTTATTTGGTATTTAAAAAAATAAGAAGTGTCATAAATGGAAGTACATATTATGTAATTAAAATAAAGATAAACATTATTTAAATACGTAAACGAATAAATTCGTTATAATATTATGTGTCAGTAAATTGTCTTTAACATAATATACATAAACAATTATTTGTAAATTTGTTTCTAATAATCGAACTTAAATCTTTATTCTAGGTAAATTAAAAAATAGCTCCGTTTGATATGTTTTTATAGTTTATAATTGATCATATTTTAGTATGACAAATTATTTTATTCACTCCAATAGTTTCTTAAAATAAACTCTATCGGACTTTCAGTTTGATATCTTACTTTTGTCATTTTATCAGATTCAAAAAGTTTGCGTTATGTATTATCAACTAAAATAAATTATTCCCCGTATCCATCGACTGCAATGTTATACAATGACAATTAACAAATTATCTACATAATATAATAACATATCAGATAATTTATTGAAATTTTATCTATATGATATAATAGACAAAACTCAAAATATCTAAATAAAATATTATCAGATTAATTTAGTTAAAAAACAAGTTATTTAAAACTTATGTTAGTAAAATAGCTTTTTATTATAAATATAATACTATAATACAAGTAAATATAAGTTTAAACTTTTACACCAGTAAATATACGTGTGTTTTAAATAAAATTACCTATTGGTGTATATGGATATTGAATAATATTTTATTACGAAATAATTACAGTGAAACATACATAATAAATAAACATAAAAGAATAACATTAAAATATAATATATCTTAAATAAACAATAACTTTGAAAAACAAAAACCTAACCTAATATTCAACATTTTTTTTGAAATACTTGTTAAAAAAAAAAAAAAAATGATCAGTATAATTTACCTCTAATAATTATTTCATTTAAATTGATAGATAAAAATAAATTTTAAATTATTTTTAACAAAATCAGTTAACAAGATAAATAATAATGCACAACTCTGCTTTTAAGTACATTAAACACCTGGTTGCAATAAAACATTTCAACTAAAAGTAATTAAATTTATGTTTTATTTTTGAACATAAGCTACAACTAACTTTTTACAATTTCAATTAGTATTTTTAGATTAAAAAAACTGCGTAGGTATCTTCCATTTCTATTTTGTTTGCGATTAATGTATTTTGAAATTTGGTAAAAAAAAAAATAATATTTACATTATATACATAAAAGTTAAAACAATGCATGTAATTTTAAATTTATTTACCACAATCAAAATTACATTATAATGATCAGGGGCGATATCATAATAGAGATTGTAAACTTGTAACCTTATTCTCTGGTACCCGATTCTAATATTATTACCCAACTACATGCGTCATCAAAGCATTATAATATAATTATGTCATAACGTGTACGACAATAAATTCCATTATGCACGATTTTTTTGGAATAGTACCGTACAATTTAATGATACCTAAGATGACAAATCACCAGTTATGATGGCAGAATTCATAGTAGTATTTTATTTAGATTGTTTTGTTGTTATCGATTTCACTAGAGTACTAGATGACAAAAGAAATTGAATGATACAATACATGCTAAATGATATTGTGGTATTTACTATCCATATCGTAAAAATAACTGTTCTCTAGTTAAGCGTATGTTTTGAATATAAACTGTAAATGGTTCTGCGGAGAAATTTGATCTCGACTATGTTATTAGGTACATGAAAAATAACGATTTAATCATGGTTGAATTACTGTTTTAATGAATGGCCTGAGCATTATGTTACGCTGCAGGAAAATTGATTTTCATGTAAATAAAATCCAGAAGTGCATTAAAAACTATATCGGTTGGTTTTGCAAACATAAAACTATTATTACTGGTATTTAAAATAACACTATTAAAAAACAACAATATAACGTTAAGCATTTATAATATGTTTAACTACGTTTAACAGAATAATAATTCAACACAGCCACTGTTCAAAAACAATGATATATGTTTTGCAACCTACTTAAAAACTCGAGTAAACAATAGTTGACATTGTTCAATATGATGTAAATAGACGTCGAACTGAATTATAGTCTTCTAAATCATACATTATGGGAACCGCGGAATTACGCAAAACAGATATAAATATTATTTAGCGTGTGGCGAAAGCCAAACACTTGAAATGTAGTCAAGCACTCACATATCATAAAAAAAAAATACAATAATTTAATGTTTTGTATACAATTTGCAATTCAAACGACGTATATTGTATGACACGAAATGGGAAATGGATATAGTGAAACTAAGCGTGCAAAACGGATTTGTATAGAAACGGAGCGTCGTTGTGTGGTGCACGTATTTTTGCATCGATATGTTTTTTTGAGAAACGCCATTTTTAAGTAAGTATTTTATTTGAAAAAAATAAATAATACTGTATACAATAAAAATAGAGGTTAGGGATCAGCCAATACGCGTCCTGATGAATTACGCGTATGTTATTATGTGCATGGACCTGTGCACCTACACGTGCGTATGTGTGTTTACCTATATAATAAATTATAAAGGGTGATACTCGAAATAGACATAACAACTCGAAAATACTTTATAAGCCGATTATAAAGCGTTCTCCTCCTGTCACGGTACGCGCAATAATCGATCAAAACACATCGCGCATCCGCGCCACCATTGCACGGAAAATATAAAATGCATTTTAGTATAATATTGTGCAATTTGTGCATGTGTGCCGACAAAAACTAACGTCACACATTTTGCAATTCGATCGGATTCTCGGATTCTTGTTCGATTTGATAATAATATATTATGCAGATTCATGAGGAAGCACGTGCCTCACCCGTCTAAGTACAATATATACTTGGAGGCGTGTTGACGATTTAACAACCTGACACCTGTCGTCAAGGAAGCACGGAGAGATGTATTATGTTCTAAAAACGTGATGCGGAGATTTGGGGCATGGAGACTTACGTCATATTTTCGGAATATTCCCGAGAGTGTATCAAACAAGTCATCAAATCTACCGAATCCCAAGCGCAGCTTTTCCCAAGAAAACGCGTATGCAGAAAAAAAAATCAAAATCAATAATCAGAAAGGGAGTAGAAAATAGAAATCGCTTTATTGTATATAGTAAGTGTACCACATAAGAAATTGATGAGTGATCTTATCACTGTAACGTGTGTTTTAAATTCGAATTAAATTAAATGGTATATTATTACGAACGAAAACGATTCTGAGAGGAGACGGCCTGTCATCCAATATTTTATTTTATTTTTCTATAAATAGTTTGAATTATTTTTTTTTTTTTAAGCATTGAATTTAAAAATGGAATTGTGTGTATAAAATATAATACTATACATAAAAGTCAAAAGTTTCAATCTATAAATAATATTTTTGATAACAAATAATTAAACTCATTATTTTTCATTTAATTATTTAATTTTGCATATTATATAGTTTGGTTTCACTATAATTCTTTATTTTAAATTTTCAATTCATTGCTAAAAATTATTAACAATATTAACTAAACAAAATAATTTGTAAATTATTGTGATTTTGACGAATTTTATCAAAAATTTTAATTTAAATTGCTTATAAAATAAAATTGTAATTATATTATATTTTTAATATTATTAAATAGTTATAAAAAAAACCTATAAAAAAAATCTTACATTCAATTTTCAAACATTCTGACTTTCAGATTTTTTATTAATGTCAATAGGTACATAAAAATTTTAAATTCGTAAGTCTATAAATAGTTTAAAAAGAGACAAATTATTAACAAAATTATTCTACTAGAAAATATTAATACAAGCATTTGGTGACAATTTTAAGTTAATAGTTTTAGAGTTATCTAAAAAAAAAAAGTAAAATTTTATTGTTATAAATAAATACTGGTTTTGCGTGAATATTTTATTTTTTTTGGTTATATTGAAAAGCACTGAGAAAATGTTTACTTTTGATCTCTCTCAAAATTATTTTGCTCAGAGTCTTAAAAATTGTCTTAATTTTTAGATACACAATAAGTCGCATAATATATATTTATTGGTTTCCTATATAACATTATCAAATATAAGCGGTGTAATACAAACGATTAATATATATATACAAAGAAAATAATTTATTTTTTTTTATATAATATTCAAAGGTCAGTTTCTAATTATAATTGTAATAAATTTAAAATATCAATTGCAAGGCAAAAATAGTTTCACGTAAGAAAAATTAAAAGAATACTCGAGATATAAAATACACAATATGCAAAATAAATAATAACTTATAAGTGAGATAGAAGATGTTTTTAATCTTCTATTTATAAATCTGGTATTATAATTTTACTTTTTTTTTAGAAAAGATTTATAAGTATTGATAATTGCATAAAACAAATTTGGTATTGGCAATATTTATAACACGTGTAATACGTGCATACTATTAAAAGCTGATATACACTATATTTAAGAATTTAGTATTTTAATTTGTAGTTTAGATATATCAATGAAGTATATAACACATGGCTTTTTTTTGAATAAAAAATTACTTAATATTAAACGATACATATTTCATTTAGATTATCTTGCAATATTACACTACGACTAGCATACATATTTAAGACGATTTTTATTATTATTTCGATAAAATGATCTTTATCAAGTATCGACTCTTTAATAAAAGCACTCTACAGATAACGATAGATATTTGACCCAATACTAAGATTTATTAATGTTGATAAAATTTTTTATTCTTATTGTATTGAAAAAAAAATCAAACATTTTAATGATCACGTTAACAGCATGTCTATTCTTGAAATATACTTTTAGAAAGCCATCGTGTATAAACGTCGAAGTCTTATACATAAAAAGGAAAGGATGTAAAAAACGATCATCTTGTGTTCTTTTCCATGCTCATAAAATTGTATTATAATAATATTGCATGAATATATGTCTATTTAGGATTTATTTAGGATTTATTTCTCGAACCCTACCCTGAATGACGTTATCGGATCGCTGAAGAGTAATAACGAGTACTAGTCTAATTTATACGTACACAAATCTGGATTTTTTTTATTTTCGTTTTGAACTTTTCGCTTTATTACAGCACACTTCCTATTTATCCATATTTACCATTTAGACTCTAGAGGATTATTTACAGTATAATAACTTGCAGTCGAGGATCACTAGTTTAGCACGATTAGAATTTGTTATTAAAATTGATTATGATCCTTCTAACCTATTATTAAATTTACAGTTATAGTTTTTATTAACTAATTTTCGTAAATATTACTTTAATAGAAATTACTGCTGAAAAGAGAGATGAAGTTGTATTATATTGAATTCGTGATATCGTCTCTATAAGAGCCACTGATATTAGTATGATCTCAAGCAGTAAACTTAATGGAGTAGTTTGCGTTTAGATTAAGAGTTTATAAAATGTATAATGACTTGGATGAATAGGCATACCTAATGTGTTAAGTGAATGTTATGGAAAAAAAGAAAATTTGCTAAGGTGAAATTTTACACAATGCATTTTTTCGTGAATATCTTTGAATATTAAATTTGTTATAGTTACAAATTATGTTTATTTCATTGTATTTTAAATTTGGCGCTTATTAAATAAATAAATTATAAATATTTCAAATAAAAACCTGGTGAAGTCACTTTGATACAAAGTAAGTGTCAAGTGTTATTAATCTATAAGTCAAAATCGACGTTCTATAAAATAGTGTAAATCGGTTCGCAGTATAAATAATATGAATATTTTATTATTTATAGTACCTAAATAAGACACTAATGTATGTATTGATGTGAAATTTCAATTCCTTGAAAATAATATTTTTTGAATTACAGTAAAATAACAAATAAACCCGTTATTCTTCATTTTTATTTTTTTTTTTTTTTAGTGCTTTTATTTGAATTCTTCATTTAAATATTTAGTTTTGTCAAAATTTTAATTTAAAATATTTTTGAAAAATTGTGGATATTTTTTTTTAGATTTTTTTATTTCAATATAAACTATCTCTATGAGGAATATTAATTACATTTTCAAACATTAGATATTAAAATCAAAAATTGTATATATCTTAAACTACAAATTAATTAAAATAACATTTTTATGATTATTTCAGACTAGGTCAAAGTTTGATCTCTAAATTCTTATAAATAATCAATAACAATTTTGAAAATAAGCAAAAAAGTTTAAATTGTACTTGTAAAAAATTCAAGATTATTTTATGAACTACATTTTTTTTTTAAAAGACTATTATAAATATTCGGTGAATATTTCAAGTACGTATCTACGGTTATTTATTTTTGAATTACAATATAAAAACAAAATCGATTATAACGAAAACTGGTGATGGGTAAATATTTTTTTTCTACGATATATATATATTTTTTTTTATGTTTAACCTAAATATTTTTAAAAATAGGTCGATAATAAATATTTTTTCACCTCCTTCTTTTTTAGTACCAATTAGATCTAATTCACTATCAGAAACTTCTTGAAGATTGAAACATTTTTATTTCTCCTAAGGGTGATATCAGGCATAAAAAAAACACAAGATCAATGTCAAACAAATACATTAATTGCTTCATTTAGAATTTAAAATCTAAAATTATATTTTCTGCCTTACATTATTGCAGTCCCACTGATATGTATTTTATTCTTATAATTTAATAATGAAATTTAACTAAATAAGACTCAATGAGCTTTTATTAAATATTGACAATAATATTACCGCAACATTACTTTTTGTATTAGATATTTAAATTCGTAATAAAAAATTAATAACCAGATGGATACTCAGATGTATTGAATAAAACTATACAATATAATGCAGTAAAATGCCTCAAACCCATTGGTAATATTTAGATTATTATAAGATTGTCCTGTCACTATATTAGGAGAAAAAAAAATTGAATTTGTTAGAAACATGTTTCAAGAATATAACTATTAATCTGTAAATTTAATGTCATTATATTTTGGAGCTATTGTTATAAGTTCTACATATTTATCACTTATTAGTTATTTTATTGGTTCGTTTGGAATATTTCAAGTTAAAAAATATATTATCACTAGTTAGTAAACTTATCATATTATTACTATATTGTTTTAACAAAGTCTTACGTTTCTAGATTTATCTAAAGTATTATACATTTTTACCAAATGAAACTGACAATAAGTTAATTGACAACCAAGAAGTTAATTAATGGCAGTGTTATAAGCATCTTTCTTAAAATTGGAATATTATCTTGGTAAGTATGTTTTATTAAAAATTTTTATCGACTAACTCGGAACAGAGATTTTTATTCAAGTTCATTGAATAATACTCATCTAAACACATTTTAGTTTTTATGTGAACAAAATATGATTAATGATGATTAATCTATAAGTTTTAACAGGATGAACAGTGATTTTGCAAGAACTGAAAATATGCGTATTCATTCTAAGATAACATATTATAATATATGTTTATACATTAATAATATTAATGAAAATTCACGTGAGCTTACCCATTGTCGTAACGCGAGTTCCGGCGGACTTCCGGCCTGGAAACATTGTATAGTAGACGACATTGTTGTTTCGAAGATCCACAAACGATAGGGTAGAAATGGTGATCTACCGAAGAGTACTTGCAATACGATGGTGGTTTGCAACCAGTTTCCCAATATTCGTATAGATTTTCGTCTAAGACAATCACAAACAGAAACGTGAAATGTAATTTAAATTATTTGCACAGTAAATTTAAGTACTTGAGTCTAAGTTAGAAAGTTTCAAAAGAAAAATTTTGAATTATCTACTCATAAACTTTTTGTAATTTTTTTAATTAAATATACTTGTACATTAATATTAAATTATATATAATTAAAAATATTATAAAACAATTATAATTTAGATATTTTGTGTATTCAAAAAAAAAAAAAAAATCATTTATTTTCATTTTCAATCAGTTTTTTTTACAAACAACTTATATACGTAAAACCCATATTTTACATTATTCGATATTTACAACTGTATTGACCACTTGAAAACGTGTCACCCTTTGATACACATTTATTTTCTTTGACGTATACTTGACAAAGAATGACGAATTGTAAGCATGAAAAATGTCGAAAGTAATTTTTAATTAAGTGTCCAGTAGTCTCCGATATCATAAATATCATTGCGTTCAAAATATCGACACCAATATTGCATTAAACGAGTTAATATTGCGATGTATTAAGTGATTTACCAAACATAATCACTTCTTTTTTTTCTTCTTCAATATTGCAATTATTCAAAATCTGGTTAATGTAAATTTTAAACATACCAATACAATAAGACTATATTTTTAAATACTTGAGATTTATTTTACTATTTAGGGTTATCATATGGAAATGCACATTTCTGTTTTTAAAATGAAAATCTTTTTTGTCTGTAAATTTATTTAATTTTTCTAAAAATATCAACGTATCAAAATTTTAACTAAAATATGGTCTTAAAGTATATTTAAACATTTTTAAAATGTTAGATGAATCACCCTATATATTAATATATTATTATTGTTATTATTACAATATGAAATGATTGAATTAAAGTTTATCGTAAATAGGCATCTATTTTACAAGCATTTGAAATCTCTAATTGCGCATGAATAAATTTATAATACGATTACGAACGGTTACCAAATGAGATTCTGTTTGTCTATAATGTACTATATGCACTTCTTATTTCTAATATTGTCCTCTTAATGAGTATAGATAAAAAATAACAGATCTCATATTTTAAATTTGTATAAGCAAAAAATAACAACAAAATATTGAAAAAATGTATTTTATCTTAAACTTTTGAATGTGTATGAGTCCCAGTAATAAATGATAAATATAAAAAAAATATCGCTATTTGAGTACATAATGTAGTAGGTATACTTATATTAAATTATATAACATTTATTCTGCTACACTACCCACTCTAATCAAAATTTGCCCTGTTCTTCAACTACAATATGGTCAGTTAGTGAATTTTTTATCAAGCTCATTTAAATAATTTCATCAGGACGTTCCTTAAACACCGTAACAAATCATAAAAAATGTGGTGTTAAGAGTAATAGTAGATATTTAAGATATTTAAAAAATTAGAATTTCATGAATATATAATTGATACAAATAAATAAGGCAAGTATGTTTAGAAAAAATCGGACGAGATTGAATATGTTTATAAATATTTAATGTTTATATTAATTAGATACCTACAAATAGTTATAAACTATCACGAATTTATCCAATAAACATATCAATATTTACCAATTAAAATAATTAAATAGAAGATAAGTTCTAAAACTTTTAAATTGTGCTGTACGTCGACTCCTGATTAAATCATCTGGTTACCCCTTAATTACCTCATTGACTTTTTTAAACTGTGGAGGTCTTTTCTTATATATTTTCTAATGGATATCTTTTTTTTTTTTTTACCAAACTGTTCTCAATAAACCTTATGTTATCATCATAATCAATATCCCAAATCATATAAGTTAAATATGCTAAGTATAAATATTATGTTAAACATAATCGTTTCATAATTATTTTTAATTAATTTAATCTTATACAAAAATTTACTGTTTTAATTTAATTTTTTAATTTAAATTTTTATTCTTTAAAATGTGAAAGCCATGATGTTCTATTTCTGACATCAATTTTTAAACATTGGACTTAATATACGAAAACTGTAGTTCGGGCTCAATGTTTGCTATGTGCTTTTCAGTATTGTTTTTAATATAAACAATAAAAGAGAAGACTTTTTCATATAAACGAGTTCTCGAAACCATAATTAAAATTTTCTAAGCTTTACTTAGTAGTTGATAGCACTGATCACTCTTGCTATGGCACTATGAGTTTTAAGGTAACTCGACCTAGTATCAAAATAGTATATAATGGAAGTGAACTGATAAAACAATATATTTTACATGCAGGTGTATTATAGAAATCAAATACACATTCATTTCAATGACTTGAAAAATGATTGTTATTGATAAGGATAATTCTTTTTTTTTTTTTTACATTGATTTATTATAGACAAATTAAAAAATTAAATTGCCTATAAACTGTAGAATGACAATAATGAAAATTACATATTTACCAAAAATCTTAGAGACTTAATAAAAATAACATGAAAAAACGAATTAGTAACTAACGTTAATACAATTTTCAGCTTACTACCATAGTCGATAAAAGAAATATTTCGTGAAATTTTATGTACTCGTAAAAAAAAAAAAAAAATGCGAATAGTGTGTGCTATTGTTAACTCGTAATAACGATAAAATGTTTACTTGAATCGGGCGGGACGAGGGCCATAGATGATGAACTCGGCGAACATCGGCAGCAATCGTACCGGGCTACCGATCGAGATCTCGTTCTACCGGTGCTTGACTTGTTGCTTTTTGGCGGACCCGGTACGTACACAAAATCGGATCGTGTAGACACAGGTCCGGCCGCTGACGACAGGGATACGACTTGGTGGTCAGCCGAACAGTCTGTTGTGTCACTCGAGTGTCTCCACGACACCTCCCGCAGGTCTAGGTCCCACGGGTCAACGTACTTGCGGTGCTAAAAAAATGTCATATGAGTTTGCTATTATTTCAACGTTGCGGTTTTTAGAAATTTTTTGTTTTCAAATGACCACCTTACTTTAAAACCTTGCAAAAATTATATTTCATATAATATATAAATATGTTATTGATCTATAACTTTGCTAACACCTAAAATTATATAGCTTTTAAAGAATTTTAACTGCACCTACGATAGAATTTTAAATTAAAACAGTAAAAATATTTTCTAAATGAGCGAAATTTCGAAAAAATAATCAAGATAAAATCGCTTAGCATAGTACGTACTTATATATTTTTTCAGTATTTGACTGTTGTCGGTAGATAAATATGTTGAATAAATATATTTTTAACATCAGGAAAAACGTATTAAATAGGTACTTCAGTAACGAAGGGGTTTTGTTCATTAGAATATAAAACCACAATGAATGAAAATTGGAATACTTCAACTATTTATATAAATACTATCTGATTTACAAGATGTGCATACTATCAAAAGTTAATAAATTGAAAAAAGTGTATTACAAAAACGGTTTAATAATATTTGTTTTTTTTTTCACCTTTCTGAAAATTCTGATTTAAAACCATCAGAAAATCTATAAATGTGATGAAAAAACATGTCAACTTACTGAACCGAAAGCAAAATGTTGTTTTTTTTATAAACACTTATTATCGTTTATGTTTGTAAATATATATAACACATACTTTTTCGTATTCCAACACTTTTTAAATTATATTTTGGATCATCTTTCACATTTTCCTCTTCGGTACCTTTAAGATGTGTAAAACTTTTAAAAAGAAAGTTTTTTTTTCTTAATGTTGGTACTTTATTTTGAATATGAACGACGATCGTAAACGTTTTATCAATTTTTAAACACTAGCGGTAGGTATTTATTTTTTACTTTTTTATGTTAAACCGACTAATGGAAATAATAAAAAGATTAATTATCATAATGAAAGTTTACTTTGTATGGCTTAGCATTAAAGTTAATGGTGTTTGTATTGACAAAGTTATGTAAAAAAGGTTAAGTTTACAAATCGGATAATTGTCGTTGCTATAGCTCCACACAAATGAATGATTTCGAGTGATAAAATAATAATTTAAATCATACTTGTACATTTTATAGGACTATTTAGAAATAATAAGTGATTTGTTTGATAATTATGGAATAAATGAAAATCCGAATAGTCGTAACTACTAACTGCCCATATATATTATAAGTAGAAATGTGCTAAGAAAAATTATAACAGACGACAAACATCACATTATAATGCGTTATTATAATTACTATCAGGACTAAATCAAAATAAACGCAGAACATCGACTTACACAGAACACGGAAGTGAAAATAATATCAATGAAATTCGCTTACCATCGTAATCGAAGACGAATCGGACATTTTAACGCTCGGTGTTCGCGGCAGTGAAGACGAACTCTGTCTCCGGCGACAACGCGTGTTACAGTAGCAACAGTAAAGTGATAATAATCGTAGTAGTAACAGTAGCAGAAATGATAGTATATAGCTAATGGTATAGCAGTAATGGTGGTAGTAGTAGTAGTAGTAGTAGTAGTAGTAGTAGCAGTAGTAGGTAATAGTAGTAGTAGTAGTAGTAGTAGTAATAATGGTATTAGTGATAGTATATTAGGTTGTAGGTACACACGAAGAAATTTATTAATAGCGGTTAGAGTTTTAATACGTACATGTGCGGAAACCGATCTAAAGGTATAATATTATAATATAGGCACAGGTATACAAGCGGCAAGTAGGTATGTATCGTACTTTCTTCTTTCGAAACCAGCTTCACGGTATTAACGTGACCAGCGTGAAAAATTGCCATGGAGGGATAACATAATTGGAAACGGACGAAATTCTGTGTTGTTGTTGTTTTTTATTTCGTGTTTCAAAATCCAGAGAAATGTGTCTTACGCGAATTACTATAAAGCATTACACTTTATTATTATTACTATACCTTATTATATTACACTCCATGCAATCGGTCCATACGCGATTGCGGTCATTATAAACGGGATGTCGTACAGCATTCCACATCGACGTTTGTCGGTCGAGATTCTTTATCACCTTTATTTTCTTTCATTATTATTTTTTTTTTTTTTTTTTTTGCTCTCGATATAGCTCAATCGAGTATATATTATACGCAGTATAATAATAATAGTAAAATATTATATCCAGATTTAGGTACGACACGACAACGTGCAGTTATCAGTGGCGTAATTTGGAATTGGTTCTGGGGTGGGATATAAGTTTATATTATCGTTCTAGTGGAGGTCTATGCCCTCCCCCCCTTGACCATTTAATCTCATAGATCATAATATTATATTAATTTATTATTATAAATTAAATGAGGTAAATGATAAAATAATGCTTTTCAAAGACAATAGAGTAAACAATTAAATTAAATTTAATATATTTTTGATAAATTATAATATTAAATTAATTTTTTTTTTTAGTTTTTTTTTGCTAAAATATCTAGTATGTGATCGGGGTTCAGCTCAATGTCTCGGTGCACAGATAACATTGCAAGTCCATTCAAGCGTTCCTATTAAGTATTTGATTTAATAAAAGTTCATAATTATTATGTAATTTACAAAAATAATGATATTACCTGACCCATTGTGTTTCTTAGATAAGTTTTTACTATTTTCAAAGTGGAAAACATACGCTTTGGCGAAGTGGTCGAGACTGGCAATGTACATAATATTTTTAAGAGTAAAAATATGTTTGGATACATTTGTTCATTGCACATAATGAGTGCTTGGAGACTAGATTTTGAAAGCTTTTCACATTTGATTAATCTACGCTTCCATAATTTTAATTCAAATAATGATTTGTCAAAACATTCTACATCAGAACTGTAAAATTCTATCAATTTTTGAATGATAATTCTTCATCTTTAGTTAAATTTGAATTTGTTGAAAATAAGCATTCAAACCCTACATAAATATAATTAAGAATTAATTATTTTTTAATAATATTTATATAATGATATGCAATTCTTATAAATATTATATTACATCATTGTTCCTTTTAAAATATCTGAATGAGACAAAAACCTTTCTTGAAATTCAGTTATAAAATAATCAAGATAAGATAAAAAAAATTGTTATCCTATAGTATGTTTCTACATTTAACTCTGTCTGTTATAGAATTCGCACGGTTTTTTTGTTTTTTAATAATTCTTTTGAGTATTAATTCAATGACTAGTTTAGCAGACATGTCCTATAAGTTATAACAAATTGTACTCAGCTTATTATAAATGTTTATATAATAACTATATATTTTATACTTTTGCTTGACTAAATAATTTTTTAAATTCACAATCACAATTACTTCTAATTAGCTTTAACGTGATAAAGCTTTTTAGAATGTTCACGAAAAATCTAAAATACAGTCATATAGCAAATTAATGAGATATATTGTAAACATTAAGAAAGCAGTATAATATTAAATTATAATAACTTGCTTAGCAGTTTTCTATTCATCTAAAGCCCTTACAGCAAGTTGATCTAATGGATGATTATTTACATCACCAGACTTTGAAAAAACCATACAAAATTTACAAAAAACACCCATTTTCAACTCAGAATATGTTAGCCATTTGTATTGAAATCTTAGGCCACGGTTTTTATTTTTATCAATTATTGGAAATCTATAATTTTGCGGTGGTACACATACATTTGTAAGCACCTTCTAAATATAAATAAATAAAAAAATATCCTTGACAGTTAAATTTTTAAATTAGCCAAGTATTATGAAAATGTTTTAATTAATATATAGTATATACTAAACAAGTAACTTACAAGATATTTATCTTCATCAGTCAAAGCATGTTTATGAACAAATAAACCTATATCATGTTGATGGCACTATGCATTACTACTTAAGCATTCAATATTAAAATGTAAGAAGAATAAAGCATGTGTTACAGTATATTAAGCTATAATGTTAAATTATGTTATTATGCATATTTCAAGCATATTATAATATGCAGTATACCGAAATAAATTTAATGTGCTCAATAACATAACAATACTTAATAATTAAATTAATCTATTTACCAACGGTATATTTGTAGTTTGATCTGATTTTGATGCACTAATCTGACTGGATACAGCATTCTGAATTTGATTATCCTTGGTATTTGGTAGAATATCCTAAAACGATCAATACAATTAAAACAAACATCATTTAAATATATATTTATCACTTTTATATTACACAAATTAACCAAAACATTTATTATTATTTATTTAACATAACTAGTTACAGAATTTTTACTTTGAATCAAGATAGAAGTATTTAACGAAATATCCTAACATTGTTAATTATATTAAAATAATATAAACATAATTTAAATAAACTGTATATGACTATTAAATATATGATATGAAATTAAATATTAATTATATTTACCATTTTTGATCTTTTTGCTGGGATATGTAGGTTTTCTTCAGATACCTAAGCTAACATTTTGCACAGCATTTGAGGCAGGTACAACAAACCAAAATAAATTTAATTTTCTCAATAATATAATATTACCTAATAATTAATTTAAAGATCAAATATACGTAAATTGTAGTTTTAATATAATATTAATCAGTAATATATTTTAAGGGCTAAGTACTTTAAACTTAATGCATACTAAATATGTGTACTAAACAATTATATGATGTAAGGAAAAAATAAATACTTACTTTTGACTTCGATATTTTTACGAAAATTTTATCCATTTTAACAAGCTGTTAAAACACTTATAATTTTGAATCGTTCGCGGATGAGAAATAAATACAAATGTCGAAAAATAAATACACGTATAAAACAAATAAACAATAATTTTAAACTATGAAACTTTGAAACATGTTTTCAGTTTTCACTATTAGCTGCTATTGAGATTCGAGTCAGCCGATCACAATAAATACATATTGGTATAATAATAGAAAATGATTAATAATAAAACTATAAATAAATTTGGAAAGAATATAATATAAAAATAATTCCCAATGCTTCAAAACAAAGTTAAACTTTGGTTTTAAAAATAAAAATTAGTTGATTTATTATTATATTGATATTTAAATTTCTTGAAAACTGAAATTATGATGTTTTGGATTTAAAAATCTAGACTTGTGTTTACGGGAATTTAATTATAGTTTTCTTAAAAAAAAAAAGCCTCTGGGGAGATATATTCTCATATCTCCCCCCCCATAATTACGCCACTCTGTTGTCCTGACAATCTTCTTTCAGGACGCTATTGGTCCGTATTTTCAAATCTATACCTTATTAATCCCGTTTTTTACCTTACTGTTATAATTTATAACTTTCGAAATTGATTTTAGGAAAATGTCGTTTATTTATGGTATTTTCGTATGACATTATTGAATAGAATAATAAAAGAATCTATACTTTTCAATAGTATTTTTGGATTCTTGTTTTTACCATAATTATAGCTGAATGACATTGTTGTCGGCGACGTAAACCGTATACCTACATATAACAGTATTATATATTACCGACCAGTGCGACGCGACTGACTACAACCTGTTCCTTATAAAATGTTTATTATTATAATTATTATTTTATTATTTATAAATAAATATTTTATTATTCTAAGTATATCCCAATTATAATAGCTCCATGCTGAGCTTAAGTGTTGTCACACATATTTTGAAATTAGAAAAATCTCGGTATGCTATAAACGGATTTTAGACAGATAGGAAAAACAGTATGAGTAAAGCAATGTTAGGTTTTGATCATTGTAAAATCAAAAACTTAAAGGTTTATTTAAATTTTGAAGTATTACCCTGCGAAGATTTTCAAAGCGACTTTAATAAGAACAAGATAGCTACATTATATCGCGCATATATCGAGTTCCAGAAATCCTACTATGGTCGTGATAATGTTACTACTCTATTGACTCCATTAGATTTTAAAAAAAACTATCGGGGATCATAGTTGTGGATATGACTGTATGAGCAGACAGAACTATTATGTAAAAATATCAACTATTGATCTAAGGATTGAGATGAGACTGAAGTAGCGTTTCAGCTTCCACTTCGGCATATTGCTTAATATTACATGAGTCATGACCAAATTATAACTTATAATCTATTTAATGGCTAAGTAAGAACAATGTAAATATTTATTTTAAAACTTAATAACGGTTATTACGGACTTGTTTTATTGAAACGGATCGTGTAGTTGTTATTATTTCCATAATTATATATGTTATTAACAACATTATTACTTTTGATCCATTAACATTTTTTACAAAATGAGACTCTTCTTTGCATTTTGGATTATTGTGTCCTATCATGGCATGGTAAAATTTGGAAATTTGGGAGTACTCTTTAGTAAGGGTCAATAAAATGTTGGCATAATTTTTATTCGTGGTCTCTATAATTGGCAATTCTTGTTTTTCTTGTTTACTTCATTCATTTTTTTCTTAAGCCCGTCAATTTCTTTTAATATTCTATTATTTTTTTCCGTAGTCATTTTATTCTTGGGTTTGTTTAAAAAAAAAAAATTAAAAATTAAAATAATTTTTATACATTCTAAACTTAGTATTTACTGATTGCTTAATTGAATATGTATTACCAGCTAAACTTAAACATAACAATGAAATTAATATGATATTTTTCATTTTAATTTTTTTTGTTTTTATATCTACGATATAATTATCTTCAATCTAAAAAAAAAAATAAATTACAATATTATTTTCAGTTATAAATTACTGGAAAAACATTATAATATTATATACTTATGTTGATTATACAAGAATTCATTTTTTTTGGAACAAAACACAATTTCGAAAAATGAATTATACATTGGTAATGTTTTTAAATATTTGTTTCGCCTTAAACGTAATAAAGTGTGGTTATTAGATTTTGTTTGTTATTAGCCAGTTACGTATATTAAAAATAAAATAATAATATACGACATTTATTTATAAGTATAACCGATATTCGAGGCGACCATGTTGCCTATACGAGACTTTCGATTGGCATTTGCAATAATCATCGACTAACGGTTCACAGGTAGTGACTATAAGATTATATAATTATGCCACTCTCTCGTTATCGAAAATATAATATCCGATAATGAAATTCAATTATGTACATGACATATACCACATACTAAAATCATGATGTTTTGGATTTAAAAATCTAGACTTGTGCTTATGGAAATGTAATTATAGTTTTCTAAAAAAAAAAAAATCTTCGGAGGGGATATATCCCCATATCTTCCCCCATAATTACGCCACTGACAGTTATTATATATCACCATCGGTTGCGCCGTTTTGTATACAAAACGTGAACAATTTGGCTTTGTACAGTATAACCTATGAGTAATACGCGAATATTTTCATAGTAAAATATGTAAACGTGATTTTTTTCCAATGAATTATTTTTAACCGTTAATTCAGAGAATATAAAAATAGGAATTAAAAAAAATTCCATACGCGATACGCTCTAAAATCCAAATGGACCAATAGAACATAGTATTCTTCTATATGCATATTATAAATTGTATTTATTTTAATATTATAATATGAATATTTTATGCGTTAGGTTAACGTATGAAAAATGCCGTTCTCATATCATTGTTATGACGACGTATAACAGAACGGTCTCGTCGGGGGGGGGGGGGGGGGAGCATATGATGATTTGCGTGAAAAAAAATAAATAAAAAACGTTTGCAATAATTATTATAAACTATATAGTATTGTTCCGTAGTACGCGATAATAGATAATATCATATTGAATATATATATATTTTATATTGAATCGCCGTCAGTGAATTTATTTTTTTCATGATGAGTGCACTTATTTTTTATCTTTCGAAGAGAAGTATTACCGTACTTACCTCTATAGATTATTGTTTGTTACAATTATTGATTCGAATTGATTCCTTTTTTTTCACATTTGAATTATGTATTATATGTAATCTCCTATATTTTGAAATTTTACAAATATGTTGCAGTTATCCGATTTTAAATTATTGAATTGTAACAGTCGCTTAGTGCTATTAAAAAGATTTGTAGTGCACGTATACATATATTATATTTTTTCATAGGTACTCAACTACTACGTATCATAAAATTTACATTTTTAAATATATAATATGCATATAGTTATGTTCTGTGCATTTTTAAATAGATAGGTATAACATTATATTTTATATAGTTTAGACTGTTTAGAGCAGTGGCGTAGCTAGAATTTTTGAATGTGGAGGGGGGCTTAGGTATATATCAAGGATGGTATATAACAAAAAAAAAAGGTCATTCAAAATATTTTAACTGAATAATTAAATTAAAATCAATAAGGAGGTTTGAACCCCTAAACTCCCCTCATAGCTACAGCCCTGGTTTAGAACCAGGTCCTTATCATAACTAAACACTTTAAATTATAAACTTATACCACAGAATATGAAAATGCTTATAAAATTATATGAATATAATAATAGAATATGAAAATGCTTATAAAATGCTTATATATCATAATCATATACGTAATTTCGATTAATTGTTAAATTCTTATATTTATGTTTGTAAAAAAACATATTTTTATTAAAGTTTAATTGACTTTTGTAAAAATATAATATATAACTTTATTAAAAATAACTATCTTCTATACATTTTATGTTTAAAAATTGGTTGCCTAATATGTTTTAAAAGATGGAAAAAAAATGGGCACTGAAATGAGGGAATAATATTTTTGTACAATGATATTATGTTCACGTATATTATAACCTATCAATATTTTTTCATCCAATTATACTATTGGCAGGAGCTAAAAATATAAAACGTATGACTTTTAGTTCTATGTTTCATAAACTTACATAGACATTCTAATTGAAGTTGTTAATTAATTTCGGAGTGAGTATTTAGTTATTGTATAAATTAAATGATGAAAAATAGAGCCAAGAAAAGGAATAGGTAGGGACATTTGTTTGATGATGTAAACTTAATTCTTTTAGATGATTACTAGAATAAAAATTTAGAAGGATAAAATATTATATATTAATGTCACAGAATTATATTAAAACGATATTTTCAAAAATGTTAATAATTTTTAAAATAATAAATGTCTTATACGTCAAAGTAAACATGTAAACTAATGTACATTAAATCTAAATAAACATTATTTTGACTATGCTTTGCAAATATTTAATTATCTAATTTTCTTAATATTTCCTTATATTCCATATTATCGAGGTGATTTAAGGTTTTTTATTCATTTCAGTTTAGGTTTTACCTTATCACTAGTTGAAGGTAAATAGTCACAATCATCGGGTTTTAATGATTTCTATTCATGTGTATTTTATTGAATTTTTGCTATTAAGTAATTGTCTAAAATATTATCTTAATTTTTCCAATAAATTTTGTTCTGAATACTATTTAGTATTTATCAGCAAACCAACTTCATTTTTAGAATCTTATTATATTTTTTGTATTCTCATATTTTTAATTATTTTTGGTACAACTATAGAAATTTAATTATTTTAAAATCCGTTTGCTACTTTCAATCAATTTTATGTATATTTCTGTTTTTCATTCCTGAATATTATATTTTCACTTTTTTGGAAATATTTATACGTGGTTTTTTTTATTCATGTTATGTGGGTCATTAAGCCATTGGCTTTTACCAAACTTTATTTAATTTAAATCTTTATTTAATGCATCATTGAACTATTGCTTTTCTACGGTTTTCATATTTTGCATCAATTGATATTTATCTGTATTTATCTATACTTAATTCTGATTTTTTTTTAAATCTGGTATTTAAATAATTTACACATATTCATATTGCTTAGTTTAGCTACATAATATTTATCTACCACTATTTCTTCTTTGTGAATTAGCTTTTTTATTTTGATGTTCAGTTTTCTTTTCACTGAGTGGGTAGTTATATGAATCACTCCTCTGATCATTCTGACGGCTTGAACATTGTTTTTGAATCATGTTTTCACAAGCATTACATTAACTCATTATAAAATAAAAAGTTTTCAAATTAGTAAATCCACTCCTTACTTCGCTTATTTTATTTCGTTGCTTTTAATTTTTCAGTAGTATTCTTCATGAAAATGTTCTCTCAAGAGTTAACCTAGACACTGTATGATGCTTAAATGTAATAACATTTTTTAAGAAATCTATTATATAATTTAAGTTTCGCCTACCATATGTTGAATGTCATTTAAATTGATATTAATATAAACCAATCAAATTTTTAAAATTGTTGATAAATTCAATAATACTAATGCAATACTGTATCAAGAAAAAATAAAATAAATATTCTAAAGTATAAAAATAAGTATGTCTATTTATTATAAATGGTATATTAGATATTATTTTATAGTTTTATTACAATTTTAATTTGATTTCAATTTTTTAAATAATCTTTTAAACAACTTTTAATATTTATTTTATTCTAACAAAAATTGTTTTTTTTTTTAACTATAGCTTTTTAAATATTTATGTTTCATAATTTTAACTACCAGCTGTTTTATTTTTATTTTACTTTCAATTTCTTATTTGTTTTAATTAGTTATAATTTTATTTTATTTTTATATAAAAAAAAAACCCGTATTATCTTCACAGTTATTATTAAAACACATTAATGTAAATTAAAGTGGATTGATTTGAAGTTCAGTGATCTGTGATATTTGGTTTTAATCATTTTAATAATACAATTATATTTACAGTTATGGTATATACACACAGCGTAGAAACACTTTAATATAATATATATATGTATTATATATAGTCTGTCAAAAGAGGGAAAACTCACCAATCATTCCAGTTTGAAAAGAGTACATCAATATAATTATAAAAAGGCCCCGTTCAACCGTGTTCACTTGAATACCTACTAAAAAATCATCAACAATATTGTATATTATTTTTTAACCTGAAAAATAAGAATTTCAGTTGCGGAACATCGATTATGTGCTGGGTTTTACTGTTTAACTTAAGTATTTAAAATTCACAATTATGTATACATAATTAATCGCTTGTTAAGTAAACAATTCAAATACATGTTGATTAATCACATGTTGAAATAAATAATTATGATTTAAAACGTTTCTGTGTAATTAAATAGCCGACTATTTCGTACTTATTGAAAATGTATGTTCACACTTTACTCGTACATATTTTAATAATAAAATATAATAGATTTTAACATTTATAGTAAGCACTTGTGGATTGTAATAATTTGATAATTCATCCAAAGGCGCGACTTAGAACCAATATATATTATATATAAATAGTAAAATCTATAAAAAAAGTTATCAAAAATTTCTTTTTACCGCAATAATGTATTTTAAAAAATTGTTTTTTTATTATTTATCTTAATAGTTATTTATATTTTTAAAGAATTTCAATAATTTTAAGGTTAAAAACTATAGTGAGAAAAATTATTCAATAATGCTAGTTTTTATTGGAAGATTTCATTTTGGGAGCTCTACTAATTTAAATTATTTATAATATGAAAATATTAGATTACTTATAATGGAATAATTACATTTTTCTTATGAATAATTAAAGTTTTTAATAAATAACATACTTAATCATTAGTATATAAAATTATAAATAAAAAATAACTTCAATATTATAGTTGTTTAATATACAATACAAACAATTATTAGAAATCTTAATAAATATCGTAGTTTAATATGATATTTAAAGACGAATTCAATATCAAGCATACCTATACTTATAGAGTTGTGTAGTCAGAGTATTTATAAAAATGTCAAACGTATGTGAGATTAAATAAAGTAGTTAGTATGTAGTATGTTTGTATGTCCAATACATTCATAATCATTATAACTATACCTATTTTTTTTCGCCTTTAAAATGTGTGTATGTGACGACAGTGCCGTGCCTAGGGGAGTGCGAGAGGTGCGTATGCAATGGGCGCCATGACTACCAGGGCGCCAAAATATTTTTATAATTTAAGTAATATTACCTACTGATAGATGAAAGTTAACCATATTAATTTATATTTTTTAACGGTTTCATTATAATAATATCATCCTGATTAGTGGTGTCGATTCATTATTTTGACTGGCGATGAGATAGCGTTTTAAAATGTATTGTAAACAATTATGTAAAAATACCTATTCATGTATGGATATAATTGGTTTTTATTTTTATCTCGAAATAACAACATCATTGATCGTCAATAACAATAATATAGGTACTATAAATATATGTATACTACATTATTATTGTTATTTTATATAATTAATAATAATTTAATAACATAATTTCGACTGGAACAAGTTGTTCGATTTTATTTTGAACCCATCTATGATAATGTTCACATCATTCATTGCAGAATTAGGTACAAATTTATTTTTTATTAGCATTTATTTGAAGATAAGTTATTTTTTATGCAATTGAACAAATTTGATTCGTAATAAAATGATACCGGTTTAGTATGATAAGTTAGGTTACCTAACCTATCTACCAATATTTTTATTCTACGTACCTATACAGTTTAAATACTATATTACTAATCTATTAAATTAAAAATGTGCAAAAAAAGGTAAGTCTAACGAATTACTTTACTCTATTCTTATGTTATCTCTTTATAGGTATAAACATACATGCTAGAAGGAATGAAAGCACTAATAATAATTTTTGACACGGGATTCTAATAATGCTAGGCACGGCACTGTGTGACGACAATAAACATAATGAATAGGCATCTTAGTTTCGGTAGTCGGTAGGTACTACAACGGATTTAATGTTCATCAGATATAAGGTATAAGTGTATAACTATATGTATGTATAAGCAAAAGTATTTAATCGATCTGTGGCAATCATCAAGAATAATATACTATTTATATATTAAGTATATATTATTTTAGTATTTGGGGAGACGATAGTGAATTTAAAAACAGCTATTGCAAGCAGAAGAAATAATGTGTGATTTCTGATAACGGTTGTGTAAAATTCAAAATTAGGGCTTGCATTTGAAAAAAAAAAAATGTTGTTTTACGTTATTTACAATTAAAACGTTATACAAATGTTGTGTTTATCATTATTCAGAATTAAAATTTTTAATTTATTTTATAAATTATAACTATTAAATAATTGGAAATTAATTATTTCATTTAATGATATACTATATTTAACATTTTTCGTTATATTTTGTTTTACGATATATCATATATTTTGTTAATCGTTATATGTCTTGTTTTGTGTTATTTAACTATTTATATTTATCGTTTTCCGTTATTATTACGTTACAAATCTCTATCGTTTTTTTGTCAAATATAACGTTTGCAAGCTCTGATTCAAATACATACTTTATAGTCAGGAACACACTGGCCTTTATCTATATATTATAGAAGACTTGAAGTTCGGGATATGTGCATATTGTGCATAACCAAAACTCGGAATGCTCCAATATAAATAATATGTAATTAACTTTTAATTAGACAAGATTAAAATATAATTTCTACTAATTACATACTAGAGCTAGATAATCAGATAGGTATTGTAACAACATCAGTTGAAATTCAAAACTATATAATATAATGTTCTAACTCAACCTATAAGCTTTGTAAGAGCTAGTTGTGAAGTTATTTTTCTTTCAAGTATCTAGATACTTGATCACATATCAACAATTATTAGTAAAAAAATATCAAACATTGAATCGTGAGTAATTTTAATTTTGAGTTCTATATTGCAAGAGCTAAAAAAATTTATAAATATAATACTTTTTATTTTGCAGTAATTTCCGTTGTCCCAACAGCATTATAAACGTCACAACTACTATTGGTGTGCTCAACTGATAGGTGATAGCGTTATTATTATAGATCCATAAGAATAAATATTTTTGAATTCTATGATTAGCTAAAGAACAGATAACATTTTTAATATCACCACATTAGATCTACGTAAAATTTAAGAAGGTACATAATCAATGAAAAATTTTAAGTTATTACAATTTCTGAGTTTTGGAAAAATAAATCAAAATAAAAAATTAATGTACTGTAAATTTGACAGTTTATCAAAAGATCTTCACAAAACTTTTACAATTTAAAAATACCATCAACAGTGCCTATAATGTTCAATTAGTTGATAAAAGGATGAACATTTCATAGCATTCTTCTTATACATTTTTTATTGCATTGTTCACAATCTAACCTTAAAGGGGGGAGGGTAAATGGGTACTGCTCTTCTGAACAGTAGTAAATGGGAGAGTGATACCAATCTTATTTACAGTAGGTGTCGAGTGAGTTACTGTGATTGATGTGCTAAATTTGAATTTAATGTATATCGCTGAATTCTGAGCAGATATGGTTGAAATGAATAATGTTTTTGCATTATAATAAAATAATTTTTAACCGAAAAGTTATTTTAACTTTAAATTTTTTTGTCATGATTTGATCTTCAAATACTAATTAAAGTAAATTGTGCTTAATATGTATTTTAAATAACTATATATTACAATAAAAACAACTAATGCGGAATCAAATTTTGTGTTAAAAAATTAATACTTTTAATACAGTGAATAATTAAAGTGAACTACAAAAAAAAAAAAAAAAACACTCACATAATAAAATTGTTAAATCAGTACATTCATCGCTCCACTAGGAATCTAGAATATAATCAATGACGGTACTGTATTTCAAAACTATACAGTACTACTATTATTTATAAATATTATGATTTATGACAATATTTATAAGTATGTGATTAAAAACTTTTTATATTTAAAGTTATTAATTTTACTTTTACATGGTTTAAATCATTGTATAAATATATATTTTCAAACTATTACACATTATAATTTGTACCATAGAATGTAATAATTAATAATACGATAATAAAATTATATTATAACATTTTATCATCCACATCTTAAATCTTTTATTCAAATCTTTTTATATATATATATAAAGTGAATAAAAAACTCAGAAAGGGGGGGATATTTTTAATTCATTGACATATTTATGTGGATATAATCTATTCAATTTGATATAAGTACCTATGTGAACACTATTACGAGTATTACATCTAAAATACTGCTAAATTTGAAGTATTCTGAAAAATTTTTTTTAAATATTAAAACTTAAGAAATAACCAGAGTTACCCGGTTGTTAGAACATTGTTTTATCCCCCCAACTTTCAAGCTGCTCAGTGGATGTAATTAATAATCTTTATTATCTATTTCAGTATTTTCTAGTCATTATTTACACCAAATGCTTACAGCTAACACTGTTTATCTTTAAACTTTTGCGATATATATTATAAAATATTATAATGTACATATTTATACAGTACAATTTCACAGAAAATGGTTGATGCTCTAACAGTAAATACAATATTTAAATTTTAAAATATTAAAAAATATCCGTTGGGTAGGTAAATATACAATTTTTTTCAATTAATATACTTTAGTCACATATAAAACAAATTGTATTTAAAGCTCTATAAATTGGATTTATATTAAAATTAAAATAAACAATTTTTGTAAATCATAACGATATTGTTCATTTATTCAAAATATTTTTGAAATTTAATTTTTAATTTTATGTCGTAACTTAACATTATGTACACGATATTATATCAACGTCAAAAACATATCACGACCGTCAACTGACATTCTAAATATATATACAATATAATGCGTAATATATTATACTGCCGAATGTTAAACAAATAATATGGTAAATGCGTGTGGAATTATGGGTTGTAAGGGTTTCAGTTGATATTAAAATAAATATGATTAATATAAATTAATACATATTAATTATTAGCTAATACCTATATGGTTACATGTTTATATGTACTAATATATATTATGAATAATTTACCTATGCAAATACATAGTACTAAGATTGATCCTTTATGCGGTTGTCAATACAGTACATATTATATTCTATTATATCCATATAATAGTATAATATATTTCACTTTATCTCGTGTATAAATCAGCACATAAAACGTAAATGGTATGTACAATGATATATAGTTAGCTTTTCAGGTTTTTGTAAAGACATTTAAACATGAAAACAACTCATTTGATATTATCATTACACGCTTCAGTGTGGATACAGCAATTAATTGATGAAGAAAATTATATCATCACCGAGTTGTCGAACGCTTACGATATTATAAAATTAATTATTTATTATTATTATTACTATGGGATGCGGTTTCGAGACGAAAAGCGAGACAATCCATGAGATATACATTTTTTAAATCATTTTCGTCTTTTATACTGTTTAAATAAATATACGCATATTCCAGCTAACCGATGAACTAAAAACTTTGATAAAATTCAGTTTTTTAAATTACCATTAACGGTAAAATTTATTCTCGCTGAAATACCCGTGACCGATGTTAACGTTTACTATATTTTGTTTATTGCAGAAAAATAATTAAGAATAAAAACTGACGTTTACCAAGAAAACAGTTTTAAACCAAGTGGTTCGTAAATACATAATAATAATAATTATATTGGTCGAGGTAAATTGGACATGCGTAAAATACCTTGTGATCCATTTTCCCGTAGTTACAAACGAGACTCAAAACAACGCAAACGATATTATTTCTTTTATTGTATAAAATAATATAACTGATTCCTTAAAATAATAGAACATCAAATTATTAGATAATTATTATTACATTGATCATTCTGATCAATAAATAAGTAGTTGTAAATAAATGTACCACTATAAATGTTAAATATAATTATAAATTAGTTTCATAGTTATTAGTTTTAACGTATATAATACTATAAACGTAACGTAACTTTAGCGTATTGTATGTAATATATTATTAAATTAAATAACTACTGCAGGATGCATACTTAGTTGATTGCAACTTCCTGAAGTTCTATTAATTTGCATAATATGTGGTACACACTACACATGCAATAAAAATGTTTTGATTATTTCATAAAAATATTTAATGATTTTACGATATTGAAATAAATTGTATTATGTGAATGTGAATAAACTGCAGTCAGTATTATGTTTATTTAATTTAATAATATTAAATATAACATTATTATCATCATATTAGATTGTAATACATTCCCGCACATAAATTTTTACTAAAGTTTACTAACAGACTGATAATTTAATAATAATTTTGCTTCTGGCGACGTTAATAAATTGTTATTCCTCCATATTTTAAATAGTAAAAGAGCTATATTTAATAAACATATATATATATATGCATATCAATATTTTTGGTATAAATATGCATAATATTTTAATGTATGAAATAAAAATACATTATGAAAAGGCCGTTATAAAATCAAAATATAAATATAATCTATAGAACATAAAAACGTCAAATTATCTTTAAAATCTTTACCACACAAGAATTTCATATCCATATTTCATGATATTAGTACAATTACAAATTATAGCACTAAAATAAATTGTCAGTGAATGTTTTAATATCGTTATACCTAATTATGTAGGTATACGATCCGTTTTAAATTTTCAATTCATAAAGGACTATAATATGATATTATAACATGAAATAAGATATAGTAATTAATAGTTAAAGTTAAATCATAAATATGCTTAGTTGATCGATTTAAATTATATTTTAAGTAGAATTGTGTTAATTTAATACCTATCAATCTGAGTTAATCAAAAATAATTTTTATACTGATATCGATACTCCAACATTAATTTTCCATCCACTCGGAAACAATAAACTACTCTCAGTTACTCAAGTAATGTTAAATAATAATTGATAATCGATACGTTTCTAACTTGCAAATGGACTCGGCAGACATTAAGCTCGTAAATCCGTGTCAGCGCAACATCCAAATTTACTCGTCATTACGTTTTTTGTTCTATACAATGGAATATTATTTTAGCCGGCGAGAGCACTAATCGATGTCTAAATTATTCGTTTCACTCCAACGCGATATTATGGTGTACACATAAAAACGAGTTTAGCGTGTTTTGACGAGTCTCACAGTTCAATCACGGAATCGAGTGCATGTCATGCGAAAATTAGTCTGCAGGTCGGGTAAGTGCATAGTAAACGAAACCATCAAACTGCAAAACGTCGTTATTGTGCTGTAGCGCTGCGGTAATATGTTTTTACCGTACGCGATTTGTTTGAAAATATATTGTTTAAATCCCTGTAGGACAAATTGAATTAATTTTAGTTTTCTCTGTTCAAAGACCTGGCCGTATTCGAGCTAATACATATAGATACATCGTAATATATACGTTTATGCATAAATAGTGAACTTGGTGAGTTTAACTAGTTTAATGTGTATGTATATTACCGATAGTAATGAATGCCAGTTTGCAGGAAAAAATCGCAGTGCGTTAGAAGTTAAAATGCATATATACGTTTATAATATTGAAGACGGAATATTATAATATATATTATTGTAGTAGTATTGATAATATTTTGAATCGAAATCCTCAGTACACCAGTTGGCAACGTTATTACGGAAATTTTATTCTTATTTCATTTCCTCCCGTTAGGTTAGGTTAAGTAAACCATAGCCACACATGTAAAAATAAATGAATGTATGATAGTGTATGCATTGGGCTTATTTTAATATATTCCACTTAAATACCGAATTCGAATGAACGAACTAAATACGTTTATCGATCGTCGCACCGTATTGTATTTTATAAAATATTATATAAACGCGTGTTTAGTGTTCCAATAAGCGGCACCGATTTTATTACGATACCTATAAATATATATATATATATATATATATTATACGTATTTATAATAAATCATTTATGCTTTATTTATTTGAAAGAACGCATTAATGCATTATACATTTATACATTGAATTTTGAGTACGATAGCGTTTGCTTTGAAGTATCTTTTATTCTTATGTCATAATATGATAAGTCTATTGACATTTTTCCAAGACACTATAACACATAGGTATAATGTATTTTTTTTTTATAGGTGTAGCTGTATAGATATAAAATATTTTTATTTTTTCAGCAAAAAACTACTATTTTATTTTTATAATTTGTTACGAGCTATTTATATTTCTTTATGACACCATAATAGTGCTTATTTACATTTCAGTATATCTCACAATATAGACACCAGACACTCTTGGTCACCAAAATTTTGTCCGTTATTCGGAGGTGTCCGTTATTTAGAGGAATACATTTTTGAAATTCATAAAGCGTAAAATAAAATTAAATAATGTACATACTATGTATATATGTATGTATGTACTTTTTTACATTTTTGAAAATTATTTTGAACTACATGTAAATATTTAATTATATTTTTTTACAGTCAATAATTACATATTATATATTTTTTAATTAAGTACAAGTATTTTTTAAATTATTTTTATGAGAAATAATCGGTGAGTTTTGCCTGTTTATAATTAAACCGCCTCTGTGCAATATCAATAGTAATATCATTCGCTAAAGTTACAGCAGAAGTGAAAATAGTACTGTATTTTACCTCTACCGATGAAATGACACGTTCTTTACAGCAGATAAAGTGTCCTATACACTTGTTATTTTATAAAGAAACCACCATCATGACTGTTTCATTAATAATCGAATTCGTCGTAATTTTATCGTCCCATAACGAGTTTGTTGTCGTAATTACATTATTATTTATTACGAGAGTACATACGAATGTGAATACATACTGTTTTCAAATAAAGATAAAAATAATGTCGGTTATTAGGAGAGTCCGCTATTTGGAGGTTTTCGTTAGTAGAAGTGTTACTGTATATATTATTCCATGGCGTCTTTGACAAAGCACAATAATAAAATAATATGTTGAACTGTGTATTTGCTATTCTTTTTTCGTCAGGACACCGTTACAAAGATAATAATTATTAACAATATACTAGATAATATACTCGATATAATAATATCGTACCGTTTATACTTTTTATTAACAACATACTTTATAATTTACCTAAATCAAAGCCTATACTTAGAAAAGTTTTTATAGTATTAAAATGTAAACCATAGTTACCCGGGGATAATGAAATAGAGATGGGCAAACTACTTTTGGTGGATAGTAATACGTAACTTCTTTTTCTTACGTAAACCAATATTGCAAGCATAAACTATCGAATGCGTGGTTATAAAATTAATAATCACCATAAATCTAAAGAGATTTTTCAGTTGAGATATTCTCAATTGTTTTTGTCGAAATTGGTCGAGTATTTTTAATGTATAAACTTAAATCATATACTTTAATGCTTATATAATATGTAATAGCTGCTATTCAATTTTAAATTTATATAAAAGGGCTTATTATTACTTTAAACGATAATATTATATAATGTAATACAGACATTTATATCTAATTATAATAATTATTATTGTATTATCTGTAATCAATGATAACCGTAAACAGAGACAAAAAAAAAAAACACTCGATTTTTGTGAGCCGAAACAAAATTCCTGTATAAGCTACCCTGCAGCCTTTATGGGTTAGAAAACGAAGTAAAGTCAAAACTTTGTGAATGAGACATTCAAAGGTATTTAATATCTTTTTAATTGCGACGGAGTTGCGTGAACTAAATTTAAATTAATAAAGGCTTTTGAGAAACGATTATAAATGCACCTATGTACTGCGAGTAAAACAGTTGGCAAGCAGAAAATGTTCTAGTAGTTATTATCAAATCAACACTACAATACGCGAGATATATTATTAAAATTGATTTACAGTATCTCAGATGCCCGGACCGATTCTGTTTGATGTGCAGTAATATTTATTGTAATAATCATATATTATGAAAAGAAACTAGACACTATTAGTTACAAAAAAATATGGATGTTACTTTCTTTGTGATCGTTGTATTGTTATTTACATTTTTTTTTTATATTTTTGAAATATAATATTGTATTATATAATGAGGTTATTGTAATAATTAATACGAGTTATATTAATAATAACGACTGAATATATATATATACATATATTATATTACACGGGAAACTGTTAAATGGAAAACTCGTTAACTTATATGCATTATATATTATGTACTCATAATTTTCTCTTTTATAGACTGTATTATTATAGTTGAAATGTTACATAAGACTTTGATTTTCTTTTGTAATTTTAAACGAGCATATAATATATAATATATTAATATACAATTATTTTCCAGTGAAGCTAAGTATACATTTATTATAATATTATGTAATATTCTATTGATGAAAATCAGTTCTTAATTCTAATTAATATTACGAACCCTTAAAAATTTTCACTTGAAATATTACTCATATGTTTTACGCATGTATGATGTAAAATATTTATTTGTCACTTTCCAATAATAATACTTTTGATCGTATATCATATACTTTTTCCGCATAGACGTCAAAGTTTTAATTTCAGTCTTATTTTCGTAAAAAACAAGAAAAACGTGAGGATGGATTGGCTTAGTAAGCTTATAAAATATTATAATTTTTGACTTTGAGTACCTAATATCTATACATTTTTTGTAATAATTTTACACATAGGTACTTCAATAATTTTATTATATGTTCTATAAGTGTATAGTGAAACGCGCGTAGCGTTGTTTTCCGAGAAAAAAATCCATTATAGGCTTCGAACGGATTTAATAATTTTTAATATAGGATGACTTCACATCGGATGAATATTTTATAGTTATTTTATTTTAGTCTCCATGGTTTTATTGAGCTTAAAAAAAGTATAAAATTAATAAAAAAACAAAAATAAGTACTCCATAAATATTATATTATAACTTTATAAATAATAACACCGTGTGGCGTGCATAGTGCGCTAGTCGTTTAGGCGGTATATATTGTCACCGCACATCGGGACAAGGGAAGAAAAACAAATCTAACGTGTGCACCATCTCTGCGTGCCCGAACTCGTTATAAATTATCCTATATCCGCAAATCCATATATATATAGTATAGCTAGCTGGTTTTACGTGAATGAAAATATAACATTATGTATCCGAGATCCCCATCAGATTTTAGCAGAAAACTCTCAAACGCGACGTTCTGTTTGTAGTTTATTTTTATTTTTTTTTTTTCCCCATCGCCGTAGTGCGTTGACGAAAATTTATTACAGCCGTACATGCGCATATGGGAACATAGAGGTATATAATATGGTTGTAGCGAGGGTGGAGTAGAGGGAAACTTGCCTCCCGCCCTTTAAACTAAATTCTATTTGTCGCGTAAATTTTACTAGAAAATGTGGAAAAAGCAGAAAATATAAAGATCATTAGATAACCTAAGTGCCCTCCTCCCTGCGCTTCACACTAAATTCTATTTCCTATACCAAACGTATAAGTTTTACTAGACAATCAATAAAAGAAAAAGGTTATTCATGTTTTTTTTTTTTTTTTTTAACGAAAGTGCTCGGTGTACAGATTAGCCATCTAATGAGAAAATTTCAAAATTTATTAATTAAATTGTTTTTAGAGATATTTAGTTTTCCGTATATTAACGTAGCGAAGTGCGTTGTTTGCCGTACCTGTACCTACACATCTTTACAACCCCCACTACACCTACGTTAACTGCAGTCTGCAGTACTGTTGCGTCGTCCGGTTGTCGTTGCACACAATCATGACACGTACGTCACGCTAGCCCTCCTTTAAAAAATATGAACATTTTATTATACTATTATTTAGTATAGGTACGTCATTTGTACGAATTTGTACGCAGTGGCCCAAAATTTGTATGTCCAAAAGGAATAAGTTATATGAAAACCCTTCGGGGGAGGGGGGGTGACGTCACACCAGCAACACCCTCACTTGAGAAATTAAAAATTTTTTTTTCAAATTTTTGCGCTCAATTTGAACGTATTTGTATGCGCAATATGAAAATGTCTACACTTTTAGTTTTATAAGGATCATGATATACGTTTTGGAGAAGGGAGGGGTATCAAAAAAATGTATTAATTTTTTTTTTTTATTGTTTTACAAGTAATTCAGACTCTTTGCAGCTTTAATCAAATTTTTTCATCTTTCTCGATCTTCTGAGTCATTAAATCTCTTGATTTTGTCATTTGTCAATCACTGTCATATTATCTTTCACTACCTTGTCCAGCCATCGCTGCAAGGGTCTTTAACGAGGCTATTTTTCAGATAAGATACTTATCATCAGATTTTTTTTTATGATTTTTCCATCTACTTGCCACACATGCCGTCCAGTTCACTTTAGCCTTTCGGCATGTAATATATTTTTGATACTTGGCTTACTATATAATTTTTAAAGATTTTTTTTTTAAAGACTCTCAAAAATAAATTGTTCCAAAAATTGATATTATTATTAAAGTGCAAAGTGTAATTTTTGGATATTTTTTGTTTGACACGCGTGTTTCCAAAATTATTATAAATATTGAGAATCTTTTTTTCTGCTCTTATACATATTTTTCATTATATTGTTTCTAGCTATTCTTAGTGCATAACACAATACAGAGAGCTAGAAATATAAAGCAACTTAACAGATCGAATTAATAAGATTTCAAAGTTCAATAGTAGTTGTTCAAAAGAGAGTGAGTGTGAGAGAGAGAAAAAGATCAACACGTATATTTAATAGTAATATGTGCCACATTTCACAGCAGTTAATTAAGTTTGAAATCAGATCGAATCAGACTCGTATGGATCGCAATTAATATAATAATATAATATTATAGATCTTCATTTAAAACATAATTTGATATCCACTGTAAATTATAACTTTTAATTATAAAATGTAATAATATACAAGAATTTTATAGTGAAATATATAATTACTTACGTGTATATAATATTATGTTATTGGCATAGGTGTACGTGTAATCATATGATCACCTTCATCCCTAATCAATACTTGTGAACCAGACAAGATGACGATAGATGGCATTGTTCAATATTGGTAAGTACTTAAGAATTATGGTTATGGTTTTTTTATTATTATTTAAAAGAAAAAATTACTATTTGTTAAACTCGAGTAAAAAAAAAAAAAAAAATGACAAACAAAACTTCAGAAGTGTATAAGATGTGTACTGTGTAAGTTATTCAATGAATTTTAAATAACGTTAATTCATTATTTTGAATAAATTACTTACAATCATTTAGGTAACTTATTAAAATTTATATTAAAGGTAAACTATTTATAGATATTTTATATTTTCAAAATTTTTTTGCTTGTTTAAAAATCTTTAACATTTGATACCGCGTACCTGTCATATTATAAAAATAGACGTGTAGTTACCAAGCAAAATCAGTGGTGGTCAATCTGAGTTTATAAAATTAAAAAAAAATCTGAAAAAGGAATGAATGGAAGTGTTTATTTAAATAAAACGTATTTTAAGGTTTCATTTCAGGTGCAATATTTGGTTGAAATGAGCATACAGACGTATAAAAAAAATATGCAGCCGATGCATATTTTTTATTTTTTTAATCACTCAATGTGACCACTAATAATATTCAATAACGTTAATTACAAATTAAATACAATTTTTAGAGCTTATTGAAATTGAGATCAAAATCAACCACAGTTATAATGAGAACTATAATACGTTTAATATTAAAAATATACAATGATTAAATAAAATTCGATAATATTGGCTGCAAAAACTCTGTAAAAATAAATTATGAAAATACCATTTGTGATTAGGTGTTTTTTTGCAAATAAATAATTTATGTTTTTTATATTTTATTAATCAGAACAACTTGAAGACACTCGAACTTTGTAAAGAAATAAATAATAACGAAGAAATTGATTATATCAACATAATATTCATAATCTTGTTTTATAGTTATGATAATGTGTATTGTATAAAACTTTTTTGCTTATCTTGATAATGGAAAAACATCGTATGCCTACAAATATAATGTAGTTTTAAAAGAACAACACGGTAAAAATTAAATAAAAACTTTTTTTTTATCATAAACTTATAATATTTGAAGAGTCTTTGACTTTAAAAAGTAAAATATTTCCTTTAGGTAGTTTTTATTCGATTTTATTTTTATTAATACACAAAAAAAATAAATATATATTTGTCATTAAATCATACAATATAATGATAATGTTTGTATTTTAAATTTTAAACACAATAAGAATAGAATAACATGTTATGACATAGGTATTTAGGTTATGGGTAAGGTTTTTAGAATTGTTTTTTATTATTTTTTATAAAAAACATATAATATTTCAATTTAATGTATGTAAGTAATTTGTATTAAACTGAAAAACTTCAAAAATAAAAATATACATATCATAGGTATGTATAATAAAATATTTCATGTAACAATACATTTAAATTGTATAAGTAGAAATGTAGAATATTATTTAACACACAATAATAATACGCGTTACAATTATATGGATAAGTATATAGAAATACTTTCTTTCTTGTTTTATTTATTTCCTTAATTAATCGAATAACAAAATTATACTTAGACTCTTAATAAAAATATCTAATAAATATTTGACTTCAGAAACTAAACCAAATAATAGGCGAGTTATTACAAAGATGATACAAATTAAATACTATATAATGATAGATTTTGCTCCTTTATTGTATATTACTATACGTATATGTATCTGAAAACTACAATAATAAAATAACATATTTATAAAATAATATTCGACCAACACTGTGTTAATTTTAGGAAGAATAAATTTGCTTAATTTTAACAATTATTGTTGTTTGTATAATATTTTTATAATTTATATCAAACGTAATAATATGATTGAATAATTATTTAAATGACATAATGCATATATTATATATATATATAAATATATATTTATAACAATATTATATTATTATCTGGTAAATGATCGATGGAGACTAGAATTGAAATGTTTATGTGTATAATATTATATCACAGGAAAAAATAGAACAGTCAATAAAGAAGGGCGGAGGATTAGTCCCCCCGGCCTTGATAAGATAACAAGGTCCTGGAAGCGTTTTAAAAACATTCGCGTTTTTGTTTCAGTAAGATCGCGAAATTACAAAAATAGTATATCTAGGAATATACCGAAAAAAGTGATAAATGTTTTTACAGCAACAGCCCTTTTGCCAGTCACTTAAAAATAGACCGACGCCCTGTATAAAGTCGGCTTAAATCATCAATCGATAGGCATTTTTTACAAATATCACATGGTTACTAAACCGTATAGTGCCTCACCCACTCCATCCCTGTAAAGAAGTAAGTACAAAGTAAGTCAGGATTGTTTCAGGCGCGTTTATACACAAATAGTTATCATATATATAGTATACGAGAATTTGTAAATTTAAAATAGGAATACAGAAAACTTTGAGTTATTAGTGATATAGTTATTATTCGATTTGATTTAGAGTACGTGAAGGTTTCCGCAAGACTTCGATTTGGAATCGAGTAAACACATTTTCTGCAATATTTCCTTAGCGATATGTAATGATAGTGAAGTTTTCGATCCGTGTATAGCCGTTTTCCGTTGATTCAATTTCTTTTTATCTCTGGTCTCGCGCAGACGGATTTGTTTCAACACACCGACTAACAACTCGTCTACGTTATGTTGAATACCGCTAGAAGTTTCAATAAATTTACATTCCCGTGAGCATGCTAATTGTTTTCCCTCTGAAACGAAAGTATTCATTCATAGTTATTTAATATTTTTAAATTTATTTTGAATTATTCACAAGAATAGAACAATTATTTATTTTTTATTTATATATTATATGATTTTAATACGGACAAAAACAGTTAATGGAGTTCCGGTAGGTATTGATTTTTAAAAAAATCGTGAATTTATTAGAACAGATATTGTGCATTTGTGTCATTCGTAAAGTATCATCAAATGTTAAATAAATTTTTTGCTTTGTTAATATTTATGCTGATAAATAAATACTAAATTGGTTGAGCTTCTAACATTATTTAAAGTAGGTAGGCTGCAATATAAAAACACAAAATATTTTTTTTATCTGTCTCTTATCATTTAAATAAAATTTTACACACCTACGTATAAAGTTGAGAATTTTTCATTCCCCGTCATACCATTAACCCTTATTAATTCTCAACCTTGTGAATAACATGGAAAATTATACTTGTAACCATATAATGTTATGAAACTTAGGGTATGAATTATTATGAAATAGAAAACCATTTCATCTGCAATCGTCAATATATCATCAAGTTTTAACTATTAAAATATTGTTTACCTTCGGTAGTAATACATCTTGCTCTCATTAAGTCTGCTTTGTTTCCAACCACAATGACTGTTTTCTCGCGAGTGTAATTCTCTTGCCAAAGATAGTTTAATATCTCTTCGGCTACTTTCAACGACCCTTTAGATACTACTGAGTAAACCACAATGCAAGCATGTGGTTCATATGTTGCGATTGAATTTTCTACCTGAAATAAACATTTCCATATTTAAATTATTACTGTAAATGCGTTTTGTAATTATATAATAATAATAATAATAATAATAATAATAATAGTTAACACTATCGAGGTTAATATTAAAGTTTATAATGAATGTTTTAAATATAAATCATATTATTCGACATTCAAATTATTTATGGAAATTAGAAAGTATGTACATTGTTGTAGTTTTCAGTATCCTATATTTTATGTATTTAAATTTTAAATATTTACACAATTACAAACAACTCACGTCTCGAAACAATGTAAAATGTATATAGAGTAGATGACGAGGAAATCAAGTAAGAAGCACAAATAATACTTTGATATAATAATTTCAAACAAATAAATATTTTAAAGACAAGTTTTTGAAAAATAATTTTATCCATAAAATTCAAATCAATGTAAAGTAAAATTAAAATTGAAAGTATCATTAATCATCGTTCATAATATCATTAGATATTTTTCTTGTAAGTTGTCAAATCATAAAATTTACTAAAATGTGCATTTATTTCTATGAATCATAAAATAATAAGGAAAATGTTTTATTAAAAATTATTTACTAAATTAATGAATACATTTTATTAGGGACGATAAGTGCAATAAACTGCAGATAAACATTTATTTATCTTATTTTCGAAGCATTGTTATAAAATGGAAAGTTATTATTAAATCGTAAAATATATTTTTATTAAAAAATCTCTCAAAATAAAACTAAACTTTATATATTAAATTCATCTATTTTAAAATTAATTTTGTTCTAATATTATTTCATTGTTTTTTACTGCATTTATATGGAAGTACTGCAACGTTACATTATTTTTAATAGGACTTTCTGGAGTTATTTCTATTATACTTTACGCATTAAATTATATTTAAAAAAATTTGAAATCACTTTATACTGCTTCAAAATGTTATACATAACGCGATGGAATAGCATTGAACAATTTTGCATAGAACCGATTTTTAAACTACAGAACTGTATTTAATGAATTTAAATGTTTTATTATCAAATCGTTAATTTAATGTAGGCACGTAATATAAATAATGGCAAATATATTGTTTTGTTTGGAAACTATGAGAAAATAATTTTTTTCAATAAAACGTATACATTAACAATTACTGAATTACGTATTTAAATAAGGTAAAAATGAAGACAAAAAAATGTCTTTCAGTCAATAAATATGTATTATTATCTAAAACCTTTATATAATGTCTAAATAAATAATATTTTAATTTATTTACTAACTAATGAAAAATAGAAAATTAAATGTAAATAATAAGATATTAGCAATAAAGATATAGGTTAGATACCTGACTTAATAGTTACACTTGTCTATAAAATAGACCTTATACCTATTCTAATTAATAGACTATATTATGGTAGTATATGGTGAGCCCTGTTTTGCGTTATTTAGAATAAAACATTTCATGTACTTGTATAAGAAATAATTTTATTAATGAATTATGTAATAATAATAAAACTATAATACATAAAAACTGTAAAAACTCGTTAGAAAACATATTTCATTTTATAATTTGTAAAATATGTTTTATTTATTTAGCTACACTATTCAAATAAAAGCAATTTATTGTTTGATGAAAAATGTTAATGAATTTGATTAAAAATAATTTTTTTTGTGCGTAATTATTTTGCTACTATTAATAAGAAATTATGCACCTGTCGTACTTACTACCGAACAAAGAACACGTAAATATATTATAAAGTGACAGTAAGCTGTAATCACTTATTTAATAAATTGAATGCACCGGTTAAAAAAAAAATGAGATAAAAATAATAAATGTATATTAGCTACATCAATGCGAATCATACAAGTACTGTCGTATTGATAAGTAAAAAGTTAGTTCTAAACTAATACGTGTTAGATTTTCGGCAACTTTTGAAGCAGTTGAAGCATTGTGTGCTTCAGAGATAACTTTGTTTAAAAGCCATCTTAAGATACCTATTTCGAAATATTCGGATTACCGACGTATAATGTATAACATATGAAACATAACATTTTTATACATATTTCATCAAGTAATAGATCTAAATAATGTAGCTGACTAAAGTGCTAAACATATTATACGATTCACTTGTTTATAAATATATAAACACCTAACATTATCGTAAACATTACTTTAAAATGTATTAGTATAACTTAACTACTACCTAAATATAATATTAAATTTCATTACATATCATAACAAAATAATAATTCTTTATTTTATTTTAGTAAATTAGGTCTAAACAATTTTGGATCTATAAGTTTTTTTTTATTAATTAAATTTGATACAATGATATGTTTTGACATTACGTAGGTACACAACAATAAATACAATAATAACTATTTTAATTTTTTTAATAATCTATAGACAACTTATAGAAAATCATATTTAAGTATATTAGTATATTACACCATTGTTAATTTTTTTAGAGTTAAAATGTTAGTTGAACGATTACCACTTAAATTTGACTTTTGATCAGTACAATCTTTATCATGATTATCACAAAAAGGAGTTTCGATAAGACAAAACATTGTTTGATTTCATAATGACCTGTTAAATAAATTATATTTTGATGATTATTATAGCACGTATCCATCGGGTTTTATTCTATTAAGTTTCCAAAACCGGATTTAAATTTTTTTTCTTATTTGGTCAGCTTTACAATATATTAACCCTAACATTATGTGGTTCTGGTAAAATAGTACCACTTATTGTCACATTACTCGTGTAACAATCATGTTATTTTGCTTAAGTTTTCCAATAAATCTTGCGTTCTTAACGAAACACTGTAGATTTTAAATTCTAAATATATATATTGTACAATAGTTGTATAACTCTAATTTAACGCATGAAATAAAATAAATAACGAGATTTTTTTTTGGTTGGTAAATTTAGTATAGAACCAATGCTCTCAAAAATTAGAAAATAAATAATATACGAATATAACTAAAATCATATTTAAGAGATGATTATAAAATATATATATTTTTATGAACTTACTTTTAAAATAGTTATTTGCATTACAAGAACATTTGTATTGATATATTAAAATAACTTTATGTAATATAAAAAAAAAAAAAAAATCCATAGTAATTTTTGATATTAAATTTATTAAATGAATGTCAAATAATATTAATAATTAATTCATAAATGCCTAATGTTTATTCTAAGAAATGAATAAGAAAGAAAAAAGTCATTTTTCTACTTCATCAACCTTCATAAAAATTAAACTTTCGGTACTGGTGTAGTAAAAAAAAATATTTTATTAATTTAAGAACAAAGATAATGTATAATTTAGAATAGTTTTGAAACATAATGAAATAGAAAATTTGCGATAACAGATAGTTTTATAATGTATTTTTTAAATATTAATTTTAATGGATAAAAAGTTTTATGAGTAATTTCCAAATCAGCTTAAATTGGCTCGAATAGAACAAGAGTTAATAATATTTTTCAACTCTTTCACTTTATCTTCTGATTAAATCATTAATTCACTAAAACTTCTCTTCAAATCTCTATGGGATAACTAGAATTCTATATATAGTATAATATAGTGTTTCTAGATAATAAAGAAAATAATAACCTTTGTTAAAAATACAAGCTCAACGATATGGAAAAATAATATTAACCTTTTTCTGAACCTAACATCATAATGGTTTATTTAATTTCGCTGAAAAACTCGCTACATATATGCTATGAATTGTTATGCGTTCGCGGTTATTATGATAAACTTTATTCTATGCTATAAGTAGGGTCTAAATAATCTGATATCCATATACGAGAATGAAATATTGTGGGATTATTCAAATGATCAGATTATTGGAAATTATAAAAAAAAAATTTTAAATATAAAATTACAATCATAGGCACCAATATAATATTATTGTAATATACAAAAAGAACTAAAGAAGTAACTTTGCTATGAAGTAGGTACTGGTTATGTGTAACTTATTGTATTTAATAATATTTGTATTAAATTTAAATTTATGCATTCATGTATTTTTTGTATAAATAGAGTTACTGTAAAAATAATTCACAAAGAACCCCTTGTATTAAATTTTCAATCAAAGCTAGAAAATTTTAAAATTTCATAAGTTCTTAACTAGTTACGTACAAAATAATTTAAATATTTTTACTTCAAAACATATCATGCCAGGCTCTACTCACATCTAAATCCCCTTAAAACTAGCCTATCCTCTTTTTCAATACCTAGTGATTTCCCGAGATGACTAAAAAGAAAATGGTGTAGAGATCTGCTAATTAATTTAAAAAAAAAAATAAATAAATAATCAACAGATAGTGTCATCACTGGATGGTTTTTTCCTTGATATTTTTTTTCATATTCTTCATTCTATAGCAAATATTCTTATTGTACCCTAAGACACAGATTGTATATAACGTGTAATAATAATAAAAAAAAATAATAAAAAAAAATTTTTATAAGTTCTACTTTAATCAAAGTGTTAACTCCAAATGCTTATGAACAGATCTTACAAGGTTGACATTGTGTTCCTAGTTATACTATTTAAAATGTATGTAATTATGAAAGAAATTTTTTTTTTTTATTTAGTCTTTGATATTTATTATACACTATTTTTTACTTTTTTTATTCAAGGAAAAATTTCATACAAAAACAAATAAAACTTCAAAACAAATTGAATATGTTACATTGTATTTCAATTTTAAATCAATACTCATTTTAAACAAATCATTAATTTATAACCGTTATAAGAATATAAGTACTTCACTAGATACTAAATAAGTACATCTGCACAATTTAACCAGTTTTCAATCTTTTAATTGAATTTCAAAATTATCGCAAATACATATAAAAATAAAAAATAAGTTAAATATATAGCATGTATTTTAAACTATACATCAATATATTTAATAAAATAATATTTTATGCTTTGGAATATTAAATTAAAAATATAACTCGCCATTTAACTACAAATGTAAAATTTGATAAATTGAAGTTAAACGGGGAGAGTAAACCGGTGTGCTGTACAGTAGGTGTCGAGTGTACTTCGTTACTGAGTGTGTCACTGTAATAGTGTAAAACTGTAATGTATGTAATAAATTTGAGTTGAACGATAAATCATTGCATACAAAAAACGATTCCGAGCGAAGACGGTCTAATTTATGTTGCTATTATAGTAATAATTTATTTTACAATTTGTAATACTATGGGTTGAATTAATTTTTTCAAAAAATATTACTTCGTATATTAATAATATTTAATTTGTTTATTATTATAAGTGAATATCTATATGATATATTATATTATTGTAATTCTATTTTTAAGTCAATACTAACTTACCGTAGAACAGTGTGAAAAGGTTCGAGGTATAAATAGATAATAGTTCGAGGTTAGATTAAAAAACTGTATAAAGAATATTTTTTTAAATTAAAATATATCAGTATAATATTAAGAAATAACAAATCGATTTGTAGACATAAACTTAACTAGTGGGTGTAGATACTATCTAATATATTACAATTTATATATTGTAAACATAAATATTAATAATACCATTAAAATATATCAAAATATTATAAATTTATAAAATAAAGATTAAAGTAATCAATAAATAATATTTATAACTTACAAATATAACTGAATGAAATAAATTAATCAAATACTTTATTTAAATATATAATATATATATCTAATACAAAGATTTACCTAATATTATTAATAAATTATTATTACTATATCAATTACTTTCTTTTAGAAAACATACTAATTTACGATTAAAATACGATTAATTTTTATGATTTTAATCTCAGAAAGCTTAATACTGTGGTAGTTTTGTGTTACCGATTGCAAGTTGTTAATTGTTAATCTGAGAAATAATTGACCAATTTCAATGAAAATTATGTCAATACATTCCTTGAGACTCGAAAGTCGTTTTTAACTTCTTCCTGCAACCCGTATATGCTGTTAAAAGATTTCTTACCCATGAATTTAATTTTGGCTCACGAAAATCGAATCCTTTTATTTTGATTGTATGCAATTATTTTCATTGGTTATAGATTATATTATTATCATAACGTGGCTTATTTTTTAATTTATTCTATGCAATGGGAACTGTTATGTACATAATTCGTTTCACGTTTAGATGTTTACACTTGAAAAAATTAATCTTGAATACCAATGGCTCGAAACTTTTTTATCGGAGTTAAATACTTAAACAGATTTTATAAACGTTATCGTTAATGGCATTTACAATATTTTTATTTCGGGATTCGAATATTTAGTAGGTAGCGTGTTGTACCATATACAGCTACTAAATGTATATTTTAAAACTCCTCCCTTCAATTATGATATTCGTTTGTTTGATTGTGTAAAAATAATTTTATCTATTTAAGAAAAATGTTTTATATGCATTGAATAAAATTTGAAGCAAAGTAAAAAATATCCTTGATTTCATTAGTTGTGAGTTTATACCTATTATTTATTCTCGTTTTTTCTTAAGAAAATAAATCTTTATTATAAATCTGCTTGAAATATTTTATTGATAAAATTCATAATTTATTATAAAATGTTATCATATTTTAGATTAACCAATATATGAAATAATATATTCTATTTTTAATTTTTTTTTAAACACTCACTACTTAAAAAAAAATTGAATTCTGATTTGTACCTATTAATGTATCATTGATTTTGTTTTATGGTCACCTATAAGTTTGGGTTGAATTATTTTTTTTAAATATATGAATGAAGTTAAATTTTTTAGGCTATTTTATATGACGCTTCAAAGTGATATAAAATAAATATTAAATTACTTGAATTCGTCACTTGGGATTAAATAAATTATATTATTACCGTATTTAATAAATATTGAAAGTTATTAATCGATTTATCATTTGTAAACTACACATGTAGCAAGATATAGCTAAAAGATCAATCATCAGTGAAGAAGTTGTTGTTTTATTAAAATTTTTTTCGAAAGTAATAAATTTACAAACTAAATTAAAATATAATTATACACAAACCTACGTAAGACGTAAGTATCCTGTTCCTCTTTAAAAAAATTTTCGAGCACGAAAAAAACGAAATTATTTAATTTATAAGTTTTAAATTAAGTAATGCAAGTTCTTTTAAAAATTTATGTATTATTAAAATTACTACACATAAATATGAAAATCAAAGTTTTGACTGTTATTACTTTTTTTTATAATTTAATAATTAGATTGATGGTATTTTTTTATAATTAATATTTAAATTAATCTAGCTTATAATAAATTAATAAATTATATAATATTAAATATTCTATTGAAACTCATATTTTATCAAACGATAATCATGACTCAACTTACAGCAGAAAATTTATTGACTAACTATAATAAATGATTAGAAAAAAAAAAAAAAAAAAGTATGTGTAAATATTGTAAAAATGCAATATAAATAAAATTATATACTTGTTTTTTTTTTTTTTTTTTTTTTTTTTTTATTTAGAAATACTCCTCAACTGCCAGGGTTATTGGCGTTTAAGATATACATGTTACAGTTTAATTATAATTTACTTAATTATATACTTGTATTTTCGTTAATCTACTAAAAAAATATAAAAATAATAAAATAACAATTATAAACTGTAATAAAAATTGACAAACTAATTTAATTACTTTTAAACAATGGATTTGGTTAAAATTTCTTACAGATTATTTATCTAATAATATCCACTTTGACAACAATGCAAGTATAATAATTAATTTACAAAACGCATTCCCTAGAGTAATTAGTAATTAAATTTTCATGAATACCGGTTAGTTTATCGATTACTTATGATAATTGCGTGTATTTAACTTTAAACACAAATTATGATCTATTCAACGGAATTAATTGCCTTGTATATTTGTCCGAAAAATTTATATAAAAAAAACCTATCTAAAACTATATCCAATTATAATAACTATTTTATTATTTATAACCAATAAAAATCCTATACAGACTAATATTCGTTTTTCGTGAGCCAACAAATACATTTGTAGAGTTGGCCTATTAACTTTCCCGTAATGACTAAAAATCTCTACTAATATTTTGTGAGTTAATTCTGAGTATTTCCGTGTTTACTTATAGAATTTTCGAATTAGTCGTTAATGAATTATAGACAAAATAAAAATGATTGGGTCTACTTCGCGTAGCCCATCCGCGTCAATCTAAAATTTCGAAATAAATACAAAAATATGTGTTGAGGTTTTCAAGTTAATTTCAAAATTAGCAAAGCCACCCATTCCCCACAAATTTATTTTTCGTTAGCGAAGTTGTCTTACCCATGTTATCATTCGATCTACTACATATTGGTGACGTGAAACTCAATGAAATTAAGATGTTATGACGTGTAAGGACATATCCAGAGGAAGGGTCTATGGGGTCCGACCCCCTCTCCCTCCGAAATATAATCTATAATATTTTCTTTTATACTTTTATGTATCGAAAAAATTACTCTCATACAAACCAAACTACATAATAACCGCTTGTTTGCGTAGATAAGAATTTACACAATATTAATACCTACATACCTAATGTATAAGATAAATTTATAATATAATAATCATGATTGTCCTTTATCAAATAACTAGATAAAAGTAATACAACCGAATTTGAATGTTCGTTTTCTACTTTAAAAAAAAAATAAAAAAAAATACTTCGAAATCAAATTGGAAATGACCGTTTATTAGGACTGACTCTATTATTCATTCAATAGAAAATATCAGTTTCGCCAAAAATATAATGGCAAAAACCAAAACAAAATTATTATTAATATAACTTGTACCTACATTTTTTATTATTTTATTTATTATTATTTATTAAGCAATAATAATTACTTTTGAATTTTGATACTACAATAATTTGATTTTAACTTCAATAATAAAAATTTTTAAAAATACCTATTCATTTTTTTTTAACTTGACCCTCTCCGAAACAAAATCCTGGTTACGTCCCTGATGTCGTGTTATAAATACTTCTCTATACAACTATTGCACTAATTTTGTCCGAGCTCAAAAAAAGACGATATTATTAATATATGAATTTCTTTTTCAATTTAATGGATATAAACCCTTACAAAGTATTACGAAGTTTATTGTACAAAATTAACTCAATTGTATTACTACGATGAAGAATATAAATAAAAATTTTGATTGTCACTATTTTTTTCATAAAAGAGTTGGTACTCGTACTTACTGTATATAGTAATTATCACTTAATACAAATCGTTAAAAAAAAAAAAAAAAAATAATAAATATTTACAATATAGTTTAGTATATGACTGACAATGAGTTTAATCATTAAAGTTTTATATTATGATGTTTAATAGTACCTATCTCTTATTAATATTATTCAAATATTTCATGTTTCAACATGATGATTAAAATAAAAGGATTTAAGTCGAATCGTATTAAGTATAGGTTTAAATGATTAACATTGGAATATTAATTATTATTGATTTAAAATAAGTACTTATTATACCTAAATTTAATTTTACTATAAAGTTTAAAGACAACACATTTGTATAAACAATTTTAAACATGAAACTGCTTTTTTTCTACTAAAAAATAAACATAAAATATGTTATATTTATTCTAATGATGTGCTTACAGAAAATACTCATTCCAGAGCACTAAGGGATTTTATGATTTCTATATAATATGATATGAAAAAAACACGATAACACTTTTTTATGTTTTAAAAATATATCGTATTATAATGAATGGAATAAAAAAAAAAAATTGATGTAAAATGTATAAAAAAATATTGTCTCCAATATTGAATTTCTAAAATGATTTTTTGTCGTATTAATTATTTTTTTCGATAGCCGTTTAAATTACATTGTATACCTAATATAAACTGTAAAGTAAATTAATACGTTATTGTCACTTAAAAAAAGCAATGTATTTATATCTAGTATATCTAATTAATTTTGAATATAATCTTAATCTACAAAATATTATATCTTTAATGTCTAGACCTAAAACACTGATAGAGCCTCCTTAAAATTCCTGGCTAGTCGCGGACCTCCAGGGTTCCATTGAAGGATCAGATTTTAAGAATTGCTATTATAAAGTATTTTTTATTAATATTATTAACCTAATATGTAAGCATAATATTTATTCAACTACATATCTTATTGCTTTATGATTATGAATTGATAGGTACTATCATAACATCAAATGGATATTAGATAGTCTATAAATATTGTAGTTATATTATTTTTAATATTAAAAATAAATTGTACAATATCTATTCAAGTTGATCTTAAAGATCCATTTAATATTGATAAAACAATATTAAATAAATATTAGAAAATAAATATTGTAGTCATGTTTTTCAATATTAAAAATCATTGTACAATATTGTAAATTCAATATTAAATGAACATTTTTGCCCGGCCAAATAAAGTTGTTGGGATATTGTATAAACATTAAAAAATCTACATGCGATTCACATTCAATATTTATACAATCTGTAGATTGTATAATTAATATTTATTCAATCTTAAGGCAATGTTCTTTTGCTGTCTGGGAAGTCTTTAATCGTTTATTTTCCAAAAAATAAAAAAAAAATAAATTGCTTTTTGAAAAGTAACTGTTGTGAAATAATTATCCCTGAAAACCTCATAATTCACATGCCAATCTCACCTTTAATTTATTCTTTATGTTTATTTAAACTTATATTTACCTAATATAAATATATAATAAACATTAATAGATCATTGTTTCAATTATTCACTGAAATATCTATACACACTACAGTTAAGTATAGAAATATTCTGAAATTTTAACTTAGTATAAATATTTCAAAATTACATGGGTATAAAGTACTTACTAACTTTAGACCTTAGTGTTGTTATACACTTGTAATAAATTTATCTAAACGAAATTCTAAATCTCAGTAGACAATTTATTCTTTAAATTTCAAAATTTGAAGTGAAAACATTAACATTAATATAAACATTTTATCATATTATGGTTTTACTATTAACATCCATCAAAATCAAGTTGAATAATGGACTATGCGCCTATAGTCAGATTGCGATTTACAGAATACCCATTAAACAAGCAACACAACATACCTAAAAGTCATAGATTAAGTATGTATAGTTTTTAATATATGTTGGAAATTACGCAAAATGAAATGCACTAAACGTTTTATCAACAAATATTAATGCATGTTAATATATTAAATTAATTAAATTAATTCAAAGTTAATTTTTACCAAAAAAAGTTTTGTATGATTAAGTTTTGATAGTAATTTTAAGCTTTTATCGAATCTATGAGTATCCTATTAAAGTATAATACTAGAAGACTTTTTTAAACAATAAATACTTATTAATTATCTTAAAAATTATTAACATTTTTACAAATATTTTACTGAACATTTCATTCTACAATGTTAAAATTTTAAAAAGTAGTTAATTAGTTAACTTATACATTTATATTAAAATTATTTTTTTAAATTTTAATGAGCAGAGTAAAGTAAACTAGCATTTTGTGAATAACCCACTATATAACTCCTATAACTCCATCACTCCACTTTTTTGAACTTTAAATACTTATAACTTTATAAGGTTTATAAATAATAAATTTATTAAGACTTGTTAACTCGTTCAAAATTTGATTTTAGATAATTAACTGAAGAATGAATATATTGATTTTACAAAAAAGGTGTTTTATTCTTAAACTTAGTATTTTTTTTTTTTTTTTTTATGCGTATTTAAAGACACTTTATAGTACTAAAAATGTTCCAATCTCCAATCTTGATGTAATTTCTGGTAGAAAATTGGAACTCGTACAAAAAAAAGTAGTATTTTGATCCGCTATAGTCTATCTTACTTGATGAAAAAGTGTACTCGTCGCTTACAACTTACAATAGTTACAATACATAAGACCGATTCGCGTCTTCCCTAGTATTTATATATTGATATTATTATGAAAATCCTTGATTTTGAAATATAAAATTATGCTAAAAAAAAAAAAAATTAAAAATTAAAATAGAAAAAATATTATATTTTTCTCAATGTGATGTGATTTCATAATTTTTCTACAATAAATATGTAAAAAACAATATTTTTAGAAAAGTTAATTTTTTTTGAAACAATGATTGTACCTGTTGTCTGTTAAATCTTATAAGTATCATCTAGTATAAATATTGGCTTTTACTTTCTATTTAAATCCATGATAAAATATTACACATTTGATTTTTAAAAAGTGTCATCAAATTCTCGTCGCCATTTAACGGGCTTTTAAGTTTTATTTCAACCCTTTCCATGCTTATTATTATCATTTAATTTCACTAGAAATATATGTACCTAAGCCTTATTTAATTTTATTATTTATATGTTATAATATTTTAATGTCGCATAAATCAAAATAATACGATGTTGGCGTACATATAATTGAACACACACAGTTAATACACTTGCTTACAATAAATAAATTCATAAATAAATGTACGATTGCTAAAAATAAATTTGTATTGTACCTATAATTTTCTTTTCAAACGATATTTTATCGTCGCAGATATTATTAATAATAATATATAATATTATTTTCACGTTTCACCGTCGTAACGATCGAATTAGACTGATATGAGACTTATATTAGACGTCCCACATAACAGCTCAGTGGGCGCTATATCTCAGCGGACGCGGAATATTCGCTATAATTTTCGAAGCGTGTGCATTATACGCGTATAATATTATTGTTGTACAATCGGGACTGCAGCGTAGTCATGTAAACATAACTGTGTACAGCTCGATCGCAACGTTAATAATAGGACGGGACATGTGAACACTCGATAACATCAATAATAACAGGGGCGAAAAATTTCGCGTGCAGCAGAAAACTAGCTTTTTCGAGATAACGAAAACCATCGCTCCTGCGGTCAATGGGATAGTTATATAAAAATATAATAATTATTATTATTATTATTCTAATATTATATAATTATGCACGTGGTATAATAAATAATAAATATTAAGTAAATATAAATATTTTAACTTGTGATACGATGCGTGTAACTGTGTAAGTGTATATAAATTATTAATATCATATTTATATGCCTACCAACCTACCTATCTGTAAAAAATATCATTCATTTTTTTTTTTTTTTTTTTAAGAGGAGAGGCTGTCGAGTGGTGTGTGACAATTACAATAGTATCTGCATCCTCCATAAAAAAAAAAACTTCAGAAAACCATGACATGACGTCATGACGGCTAAATAACATTAATAACATTAATGCACGATTGACGTTTTTACATTTAAATACTGAAAATGTTTTTGTGATGATTGAATTAATCTTATTTTGTCTAGCTAAAATTGTATAAAATATACATTTACTTGAAATTGTGGAAAACATAAAAGTTTATCGGTTGAACTTTGAATTACGTTCAATCGTTAAAATTTACACTTTCTTTACAAACCTAGCACGTAAGTACTATAAATAGAAGTTCGTTTATTTGTCGTCATTAAATAAACTGTAAAAATTATCGTATATTAGAATTTAGAAGCTACAATAAACAGCAGTGGTCAGTGACCGTTAGCTCGTCATCGTTATCATTATCGGTAAAATTATCGCACTAAAAGATATTATTAAAATAAATGGTTTCATGCCCTGACACCACTGATGCACTTTGGAAACCAGCAGTCTTTAACAATATTATAGCAACGCGCTCTAAATATTTTAAGAACTCAATAATTATCAATAATAAATTTCTTTAATGTATTTTAATAATATCATACTTTGTAATTTAAATCTATATTATATTATAAATAGTATTATTGACATACTATGAACAATTTTGTTTCGTCAATGAAAATACTTGTCAAATTAAATAACTATATTGACAACTTATCTATTGGACGATTGGAGACTACAGTATTTATTAAAAAAACAGTTAAAACAGCATTTCGATAGCAATTTATATTAATGAGTATGCAATTTTACCTAAAAAAAATGTGATTTATCTTACTCTTATTTATCTAACATTTTTCTATTTTGCATTATCTTAGTGGGTAAAAAGTATTGAATTAGAATTAAAAAAATAATAAGTTGAAATTACTTACACATATATTAAGTTAGGGTAACTTATTGTATTCCATTGTAAACATATAATGGTTATAATTAATTCTTCGACGCGCTTTTCGTTAAAAATCATTACTATAAGGCTACAAGGGGAACTATAATGGTATGAATACTACTGCAATACTTGTATAAATAAAGGCTCAAGAAAACCACCATCTTTTAAAATGAACAGAAAACGATGTTAAGCTCCAGTAAAGCGTGTAAAGTTATGTGGGATACTGAACTGCAGAATTATTAGAAGTCTACATTCACACACTTAGTCCTTAGATAATACAAAATATTATTGGAAGTCCTACTATATAAGCTCTTTAAAATCTTAAATGCCAATAGGTTCTATTCTACACGCGTATTTGACAATTTAAGCATGATCATTTACTAGAATCGACAATAATCACTTTTTACAAAATAGATAGCAAAAATTAAATACCAGTAATTCATCAAGTACGCTCACTCTCGTTTTTTCCTATACCTATCAGTAATAATTGTGTTCAAATTTTTATTTATGAAATTATAAAATAAACTAAAGAAAATATTTTAAATTATTGAAACTTTCTATAAAAGGTATTTAAAAAATATCCTGAATTGATACAAATTTCTGTTTACCAAATAAGAAGCCCCCTCCTTACTGTAAATTATTTAGTGTATATTGTTTTTGAAAATTTTGATTTAATTAATTCGAAAATTGAATGGGTAGTTTTTTTAGTTATTAAAATGCATGTATAGTAAGAATAATATTACAATAGTCCTTAAAATAGTTTTACGCAGAAATATTAAATCAATTTAACATAAGATTCAATATTCATTATACTTGAACCGTTTTTATAAATAATAAATGTCGATAAATTAATATTAATTATTAAAATCCCTAAAATTACCATAGCCTCCAAATGTTTCGAACTCACTATCATTGATCTATTATCCTTAGTACACAAAATTAAATAGCTCAAAAACTAAATAGGTATTCGTCCGAATTTTGATTTCAATACATCGAAATTATTATAAAAATTATACGCTTAATAATTTATAGTAGATGAAATGGGTTTTCTGATTTTACCTAAAAAAACAGATTTCTTTTATCTTAGCAGCCACTCTTTAGGTTAGGCGGTATAAAAAATACCAAAAAATAATGAAAATCCGGTCTTTAAGAATATTTAAAAATTACAAATATCAATTTTTGAACAGCTACATTATTGAAAAAAAAAAGTTATACTGCTTAATGAATCACCCTGTGGAATACGATAAATATTATTCCGTACGCGCTGTATAAAAATGTGTAAATATCATAATAGTCTTCGATCCAGGCACGCGCGTCCGCCGCGGTGTAGTATATTATGTAGGTACAAGAAGTATCAACCGTAGAAGAAAAGAATGTAATAACGACTTTTAACGTTCGTTTTTTGTTTTGTTTTGTGGACGATAATACGATGTCTATCGCCACTCCCTTCGTTAAACCACCGGTTGCCGGAGTAGTAGTAGTAGTAGCATCGCTAACGGCCAAGGAACATAGAATATTAATATTATTATATATTATTATATGGTAGGTGCCTACATGTTTACGGTCTCCCCTGCGCACATGCATCGACTAGCGTTTCCTTCCGACACTCATTACCCCCTCCGAACACCTCCCCACGACAAGCCCCGGTCGGGGGTCGCCAGAGCGTAACAAAAGGAACGCGGCAGCTGCCGATGCGCGTATATATTTTGTAACGACGTTATGTGTGTTGCCCGTTGGCCGATTGCTTTTTGCCGTTGTACTGTATAGGCGCAGTCGGCTAGGCGGCTGAGGCCGCGGAGGGGACGATATATATAATATTGCGTATACTCGCGCGCGCCACAAGTCTAACGGTCGATGGCGCGGGGATGAAAATTTACCACCCCCCAGTCGCCACTAACACCGGACCGAAATAAATATACATATATAATGTTAAGTTATACTGTACGACTGTATAAAGTCGGAAGGAAATCGTAAAGTCATAATAAATAATGTATCGCGAAGACGGAGATTTCATTTTTACCGTTGATTTAAAAATAAAACTCTTCGAGTGTTCTGCTTTGTGAGGGAAGAGTACGGACATTTTTTGACGTGCTTGTAGTAGGTACCTACATAAAAAAGTCTGTGGAATTATATTATAAGGTTCAATATACAGTATACCGTACGACATTTTTAATTGTGTACCTTATACTATATATTATTAGTCAGTGGTTAGTACCTACACACTGGCACACTGAACATCACCGTTTCGTTAGATAAATCTGCACAGTATTTTTTTTTAATGTTTATTTAAAATTTACAATCCATAAAGATTTATTTACAGTAAACATATTTTATATGGATAGTTAGATACGAATGATAAAAATGAACAAGTATAATAAATAGGCGAAGTTAAATTTTGATCGACGTACCAATATGTATACGATTTATGCGTTCCTGCGACAGTCTGCGGTAATCGACGAACAGCGACTATATACTTTCACGAAACAAGAAAAAACGATAATTAATGACTATAGCTAGGGACTTGTAGGAATTTGATTTTTTTCAATTATTATTCAAAACCTAGTTCATCACATTAAAGAAATTTGTTTCAAAGTACTAGAAGCTTAAAGCAATCATTTTTATTTTGCATATTTTGCATATCTGCTCTTTTTTTCGTTCTAAGTGCATATTTTGTTATATATTTTATATTTTAAGTGCATATTTTGTTATATATTTTGTTAAAAAAAAAAAATTAAAACAGCATGAGACCAAGAGAATAATATTTTATACGTATTTTACAATATTTAATATTAATTTTCTAGAAATTGAAAAAAAAAACGAATTAAATATAAATTATTAAATAATTTATCTACCGCGTATTTTCCTAATTATTTATGTGCCATATTAAACATAAATTTGGTCAATAAGGAAAACGCCAAGTCTGTTGGTATCGTATGTTTTCATCTATCGTTAATATTGTTAGTATAATATTCTAGACTAAGTAGGATTTTTTGTTATGAAAATTATATTAAAGATACCTTATTTAATAATTAATACATTTAAATTTTTGGTTTTTTAATGAAAAATAAATTATTTTTAAAAGCATATTTTAGTATTTTTGCATATATTATTTTTAGAACAAATATGATAATTTTTAAGGGCATTAATGCTTGCATATTTTGAAGTTTTTTTAGAGTACAAAGTCCTTAGCCATATTAATGACTATTACCGTAACACTTCATTACCGCTATTCTCCGGTATATCTGTAGCTTGCCCTGCAGTGTCTGAATATTTCGCCAACGCGGTCCCAAATCCCAATCACACACATGCCGTTTATTATTCGCGTAATATTATACTATTATTAGTTTCGACCTGCAGACGACAATATCGTGATTTAATTAGTTTTTCGCGAGGATCCCTCTCGTCCCAAACGTAAATGTATACAAATATTCGCTCAATGTATCGTGTATTATAATGCATATAATATTATGCTGCAGAAGTTCGACGAGAGCGAGCATCCTTATTGTACACGCGCACGTGACCATAAAACTATTAAGACATTAATTTCTCGAGGAGAATTTGTCGTATTAATCTACGAATTTTCAGTTCCACGCCGCGGTTTGGCCTATATTGTTATACATATAATAACGCACAATAATATCGTGTTATTTGCGAACCTATATTCACGAAGAAGACGCTTGCAAAAAAAAACCATTTTGACCGCCGCTCCGCCACTCGCGGTCAACTCGCTCGTTTTTTCGCGCCAATAACGATCGTTGCAAAAGGGTTTTTGCAACCATAATAATCCTTTTCAATTTACGGTCGTATTATATTAATATAATATTATTGTGTATGCGTCTCTACATAGGTCTACTGCGCCGCCCGCATATAACCGTAAACACAATACTCGTACGATACGCGTACAGTAAGAGTATACCTACCTATACACACACACATACACAAACACCCTCTTATGCACGACATATATATACAAATTTAGGTATAGATACACACACACACTCTCTTATAGGTGTAAGTACACACACACACACACACACTCACTCATGTACATGTGCACAAAATTATTCGGTTTGCAGCTGTCACCGGCGGTCGCGTGCCCAAACATCTGCTCCCGCGCTTCGTCAAAACACATGGCCCGCCTCCAGCCCGCCGCCAAACGCGACCGGTTGTGTGCGTCGTAGCCGACTGCCGACAGTCAATCGTTGTCGTCATCGCGAGCACACGCCAGGAGACCGTATCGCGACAATAATAATAATAATAATAATAATAATAACAATAATATCGCTACCGTCGCGAGTCGTCTCGATCATCGCCCGTGGTGGCGCCGCCCGCCGGACGAAGAATTTTCCAGAAAGCTCCAGACGATATTTAAACACCAACGTACACACACACACATATATATATATAAATATATAGCGAATTACGTCAACAGGTCAGTTTTTCCACTTTTAGTTTTACGACATATTATAATACCAAAAAAAAAACCCCCCTCGCACACGGCGCTCTAATAATAATCATATATTATATTATATTAAAACAAATGTATACTGGTGGTGGTTTTCGCATTTCGAGCAGTTTGGTAATGATGCGAGACGGCGTCGTTAAAGATTCGGTCGGGGGTGCAAAGTTATCTGTTAAGTTTTCGTAACAGACCTTAACGCAAGTTTCTACAGGTTATTCTATTTCTATACAACTGACGCGATTGCAAACAGACGTTGTGCGAACTCCAACCTAACCGTCGAACTCAGTTTCGCAGGTATTGGCACATTTTCCGCCGAGTGTAGCACAGTTGCATACCTTTTTACTTGTAAAATTTCCTAATTTATCTACCCGAGGTAAAAAGTATACTGTTGATTCGGTTAAAACCTCTAAATTTCGTTTTTTCAATTTTTACCCATGCATAAAATAGTTAGTTATACTGTATAAGTCAATAAAACATTTTAATTTAATTCATTCAATATGAACCTATATAATACGATAAGTAAATTATGGATAGTTATTTTTTTCGTTTGAATAAAAATGTATTATTTGTTATAAAAAATATATTTTTTGATAAGCACAAATACATAATACTATATTTATTATTATTTTAAATTAAGTAGGTGTAAACTGAAATTTTACAACTTATAATCATAAAAAAGAGTTTCAGCTACCAGTAAATCAGTACTTTGATATTTTGATATTATTTTATAACACCTAATGCTTTTTTTTTCAACACCGATTATTAGTAAGGATAATTATAATGAATTTATTTTGGTTGGTGTAGTATCGTATTGTGGTTAGTTTAAATATAAAAGGCAAAAACGTACAGTCGGACAATTACGACGCATTAATTGTCTTATTTATCTATCGTTATCCATCTAAAACCATTTTAATCACTTTTAAATTATGTGTATGTCCATGAATCTGATACCTTATCTCTTTTTCTTTTGGAAATGTGATAAATACTTTTACGTACTGACTTGAACACAGTAGACTACTCGACTTAAATAGAATGAAAACGTTTTTATATTCCGAGAAACATGCATTTCTCGACAATTAGCGTTTAATATAAGAAAATTTAATTTCTGTACACCGACCATACTGAGATAATTACTTTTTATTTAAATAAAAATCTTAAGACATATCTCAAGTCAGTGAGGTGACACGAGTGATATACTGGGGTTTTTTGGTACCTAATTAATAAAAAAAGACAATTAATAAATAATTTAAATTTAACCAAAAAGTAACATCAGCCATCCTTGCACCAAGCTACATAATCATACTACACAATCCATTATAACACCAGCTGCCACAATCGCGTTTATCATCCATCTTGGTCGTATATAAATTAAATCTATACTTTTATTCTATTTGTAAGTTCCACGCAACTTATGAACGTTATAGGTGCTACAATGATTATTTTTGAACATAAAATGTAGTTGCTGTAAAGTAAAACCTTTTTTCCTTTTGGTAATAATATAATTTATTATTCGTTAAATATTATTAAAAAAAAATCAAACTCAACGTCCTACAGTGTATTAAAATGGTTTATAAATAATTTGTAATGAATAATCATATATTTTATTTTTCTTATGGTTTATAATAATATTATGAAACAATATTTAAAGTTTAAAAATATACTAATTTTCCTTCTTCTGATATTATAATAATAAAAGCTAAACAGCTAATGAATTTACATTATTTTTTTTTTTACGGTTAAGAGTAACTCTATCCTTTTCCCATGGGTTTGTGTGTTACAAATAATAAGAGTACAGTATATATTAGATCACGAGAAAAACTATTGTTCAACACCCATTTTAATTATATAAGCTTACTATCATTAATTTTTTTTCTATTTTTATTTGACATAAACATTTTATATAAATTAGAATAATAAGTTTTTATGATATTACTACGAGAGTAATATATATTATATAACATGAAAAATATGATTAAAGTATACTACCCGCTAACTCTTGGCTAGCAATTAGTTTTTAATTATTATTATTTTTTATTATATATATATATATATTTGGGTCGTTAGATATTAAAGTTTTGAAAAAGGTTACAGCACCACTTACTTTTTGCCTGCTTGCAATTAGGATTTCTTATAAGTGTAAGAATGAAAAGATCTTATATAAGAAGGCTAGGATAAGTTTGAATTCATCTATGGAAGCGTGTGTAAAAGATAAGCTCTTTTTCATCAATTGTTCGCATATGGAAGTCATTATGAAAAGTTAAATTATAGACATAGGATGGAGCATAGATAGTCGTTGGGGTGATATATTTTGGAACGTTTGAATTCTATTAATGTTAGATTTTTCTGCCACATTCCATAGTTAAAATCCTTATGTCCAGATCTATTTGAGTAGACCTTAATAGAAAAATAGTTTGATCCTTTGAGTGAAACATTAATTTCTGATTAAGAGAGGTCTCAATATACGATTATTTAAAGTTAATTATTTAATTTCGAAAATGTTTATTTCAAGTTAGTCTTTTATTAAGTATTAATTCTAAGTATTCAGACAGTACCAGTAGTAAGAATCGGTACGTTATTTAGGGTAATGTTTGGGCATCTGCTCATTGTGAATGTTACACTTTTATATAGACTTTTTGGTTTATTTTGAAACACCATTTTTCATATCACTGAGGAAAATTATTAAGATGCATTTATAAATCTGATAAGACAGCTAATGCAACTTTATATTGCAATCCTTTATTCCCTACTCGGTCAAAGGCTTATGAAACATCTACAGAAACCACAAGTGCATTACAATTTTTTTCTAGAGATGAAGGAATAGCAAGTGTAGGTTATTAACCTAACCTAACCATTTGATGTGCTTGATATATCGTACTATATGGTTTACGGAACCCGGAATGAGTGTTTGGGAGTATACTATTAGTGGTAGTATACGGTATTAAAGTTTCAAGATAATTCTTTCTAAAATTTTTGATAAGAAGAGAAATAGAGTATAATAAGTAATTTTTCAGGCTAAACGAAAAAAATTATTTTAGAAAGTTTCTATAAGTTTAGAAAGCACGAGAGTCTGAGTAAAGCATTAAATATGTAAGTTATAAGTACTATAGATTTTTTTGGAAAGGCACTTAGCTACTTATACGGTAATTATATTAAAGATGGTTGATTTTTTTTCGATAAGTATTTTTGAGTTTTTTTTTTATTTCATTTCGTTTGGAGTGAAGTATCTTTTTTTCATTATTAACTATTACATTTTTAAAATAAGTTTATTAATAATATATTGGCTAGTATTTTTAATTTTAATTAAATGAACAATTTTTGAATAACTACCTTATTTTAAATAATAAAATAATAAACTTGTATTAAACTATCTCCAGAATTGTATATAATTTTCAAGAACTGCTAGGGTTCTTGTTCTAATGTATTTTTTTTTCGAGATTTTTCATTTATATTTCTACTACAGCCATATAATTCAGTAAAAAACAAAGTAATTTGTCATTGACGTTTATAGGATTTATATTTCTCTAATAATGAAATGGTTCAACCTCAAAAATAAATTTCTTTATCTTACATCTATATGTATAATATTTTTTTGTGTTTTTGATAATTTTTTAAACAAGATATTATTTATTTTTAATATTAAAAAATATAATAATAAAACCATAATGTAATACAGTTTATAATTGTAAATATAATTCCTAGATTTTTAGTTAATTTAATAACTTATGTCTTAACCTAACCTAATAGCAAATAATTTGGCCGATAATACTTATCTAATTTAAAATAATTCAAAATTTAACTGATTAGTATTACAATAATTCAATTGACACAAATAAAAGTTAAATTATTCAATATTTCGTAGAAAACTATGTGCGTACTTAAATTAGATAGATTAGTAGTGTAGGACTATTCATTAGGTGATTTGATAAAATGAAAAATAACTACAAGAATATGATATTTTGATATATATATATATATATTACCTATGTGTGTGTGTGACTTTTAAAAGTTTAAACGGTACACGAGATATGACTATGATCTTTTATTTAACTATAAAAACAATTCAAAAAAGACAATAAACCTAGTTTGAAAACCTTTCCAAAAATACGAAATTCAGCGCTTTTACAAACGAATAAAATGAATGAAAACAATAATCATTATCTAATACCACAACCCAAAAACGCGTAGAAAATGTATAAAACTTAGAACGCGAATGCCTTCCAAATTCGTTATCCCTTCATCTCAAATTAAAACTTTATCTCATATACTAGTTTTCCACTCGATCGATAATGTAAGAAATGCGGTTCACGTTGCTTATCATATTATGATGGAAGGATTATTTTTATACCACGAAAACTTATGAAATAGCTAATGGTATCAATACATCATATAATTCAATGTCATTACTTATAATTCGTTTTTCATTGAAAATATTTAAAAATGAAAAGTGAAAACCTTACATTGATTATTTTGTTTAGATGAATGGAACTAAGACTAAGTACTTAAGAGTATATTTGTATTAACTTAGAAACTTCAAATTATATACTTTAGTATAAACGTTTAATACATAATCGTTAACTAGTTTAATTTTTACTAAAATACCGAATTTATAATATGGAATTAATAATTTTATTTTTTTTTGTTTTATTTAATAATTAATATATTTTCTTTCAATATTTCTACTAGTGACAAACACACATAGAATCCTAAGAGTGTTTTATAAATATTTATAAACAAAATATTGTATGCATAATTAAAAAAAACCATTTTACATAGATATTTTTAGATTTTCATTCATATCACGTTCATTAATATGGAAATGGACTAAGCTAATTCACTATTAAAGTATATTTAGTATAAAACTAGAATATTTCTTTTGTTTTTATTTAAAAATGTTACTGCACAAAATAAATATATAATATTATTTAGTTTTGTGTTAAAATAATAATATCAAACATATGTAGGGATTATAAAAATATATAATTTAAGTCAAAAACCAAACATTAAAACTGTCAACTTGATAAATGATAGAAGTTTTATTAAAATCTGTTGCACAAAGTTCACTTTTTTTATGTATATAAAATATTTATGGATCTCATTTCGAAAAAAAAATGATGATTCTAAAAAATGTGTAAATCGTTATAAATAAATTATGAAAATAATCATGTCAAAGAACCAAAAAAACCAAATTAGTTAATGATTACAATATTGGATCAATGGTCGATTCACTCTTCCACCCCAGCTATATATTTAGGTATATAACTATAAAGTAAAGCATGAAAATCCTTTACGTTTGTTTCCAATTAAAAATATAAAAGCATTCAAATATACATCTTCAATACCTGCAGTTATATTGACTAATTTAGTTTAATCATTACGATCAATTAAAAAAAAAAAAAACTTAATTCACAGTTATTTATAAAAGAAAAACATAATATAACGGTAAAATGTTGAGAAAAAATTGTTTAGAAATTAATCATTATAGTTTTAATCCTACCTATAAATACAATTTAAGCAAATACATTTCTTGGACAAAAATGTTTGTAAACGATTAAAATTAATTATTCCAAACTTGTATTCAAGGTATTTTATTTATTTAAAACTTAAAAGACTCATATAATTAATTAAAAAAACAAATAGAAAAAAATCTTAGCTCCACAAATAAGTGTATTTAATTCAGTTAAATTTATTTTTTAAAGTTTTGTTTAGCAGTTTGGTATGAATCACAACAAATGTATTTTAATTTCATTAAAAAAAAAACTTAAGTAAATCTATCAAGTACTCTAGCAAATTTTTCATACAAACTTAATTATTATTATATAATATAATCAATAAAACTATATTTTTTTCTTATTCAATACAAATATATATAAATATTTATATACTTTATCTTAGTAATTGAAACTTTTTGATTGGTATAATTAAAAATATAATTATTATTACTAATATTTTTTAAAGTATCTGATACTCCATCTTTTGTCAAGATTTACTTTTGGGTCTCATTTTTATTTTTTATACACATATATATTATATATTTATAGATTATAAACTTAAATAAGTATATTTTTTATTTTACAAAACAAATATTTAATTTATACAGTTATTGGTGTATTGATTACTTAAGTTCAACTTGGTATTGAATATCTCAATTTTTTATAATACCATAGCAGATTTCATGATGAGAGTACAATTTATTTGATTTTGAATTAAATTCAAACTTTTCGAAGTAGGTATAAAAATTTGTATAAGAAAATAATATTTAATGTTGAAATGAGTTATGGGAAAATTCCATTTTTGGACAGAGAGCGATAAAAATTATTGGCAACAGGCATATGGAACACACAGGATCTTGATATTTGGTTATAATATAGAACAAACAAATGTATCATAATGAATTAAATACCATTCAGATTGAAGAGCAATGTAATCTAATACAGTAATACCTTGATTTAATACAAATAAAGAGAGAACAACAAGTGTGTGGAATTTATTATCATTATTATTAAGGCTTGGTTCCCAAAATTATAACAAACAGCGATAGAAAAGCATCGCAGGAGGTCGCTACCGCCATTTTAGATTGATTAATGAAGACAACTTTGTGCAAACAGCACTCGTACACATACATCAATATTAATTTATACACAGACAAACAAACATTAAACAACAGAAGAAATTTTGTTACAGTTTTGCTGGAACTTGGAAGATATGACAAGTAGATAAAGCAAAAATTTCCCTATAAATTGAGAATTAGAAATATTTATGGTTTGTTTGTAATAAAGTCAACCGATTTTCGACAAACTAACTAGTAAGCAAATGTATTGAACGTTATTAATGTTTATAATATTATCGAGGAGCTAATAAACATATTATTGACAGTGATTAGAGATATTATGTAATGATTAAATAAATAAACTTAATAAACCCATGTTCCGACAGAATACGTATAATTCATTATTATAGTATTACAGTCTTGAGTAATGTGTAATAAACTGAAGTAATATGTTATGTAGAAATTTCGCATCAAAGGTGCGAGTTTCTCTATTATTATTATCCGTCATTAATATTAATCATTTCATATAGAATAGATAGGACGTAGTATTGAATTAACGGAAGCGTGATTACCAATACCTATGGATAGATTTGTATCTGCACATAATTGTAGGCACAGTAATCAATAAGTTGTGTTTAATTTTCTACCAGAATAATTGTCCATAGACTATGGGGTAATATTATGGTTCAAACATATTCCATATTCTTAAAAAAAAAGCACATAACTGTATAATACATATCATTACAAATATAACAATAAATGGTGAGTGTAGATAATATATAATATAAAAGATATTAAAATATTTATGATCATTTCAATACGTGATAAATATCTCACGTAAAATGTGTATGATAATCAATAACACATTACAACACTATTAAATATGTGAGAAACGTAATAATAATGTCGATTGTATACAGTACAGGTAATCAAAATAATATAATAGTTAAAAAAAATATTTGTAAATTACAAACGGATTTTCGATACTGTCTTTAGTATTGTACTTTTTCGCTGCCCACTGAACTATTGTAATAAGATTCGTTTCAAAGCTACACGTATGATATGTATACAGCGTTTTCAATTCACACGATTGACATTTTTTTTAAGTTCATAATATATAATAACTAACTTATAAATGTATATATGACTTCCATAAAAAATTCCATACTTTATTTAAAAAAAAAAAACTACATGCAAGTATATTTATTATAGACTATAATATCCAAACGTGTTGCGTTTTGGGACATTATAGTCAAACGTGTTTTAAGCTAAAAATCGACAAACGACCTTCCCAAAAGGGTATTTTAATGAACATCTTTAAATCTGTTGCTTTTATATTACACAACAAATGCGTTGAATGTGTACCTTATAAGTATACGTATGTAAGTAAGTAGGTACTAGGTACGTATTGCAGCGTCTTCGTTTGTCTGCTCTATGCAATAATAAGACGAAGCAAGTTTTATCCAAATTAATTATTGACGAAATAAATGCCTCTGAAATCTTAAGTCAACTTACTAATATAAAGTCCTTGCACTTAGGTCTAGAAACCTTTACTCGTTTTGTATCTTTTTATAACCATTCGGTCAATCGTCTTTTATTATAATGATGAAACTATCGTTACTTAGTATTTCATGTGGTTAATAATTATTAACCACGTGTATCTTTTTCGTAAATATTAAATGTGTGTAGACTAAATAAATATCATGACGTAATGTTATTAATATATTCGAATATTTGGAAATGTAGTTATAGATAGCATGTTTATGTTATTGGCCTCGTTTCGCATTTAATCCGCGTTTATTTATACATAAATAAATGATGTATTAATTTCACTAATATTTAACTATCGTCTTACAAAATATTTATCTATAGGTGTTTTAATACATCAGTAGTTTTGTATATTTGAATAATAATGATTGTATAAAAGCACCGTATAAATAATTTCCTCTCTCTTCTACAAGGTATCTGAAAACATGTATACAGTGTATTTACCTTCAGGAAATCCTCGGGAAATTTTTGACGAGTTTGTCTCCTATCAGCGGTTTTTTTTTTCAAAGTCCATCGCAATTGGACATTCTTGGCCAGTTTTCCTGTTATCGTTTTCGAGTGCTTAAAGTTTTATGCGTTGCGACCGCGACAAAATTCCGACGAAACGAGTTTATGGTCATAAATAAATATTAATTTCATACATTTAATTGTTAGCTCTAATCAATTGTTGTGCGACCAAACGCATCGCCTGTTTCCGGAGTATTACGTAATGCAGGCAGTGCGACGTTTCAAGGTAAGACGTCCATCAGTTATTTATGTGTATTATTCACATTTTTTTCGTGTTAGAACGTCTGGAAGACTGTTTTTTATAATTTACTATGGTTTCAACTAATATTATAGTGTACACAATAGCAATATACATATATATTTATATGTTTATTTATTTTTATTACATATGTTACATACAAAGTCCGGAATTGTACACTTCGGGATTTGTACAGTGATTTTTGTACACATTGCGAAGTGTACAATGTTGATGTATAAAGTAACTAAATTTTACAAGTTGTGTTATACAATTCGCGATGTGTACAATAATCACTGTACAAATCCCGAAGTGTACAATCTATAATAAGAGTATTTATATCATCTGTTATAGTTTTATGAGTTGTGTAACTAGTAAACGTATAATACAATAAAAATGATAAATTTTATCTAATTGACTTTACGATACTGTCGTTCAGAAATATAATTTAAACAGATTTTAGTACAGACTAGTACATTGTATGCGAAACTGCTCCGATATATTAGTGTGATTATAGTATTATACAATTAGGCAAAATGAGTGAAAATGAAAATAATCTTAATTTTAAAAATTTGTTTAACGAAAAAATTAAAAATATTAATTTAAGTGTAAATTCAATGGCCATAGCCAATGAAGAAAATTACAAAAAAATAATAAATGAAGTACTTGAAGCTAAACATAGGAAAAATAAGACTTCATTAGACTACAGACGTTTGAATCACTACGATATTATAAAAGTAGGTAAAGTTAATAAATTAATAATTCCATTACACAAATCAGAAAATAATGAAGTTAAATACTATTTACATAACGACGAAATATATGTAGTTTTATAATAATATTTTTTTTATTTGAAAAATTCTTATTTTTATAATATATTTTTAAATTTTGTGATTTGTACAGTGATTATTGTACACATCGCGAATTGTATAACACAACTTGTAAAATTTAGTTACTTTATACATCAACATTGTACACTTCGCAATGTGTACAAAAATCACTGTACAAATCCCGAAGTGTACAATTCCGAACTTTGTATGTAACATATATATATATATATATGTATTATAGATTTTAGAATCCAAATAAGACCCCGGATAAAATAGTCGTATGATCGCTATGTTTTGATATACCATTAACTAAACAAATGATCTTTAGACTTTGAACACATTTAATAATAATTCTAAAAAATCAAAATTTGAATAAAATGCAAAATTTAACGATAAAAAAGTGTTCAGAACAAATCATCTTGTACTATTGCATCATGGATGGTGTAGACAAGAGATGCATTTAGTAGTATCGCTAAGAGATAGAGCAGTCATTTCGGTTGTCATTATTTATTATAACACACGTTAAACTTTATTTAATTAAAACATAAAATATCTCCTTCTTTATATATGTCTTTGCAAATCATGTTGTTAGTAAATAAAAAAATGTTCGTTGTAAATATTAGAGAAAAATTATCTTAATTATAGAATACATGCAAGGTAGCAAGAGTAATTTGATAAAAATGTAAGAAGAATCGTAGTTGTGAGCATTAAGAGTGGATTTTTTTTTAAGTTAACTATTTGAACCGGTCTAAACTTTTACTCTTTTTATTGAAGACCAAAATGATGCCACTGATTCTAAATACATCTCTATATACCATGGCACGTCGACACAAATGATGAAATATATGTTTCTCCGTCTCAGATTGACTGTTATTATTTGAAGAAATATTAACAATACCAATTAACGACGTTTGAAAACGTAAATCGGTCGGATTTTATATAGCGGTAGACAAACAATTAACGTTCATACCGCAGTATGTGACAGCAGATATCCATTATCATTTGACCATCGGGTGTATATATTTTATCATGGCCTTTGCAGTTCATTTCCGTTAAGCCTTTTTATTACGACTATAAATAACACTTTCAATGCTTATCAAAGTGTGGCATTTGTCAACGCGATTCAGGAAATCGGCTTATTCAATCTTTGGTCCGTACTCTCCCTGATTCGGTTATTTATGTATATATATGTGTGTGTATGTGTGTATGCAAGTAAATACATTTTCTGAGCATCTACTGTTCTGAAGTACCATTTATCGTAAATTTAATACGGTTAGATACAAATACTTATATAAGGTAGAATAACCTTCACTTACGTAGATTCAAATGTACCGACTATCGATTTCTAATTTTGCGAATCTCAAAAAAACGTAACGTCAAGTTAATAATTATTTGCAATTTGCTGTTTGTTATGTTTTGATAATGAGAGTTATAATATACAATAATATATTATACAAGCACAAAAAGTAATTAAATTTTATTAAATCATTATTATGAAAAATAATAAAAAATACTCTATGTTTTTCAATTTTATCAAAAACCTTCACAGTGTATTTTAATATCAGCAAAATATTCATTGAACAAATTAATTTAAAACTGTTTCAACATTTTAATTAGTTTGGTTGTTTTTTGCTTAATGAATTAATGTTAAATAGTTATTGGTATAATATATAATTAAATTAAGAATCAAACATTACCAGAGAAAAATGAGGAGGATATGTTGCTGATGAGTGGATTTGGGTGGCTTAACAATTTAACGTGGAAACGTTTATACTGGTTTTCAGCAAGTTCGTTGGCGGGGGGTATTTTAGGGTCTTTATGAAGTGATTCATTAGTAATAAACCATGGAGCTCCGGTTATTATTCTATAGGTAATAAATTGGAAGGCTTGGATAAGACGTATATTAAATGGCTTTGCAGGAACCTAAAACTATATGCCACAAGACCAAATTGGTCTAATTATGACTTTATATATAAGAGTTTTAAATTTGAGCTGAATTTTGGATTTTATAAGTGGCCTAAGTAAGTGAAGTCGTGTATTTGCCTGTTTACGTTTGGATTTTGTATGTTGGTCCCACGTGAGACGCTTGTCAAGTATGATTTCTAAGTATTTTGTGGAGGGCTAAATTAGGATTGGTTTGTTGTTTATTTGAAGTTAAGTGCATTCTTTAGAACTTAAAGAGAATTTTACTTGGAGTCTTATCTTCAATGATTTTTATTTTCTATTTTTTAGCTCACGAGTTTATTTTATTTAGGTGTGGCTGAAGTTAAAAAGTTACTAAAATAAAGCTAATTTCGTAAATTATACAAGACGCTTAAAAATACAATAACAAAGTAATTTTATTCAATAAACTATATTATTATACAAGCTATGAGTGTTTATATTTTACAAGTCAATAAAATATATTTAAACATGTAGATAATGAGTTTTAGCTTGGATAATATTAAAACAATAATTTAATATTAAAGAAAATTTACCATAAGATTTAAACGAATACCTTATGAAATTGTAACGATTTCAAAATTCTATTATCTTTGGAAGAACTTTGATTGAGTAAAATAAGAAATTAATACCTTATACTAGTGAACGAAATAACAGTTTTTGAAGGGATCGATTTTGATAGAGTTATATATAAGTAAAACATATACATAAAGCTGTGAAAATGAAAAATAAATTGGATAGAAATATATAAAGGAGACAAAAGAAAATGCTTTGATAGAAATGAAAGGAAAGTAATAAAAGCCATAACTCCGAGTTCGCTCAAATATCTTTAATCTCAGGAACGTCAGAAAATTCAAAAAGCTAGAGATTGTATATTAAGATTTCTGAAATGTCCTGTAAATCATACTATACAATAATAAGCAGCATAAAAATTCATAAGAATTATTTTAGCCCTGTTATTATGAAAACAATTTTTATCGTGAAGTATTGTGTAAATAACCATTGGTTGTGTAATTGTGCATGTAAACATTCGTTTTCTTTTAATTTTGACAAATGTTTATTAATAGAGAATGATAATCTACACGATGTAGATTAATGTACTCGAATAAGTCTAATTTCCAAAACATAATTACATAAACTGTATACTAGATTAATTTTAAAATTAAATGATTTAATTTTACCTACTAGTTACTGTGTAAGCAAATAGAATTTACTCAATTTTGATTGAGGACATTTGTGTAACCACGTCCAATGTCTATATTTAAGCAAGCTAAAATAATAAATTATATTTTAAATGTATGTACCTATGTAATACATCACATAATGTTGACATGTATGTAATATGTTAATATATAATTTATACTAATATTTACCAACCAGATGATGGACAGGTAAATACTTACAATATATATTTAAAATAGTTGAGCCTATATAACCTTTTAGTGATATTAGTTATATTATTTTAGTTATACTTCTTTATAATATTGTGAAATTAATAACACATTATAATTTATCTAGTATTAAAATAAATATTAATCATAGTTTTAAGAAATTATGTTAATAGTAGGTATACTTGTATATATTATATATATATATATATATAATATATATGTATTAAACGTAAAATTAAACTATCTATTTAAACATATAAAGTGATTCATTTGAAACTAAAATAGTTATTTCAATATTTCAACACGTATTTATAACAATATCTATGTACTTTGTTTCACTGATGGTAAAGATTTTTTTGGTATGCGTCAATTTTTCAGAAATATAATAATATTACACCCTCAACGAAAGGTTAGGTTATATACGTATGATATCGGTAAATATTAATTATTTGTAAAATTGCTAAAAGCAGAGGGAAAAACGGGTAATTTTTTTTATCATACTACTACCTAATATTTAAGAGTATTTTACCACAGTATACAATATTATGATGTAACTAAGAAGGATCAGAAGATGCGAGTGCCTTCGAACTTGTTTGCTTAGGGGGCCTAAAGTAATAAAATATTTTTCTGGTAATAATTTATTTATTTTTTAAATTATCAATTTTTTTTTAATAATTCAAAATTATTATACAATTTTTGAATCGATAAAACATGCAGTAATATTTTTTTTTTCAATTATAAAATAATTTTAGTAAGACAAATGCGTCCTTTCCCCTTAAACCTCCATATATAAAGTCTGAATAAAGGGTGTTAAAAATTTCGCTCCATGTCCCAAAATGAAATTTAAATTGTGCCAATATATATTCGCTCTATACAGCATCTATACATGATAATATATATTATAATCAATTATCATGTCAAATATTTTACAATGTGAGCGCTGTGTTTTAGCGTTCACGTGTTAGGTTTTAGTTTGTAAAATGTACAGAGTATGTAATAAGGCTGAAACAATCTTTGACATTTTTGTTTGTTTAGTTTGTTATTCAGTCAGAAACGAAATGACGCTACAACAATAAGATAATAACAATAATAATTGTCTATTAATATTTTTTAAACTTAATTTTTAATATTCCATCTCGGATTATTAGTTCGACTGAAAATTGTCCGCTTCCTTCTTGCCTTACTAATTACAAACGAACTTAATGAACACCACCTCATTTTTATGTCATTATTTCTTCCTTATGTTTTTAAAATGTTTTCCTATTGTACTTTATTAAATCTTTCTATAATATCCTCGTCTTTTATTTATTTATTTATTTATTTTTTTCATAAAGCTGTTTTCATTATTGTTGAACTCGTTCTAATAACTTAGTGAAATACTATAAGGTCTATCTGATGAAATTCAATGTAGGCACGCAAGCCTATTTCTCGTAAATAAATAAATAAATGATAATATTGTATATTTTAGCGAAGCAGCGCCATGTCGCGCGGCTACTACAACGGTGGTTACAACCACGCGTGCGAAGTGGACCAACACCGGTACGAGGAGATACCGGACATCGACCCGTCAATGGACTTCCTGCAAGCCGACGACACGTCCACTACGTTCTACTACATGGAGTCGCCAACGCGGCTGCGCAGGCCTTCGGACACCGCAGACCCGGCCGAACGGACGTTGCTGTTGCGCGCGCAGCAGCACAACCACTACCAACAGCTGCAACAACTGCAGATGAACGGATGTCCGCCGCCGCTACCGGCCACCCGGGCTAGGCGCAACACGCCGCCGTCCGCGGCCGGCGGCGACCGGTCCGTGGCGGCCGTGACGCCGTGCAAGGCCAGGCGCCGGTTGGACGTGTACGGCGACGAGTCGGGCGGCACCGTCAGCCTGCCGTCCACACCGTCCGGCGGCCGGACCGCCGACGTGTTCGCGCCGATGATGGCGCAGACGGCGTCCAGACCGGTCACCGTGCGCCGGGCCCGGTCGTCGGCCGCCCTCTACAACAAGCACAAGCGGCCGCCAGAGTTCCTGTCCGAATACAATCTGGACACGTGCGTGCCGGTCACCGGCGTCCAGTACGACCGGCCCAGGAACACGGCCGTCATACAACCCATCTACAAGGCGCCACTGCCGTCCGTGTTTCAGGTAACCGACATTTTGCAATAATTATTGAACGATAAGCGACCGCGGTTGTTGTCGTTTAACACCGATAACACGACCAATTCGACCGCGTGACATCACGAAATATAATATTATTGTTTATTATGCTCATTACTCGTGGTGCTTCGCAACACATGCGTACGCATACCTTGATTTTGCAGCGGGGGGGGAGCAGAAATTTTGATCGATTATTATTGAATTTTTGAAGGCGATTTATTTACATCGGTCAAGATTCAAGATAAAAGATTGCTTGAAATGTCTATACCTATTTGGATAAAAAAAATGTCGTCCACTTATAAGGGACATCTGGGCCACTCCGTCGCGTCTATGACTTGTAGTAAAAGTTGAACTGACTAATTGCCGATGACGATTTCATAACGACTCAGAGTCTGTCGTACGATATCACATCGGCGAGAAACTTTTTTTTTTTTTTTTTTGATCTACATAATATATGCCTGCAATTTGTTTGATCGGAAGAACCGTAAACACGATTAGGGGTCTTAGAAGAAATTGGTTTTCAAAATTTCGTTCTTTATTATGTTACATCGTGAATTACGCGAATCATATTTCAACTTTTCAATCAAATTATATGAATAAATTGTTTTTCTTCGAAGTCGTGTATAAAGATATAAAGAATAAACCTATAACAACAAAATTGAAAATACTGTTGCGTTTATTGAAAATTTTAATAAAGTATGCTCATAGATAATAAAAAATTGAATTTTACTGATAAATGTATAATTATATTTCATTATTACGTGTATTGTGTATAATAATCGAATAATGTTTTTCTTAGTGTATTGAAGTTATGAACACATAAAACCGTGGTTTTTTTTATTTGTTTTTCATTTAACTTAAAATAAGTATAATAATACTATTAATTTTTTAATAAAATTCCCAAAACATTTAACCTAAGAATCGCGGCTAAAAATTATTATCCGAGAATATTTCGTTTTAATTAATTTTTTTTTTCAAACGCCAATTGTATTTTCATCGGTAAGGGAAATTCGTGGATTTTAATTATTCTTTTGATTGATGCAAAACAATTGTTTCATGGCGGTTATTAAAGCTAATATAGATGCCGCGCCGGCTCCGAAATAATAATAGTATGTCACGCTAATTATTGTAAGCCAAAGCCAAACGTAATTTCATATAAATAATACGAGGAGCTTTTACGGGTTTTCACTTGGCAACGTGACACGAAAATCCCAAATGGCTGAATAATTTGTACGTGTGCTTTCCGCTAGGACGATTTGTGATGTCTGCCGACAAATTTTCAACAAAGCGAAAATAGCTACCTAGTCAAACGTCCACATACAAACATCGTATACCTTTATCGTAATTACACGTATAGTATTATAGGAAATATCTAACCATTTCTGTCCGCACACCATTATATTATTATAATAAAGACCATGCACTTTTACAGCCAAGCGAACGAATGACATCAAATCCGATTTAGCGATTTACTTTGGTATATTGAATATTGAATTTTACTATACAATATTACATAATTTACGAACTATGCATCAGAAGCCGTTACTTTTAGATGATATGATGAAATAGTGATGTGACCTATATATATATATATAGATGCACATAATAATATGTAGCGAGCGAGCGACTTTCACTGTGTTCTATCTTCTATCTTTCGGAGTTTCCAATGTTTTTCTTAAAAAGTTTCACGTTAAAAGCGATATACATGTGTATAATAATAACAATATTACATGGCTTGGGTACCGTTTACGGATAGACGTGTAATATATGAGTAATAAATAGTATTATTATATATGTAAAGGTGTACTCCTCACTAATCGTTGTGTGCAAATGCGCGTATTGTTGTCAAAACTTCATAAAAGTTTTCGGTATTTTGATTGCTGCTGCAGACGGCGAGCCGCTGTAATAGTTAACGTACACGTCAAATAAAATAATTTACGCTCTTAACGCGCCCTTTGCTTATGAAGTAATTTCCGATTGTTTCTCAATTAATAAGCCAACCAAAATACACACGCACACACACACACACACACACTGCTTAACATCAAGTAAATTTTCAATTATCTTTTGCTGCACGGAAAAGTCAACTCCCGAATCGCATATAATATTATATATATGATTATATTAGTTTCGGCGCGGTTCGCCGGCGGCAGCGAGTTTGAGATTTCGTTTCGAGTATATTACGCATCACAAGACCTGTACCGGTTGACGAAACCACGGTATTATATCATAACGTTCATGAATAATAAATACGCGGTACTGAAGAGCTCAAACAAGGTTGTTGAACCGAAATCGAGCCGTTGTATATTATATCAAAAGTGTAGTTGACTGACAGATTTGCGAGTAGGTATACATATTTAAATAACTTACGAGATAAATCAACAAAAAATAAAATGTTTTGAAAAGATTAACATCAAACTTGGATATATTTTTGAACATTTTCTTAGTACTAGACATGTATAACGTTATCGACGAATGTTTGTCGCCCTTTAATTTTTTCTGACATCTCATGATGAAGAATGATAAAGACCATGTGTCACACACGTAATAATTGGATTTTTTTCTCGTAAATATAATACTTTAAGCATTGTAGTTGATCTATACAAGGTGCCATATCAAAAACGTAGTAACACACAAACAACACTTATCTGTTGGTATTCGGAAAAAGCATCAGTATCATTTTAACAACTGTCCAAAAGAAAATTTTAGAGATGTGGTTATATAAAAAAAAAAAAAATGTCGATTGAAATCGTCCAATCAGCAAAAAACAATAAAAATCAGTAAAACCGTGCAAAAAAAACCTGCAGAACTGTGCCAAAAATAAACCACTATAAAGTTCGTTTCTGAACTCTTTTTTTTTTTTTTTAGCCTGAACGGAATTCGTAGATTACTCGGCTAAATAATTTCAAGTTCTAACAACAAAATATACGAATACCATACAAGCGCCAAGCCCTGACAACAAATGTTGACGTTTTTGTGTTTTTTTACAGGTGGAAGAGAAAACGACGCCGCATAATATGACCGAGTCGCCCGCCAAGCCGTCGTGGTCGCGGACTCCCCCAGCCCGGACGTCCGTCCAGTCGCTGCCCGTGTGCACCCTGTGGTCGGCCGCCATGGTACTGGTGGTGTCCGGCACGGCCAGCTGCATGCTGTGCTTCTACCTGATGTCCCGGCGTGGCCGGCTGTACTACTTGAACGCCGGGCTGCTGGCGGCCGCAGTGTGCCTAGTGCTGGGTTTTCCCGGGTTCCGGTCGCAGCAGTGGCGGTGGCTGCCCAACCGTAACTACGTGACCGGTTACATACTGGTGGCCATGTTCAGCGCCCTGGAGACGTGCGCGCTGTGGCTTATGTGTCAGAGCACCGTGCTGGACCCGGCGCTCAACGACATCGGCGCCGGCGTCGTGTGCGGCATATCCGCGCTGTCCGTCACGCTCGCCTGTCTAGGGGTCAGCACGTCGTACTGTTGCCGGTACCCGCCACCCGACAACAGGGTCGCGCACGCCGTCGAGGGGTTCGTAGTGTAGACCACCACCCGCCTTACCCACCTGCTCAAGATTAATTATAAATATCTATTACGTCGTAGCCCCGACTAATGGTACCCATATCCGCTGCGTTTCGAGCTCTCGTGCGTTGCGCGAATGTATAGTTTTTAATATATTATGCATAATTTCATAAAATTTGTATCAAAATGAATACCCAATGAATACAATTTTAACATATGTGTAAATAGTATATAAATGTGAAAAAGTAAATCTCTGTCATGTATATTATTCTTTAAAACTACTCATCCAATTATATTGATTAAAAAAAAAAAAAACACGAAATAGTACATCGCGGAATAGGTTTAAAGCCTATTTCTGATTTTATAAGTCAATGAATTATGCGTACATACAACAGATTAATATCAAATTTATAGTATTAATGATTACTGTAAATTAATATAAATTACGATACCTTCTACAAATTCGATGCAATACGCTCATCAATTAAGTCAAATATTTATACTTTATATTCTGTATAATTTTTAAATTGAATAGAAGTATTAAAAAAACACGTAGCTTAAATAAAATATTCCAACTTTTTTTTTTTCAAAAATCAAAACGATGATTGTTTTTTTTGTTTTTTGGTTTGTATTTCTATAAATCTAATCTGACACATAAAATGTAAAATCTAAAATTAAAAAAAAAAACAAATATCATGAAAGTTAAACTTCAGTACAAAAGATAACGTAATAATCCTTAGTGTGTGACTTTATAATCAATCTAAAGTATATTAATATTTCATAGAGCGAATATATTTTATTGTCTAAATAATAAATTATTAGAAATATTTTCAAATATAATTGAATATTTATCAAATGTATGTAATATGTACATAGTCATAACTCATATTGGATAATAAATAAATCATATAAATGTAATTAGTACTTATATATAATAGAAGCATATTATTATAAGTATTAATAATACAATTAAATTTAAAAAAAAATATGTATTGTATGTTTACTTACGTTAAAATAAATAATTATATAAATAAACTATTATTATAAGTTATTTAAATACACTAATTTAAGTATATGAATATACGTATATCAAAATATATTTAGAAAATAATACCTAGTTATTTCGATTTGAAAATGTTATGTATAAAACAAATGTAAAAACAAATTTTAATATTTTTGAAAATTGTTCAATTTTGTATTGTTTATATTTTTCAATTTGTAATTGTATTCTTTACTTAATACTATTTAATGACGTAAATTATGTAAATAGATTAAAGAGAACTCATAACTATAAACTTTTTATGAGAGTTATTACTTAAAAATGTAACTTTTAGTATTATTAGATATCCGTTTTTATTTAGAGTTGTTGAGATTAAATTTCAATAAGTTAGTGAAATAAGAAATGAAATGTTTATTATATTTGTTCAGTAATGTTTCAATGTTTATTTATTACACACGCGTTTATATTATTTACACAGTCTTCATATTGATTTTTAAAATAAACCCCTGGTTCAAAAAATAATAAATTAATAACATTTAATTAAATTATATTAAAGATTAACTTAATGTATGATTAGTGTGAACTTGACACACATTTTTGGTGAAAAAAAATAGTCTATAATTTACGTTGGTAAAATTATATGATATGATATGATATGATATTATATGGTATTTTGTGAGTTCTAAATCTTAAACAATCTTTCTAAGAAATTATTTACGAACTGCAAATAATATATCACGAGGCAAGTAATTATATTATTATAAAAATTAAGTAGGTAGGTGCCTATATAAGCATAACTTTGTTAAACTTTGTGTATTTTACTATTTTATAATGTTTTTAATCGAATAAAATAAAATCATAATAACCTAAATTGTTTTAATAAAATAATTCGAATCTATAATATTATAATTAATAATAAGAGATTAGCATCCGACAAATTGAATAATATTTTTGAATACCTATAGTGAAATCATTACTTTGAAAAAATGAAAAAATTATTTCATTTCTTTTTAATTTAAATATAATATATAACCCTATACATATTTTAGTAGAATTCTTTATAAACACATTATAAAAATACTGAGAATAATGATAAAATGTTTCTGAGAATCCTTTTGAGTTAAAAATACTAAAAGTATTACATTAAAATACCTTAAACGCATTATACATATATAAAAAAAAAATATATCTACCTATACACACATAAAAAATAAAACAAAATATGATATACATGATCGGTTTTTTTTAGATATTAAAGGTATACACAATCTTCTTTGGTAAGTAAACAAATTGTACATGTACTTACCGACATCTCGATGCTAGGGTGATCAATGAACACCATTTCAGACTCTTCACCATCCAGTAGTATGGAAACGGTTTTTTCACCAAACTCGTCATCTGCAAACGTAATTGACAATTTACCATAAAAAGGTATACATTGTGCGTTTCTACTATGTAATAATACATTATTCATTCAATGCTTTTATTAAATCCATTTCAAGACAGAAAATAAAATTTATCGAAGTTTCTATTCTCCATTCCAAAGAACTTCATTATACCATAAAATAACATAGTTACACTATATATAGTCGTCGTTCAAAGGCTAACTTGTGTATAGTGGACGTATACCTTCGAGTTTACGTCACTTCAAAAACAATTCAAAAAAAATAAATAAATACCAATAGTTGGGATAAAGTGGATTGGAACGATTTTATTGATAACTTGACATCAACTCGAGTGTTTTTATTGAGTATGTCATTTGCAATAACACAAGGGATTTTGTATGCTTTTAAGCGAACCTTGGCTATTTTTAAGTTTATAAACAAATAAAAATGACCAATATTGTAATGATTTACGTGACGTTGAAATGTACCTATAAAATATCTAATAACACGTGTTATTACATATTACAGTGCTGTTTGTTAAATAGGAAAATAATAAGTATTATAATATTATTCGATAAATTTTAAATTTTAGGTAATTGAAAATAATTTAGTGTGATAATCATTTTTTTTAAAGTGAACATATTTAATTAAAATTAATATATAGGTAGGTATAATTTATTATAAATAATAAGAAAAAAGACATAGTTCTTGTAAAGTAACCCAATATTTTTTGAAATAATAAATGTTCACTATTAAAAATATCACATGATTTTAACTCTACAAAGTCAACTGAAAAATTATAGGTATTTCATACGAAAAAATTTAATGCAATCATGGTTTTCTTTTTCGTTTTTATTATCTAAATCTTTATGTATAAAACTTAAGCATACAACGGGTTTGCATTCAATGAATTCCAAACTACATAACCGATTTTTATTTTGATTTTACTCATGTGTGTGATTTTATCAAACTTAAAACATAAGTAAGATAGTTAATATTTCGATTAAATATATACTAGAGAGAAAAAAAGAAGAAAAAATAACTTGTTTAATTTTAAGATAATGCATCTAAATGCTGTGTTATAAATTATAATTAAAATTATAACTCTAAAAATATCTTTAAGATGTTAATCGATAATATTTATTTGAAGTAACAAATGATAACAAGCGATGAGTAAAAAATAACATGGATAACATTATAATTTTTATAATTGAAAATAATGAAAATAATTACTAAAAATAGTTAAAAATTAACGTTATATATCTCACTTATAAAATTAAATTTTCAAGTTATCAATTAAGAACTTTATAAATAGTTTAGTATAGCATTAATTCAACGAATTATAACAGCCACAGCAACGCATGGCTGGGTAAGCAAGTAGTAAATAAAAATTTAATCATTGAATCATGAGGTAGATACTGTAATTCTTAATTATTGTTTTTCTTAGTGTATATATAAATTATAATATTGGAATTTTTAGTAATGATTTTTAGATAAAAAATTATTCTAATCATTGAATTATATTCTGGAGATTAATTAACACAACATTTAAATATATTCATTTTTTAGAATTTTAATTTAATTTTAATAATTATTATACTATTGTCAAAAATGATCATCTGATTTTCGTTTTATTTAATTTGTAAAAATTAAGGTATTATTATAAATACTATAAAAAAAATTAAATGTAAAATTAATAACGATGAATTAACTCAACCAATAATAGCCGTAATAATATGATTACTATATTAATTATAGCATTAAACACAAAAGCGGCTTATTTTTGCAGTCTGATATTATAGTGATTGGATCAATAAACTATATATATATATATAAATCATTGAATTTTAAGCAGTGTGATAGTTTATCTAAGTTGAACTTCAATAGTTATTTCAAGGTATAAGTTTATTTATAGTTGCAATATAAATGGCTGTACTTTAATAACATTTTACCTATTATTGTCGCAGTAGACAAAACTACATAAGAACATATTTATGTAGTATATTGTACCTTATGTCCTTCCAAGTTAAACCCATTTTTATCCAACAATAATTTATCAAAATAATGTTAGATAACAATCATAACATGATTAATTAAATTGAATTAAAACAAAAGCCGAAATTCACTATAATATTCTTCTTACAACAAAACTTGCATGTTATAGGTAAATATTTTGTATTGCCAACTTGTTATTTGTGGACCCAATAATTAATTCCGTGTAATTATTTTACACGCCAGAGATTACTAGAAAGTTGAAATGGGTTTATTATTATTGTTTTACCTAATATACTGCTAACATAATTTAATTTGAAAAAATGTAGGTATTTATTATCATTTTATTATATTATACACTACCTAATTGTTAAGGTAACTACTCGTAAAAAAAAAAAAAAAAACTATCAATCAACCAATCCTAATGTAGTATATTATGATATATTAACTTAGTTACTTTATACAAAACTTAATTAATTAAGTTTTAAATTTAAATTTTATGCACTTACTTCTTATTACTATATAGGTTTATAAAATGAATCTACTGTAGGTTTCTAAAGGTCTTATAACTATAAAGACCAACTACGCATTGATAATAATAATAAAAAAAAAGTATGATAGTCTGATATTTGTAAAATAGTATAAAATAACTATAGTTTCATCAATTTTACATACATATAGATATAAGTTATAAACCCTATAAAAAAATCCAAATAAAAATATATAAGAAAATCAATTAAAAATGCATGTCAAATTATTATTGTTAACAATGTTAACCACAATAGTTTGGAAAAAAATCTTATTTAATATTTGTTTTTTAATTTTTTGAATTTTAAATATTCCATTAATCATAATACTTAGACTCTGTAAAGTCTATATTCAAATCAACGGTTATCTTACCGTTGGTTACTAATTTACTATGTAGTCGAACAATGTAATTTATCTTAATATCTAACAGTATACAAGTGATCTTTTAGTAAGGGACACAATAACAACATTGTATGGTAGTTTCACACTTCCACATATTATCGGAAATTTGAAAAACTTGATAAACATAACGCCAAAAAATACAAAGTAATCGTGGAGATAAAGACATCATGCTTTAGTTTAAAAAAATATTCATACTACCGAACTATATAGGTAGGTAACATATCGAAATATCGAAGATCACAATTTTATTTACATCAGTCAATCAGTGTCAATTTTCCTAAAGAGGAAATAGTGAATCAAGATTCATTTTTTTGACAAGAGTTGCTTATCTAGTGTAATACAGATAATTTTATTTCACCTTATAAATATTATAACAAGTATTATTCATTATCATAATGCACTGACCGAATATGAAAAGCAATCGCAAAAACCTTCCTTTTTTAATTAGAAAGTGTTTTCTTAGTACTTTTATAAAATTACATTCATAAACACTTGTAAATAATTTATACTCAAGTACGCCTATGCAGGTTTAAAATTAATAAATAGTTTATTAAATACTTTTTTAATGTATTGATACTTGAATCATTTTTAAAAATAACTTTCATGATATTGAATTTTAAGGCAAAAAAAAACAAAACACAGTAAATTAGATTTCACATGATGTGTAATTTTAACTTAATGTGGGGTTAAAACAATATTAACCATTCGGCACTCAATATTATAAGTATAAATTAATTAATTAATACATTAATAATCAGATTTAAAATTGTATAACTTTATTTAGTGGTAATATTATTTTGTAGATAGGCTATTCCAATTATTCTAAAAATTTTTACACTTTTCAATCTTTGAGGATTTATTTAATTCTAAGCCTAAAAGATTCTAAAAAATACAGGTGATTTAATAATAAAATTTACTAACCTTTTAAAATGTACCCAAAATGTATATCTTTGTAATTTTATCTTTCGTTTATATAAATTATATATTTTGATTGTTATAAAATTGTAATAAATAGTATTGTTAGAAAAATCAGCTCTATAATTCAAATTACTTATTTTTATTAATTGTATGTATAATTTTTAATTGATCAGTGAACAAATACTTATTGAAGTACATACTACGCACATTATAAGTAGGAACCCATAGAGTTCCCACAAAAAGACAGAGTACAAGGACCCGAATTTTTAGGGGCTTGCTAAAATGAGTTTGTAATTTTTTATATATCTATTACCTATAAGGACTATACGTTAAACATTTTATGGTTATATACGACGTATATATAATTTTATTTTTACTTGTGAAAAATGTCTTACAATGCCCGATATCTAGAAATTATCATGTTTGATACGCCGTAGTATTGTAATTTTTATAGCTCCTTAGCCAGATTTAATCAATATTGTCAAATACAAATAACAAACATATTACATATTTGCTACCGTTAATTTTATTCGTTATATTGTATTATATTATTTTATTGCATTCTTCGTTCATTTTAACACAAATAATATAATGATATATAATCGGGTGCTCTAAAACGAAGAAAAAAAATTATTAAAAAAAATAGCAAAAAGCAAAGAGTGATTTTATCACACAAATTTTTTAATTAATTTTGGAGACTGATATGCGTGTTACTAAAAATTTAACAGTGCCAGATACAGACCCTGTGATTATCGCTGACATGGATGAGACTAATATTGTTTTCCTGCGTAATATTAATTCTAATTTACGTAAAAACGAAAAAGAAACATTAATTGCACCGACATTGGTGATATCCATAAATTTAAAGGACTCGTTAATGTGACCAATTTCCAGTAAATCTCTTACTAACTTTATGGTTTATTCGAAATCATCAAATAATCGCCTATAATTTCTTCGAAATAAGTTAATATAAAGTAAAAAGTAAAAAAGTAAATCTTTATACTATTTTCCTTGTAATATATTCATTATTCGACAAAGTAAAATCAAAAAACACTTTTTTTTCCTTTATTTTTTTAATATAAATTATACTAATACATTCAAAATGCTTATTATTTTTTATTTTTAATAATTAAATAAATATTAACATAAATATTAATTTGAACAATGTCTTATCTGATATTTCACCTTCGAAATAAAATAAAGTATGGTATCAAGCATATATTTTATGAACACATTATTTTAATTTTCTAAACCTATGTTTATAATACCCAACTAAAATATATACAATATACATATATATTTTTTTCAACATTATGTTTACGATAACCTATTTTAAACTTGCTGATAACTTTACTGTAGCTCATAAACCTATGTGGCTGTGTCTGGTAATTTTCAATTTGTTTTCCTTGTACTGAGTGGGTCAATGCCTTTCAGGATCCCAGTTTACTTGTTTTAGCTGTATAATGGTTTACCAAGACAAAATATCATAACCCACACTATGTATACTAATTTAATATCAATGTATTTATCTTTGAATACAAGGAAAGTAGGAAATAGTATTAAATTAGATTAAATCTTTCATCTTAGTTTTCTTAAATTACAAAGAAAAAATTATTAATTTTTTCTTTTATTAAATAAAATAGTTCAATTTTAAAGTACATATTATATACAAATAAATCATTTACTGATAAAAAATCGTTATCCAAATATATTAATGTATTTTTAAATTTAATTTTATTAATAACTTAATTTTGTTACTTAAAATTTAATTTTCTATAATAAAATAAATGTATAATATAAGTCTATAAATAAAAAAAAATATGCTAGTTAGTTTATTTATTTATAACTGTAAAAAATTCAGTCATATAGAAAAATTAATTTTAAAGAGAGTTTCTAGACATGCCAACACTATGAAATCTAATTAATGATATTTAAAGTTTTTGAACAATGGAAATTTTGTTATACTTTGGAAAAAACCCCATAAAAAAAAGGCACGTGGTGAATTAAATTAGGAATGATTACCTTAACTGAAAATTAAATGGACCATAGCACTTTACATACCTAACCAAAAATCGTATGTTTATATACATTGAATATTGTCTACCTGAATAAAATATACTAAAAATCATACATTGATAAATTTATGCCGAAAAATATTTAAGTATTTAGAATTCGCTGTAATATTGTGCATTTAATTTTATTTTGAAAACCATCACGTGAAACTAACTTACAGCAGTGGTAATATTACATTTTAATACCATATTTTGACCTTCTATTATTTTGTTTATTAAATTTAAAAATATAAATTTTTATTACTGTTCACTTTTGCTTATTATGATGAGTAATAATATTTAACGATCTTGAGCATATACAAAAAAACTCAAAAATATACGATAAAAATATAAATAATCGAATTACTATACTTTAGTATAGTAATGGACGACGCCCTAAAATAGGATTGAAAAAAAAATCATAACTTTTGGCAAAAATTAGAATTATTTTAGTTTCGGTCATAAGAAATTATCTTTAGGTAAATTTATAATAAAAACTCTAATGCACTTACCTAAAGATGCGTCGTACGTATTCATGTATTCAGATGTCATGAACTGTGAAACTAACGCCGTTTTTCCGACGCCAGACTCGCCAAGAAGCACCACTCTGTACTTGGGTATCTCTTCAGCGACGCTAGACTCTCCAGAACTTAGATCGTTATAACTGCTATTTCCACCACAACACGAACCGTCAAAAGGTGATATTCCGCTCAGGTTACTAGGACTATGTCTAAAAATAAAATCATAATTGGTTAAGAAAAATAAAAATTAACAGATTTTTAATGTCGAGCGCAAGTCATAATCGTGTCAATCAATTGTGTATACGAAAATATTCAATATGTAATATATTTCATAAATTTCATGAAATATATCAAAAAGAAATTGCAAGCGTCTCGACTACTTCTTTCATGCGTATAACGTACGTATATTATCAGTTATCACTATAATCCTATATCTCCTGAAACACCAGAAACACCCATGGGAATTTTACATCTCTACACCATATAATATATATATTATATATACGCCGCGTGTTGCGATTACGTTACTGTGGTTGAACGAAATTGATTAATGTACGTTTATGTTGATTACCACATATTACATTTTTTCTTGGCGCTGGTTTTATTTGGAACTAATTAAGATATTGTCAATACAGTAATTATTACATTTTTTTTAATACAAAAAATGTTAACCAACATAAAATTTGTATTTTTATAATTTACAAAAACCCTAAAATAAAATTGTTGTCATTAAATATGGTGAAACAAACGAACCGTTTAAGAAGCATCTCCGCGATTCAAGAATTATGGATAAAAGTTAATTTCGATCTTTTATGCCATATAACCTATTTGATTAAACTATATTACATTATACACACACATAATAATATATGAAGTGTTGACAGTTAATAATATGTAATAATATGATAAATAAAAAATCATTTGAATACATCAATACGTATAATTATAGTATCCAAAGGGGAATGAAATTACATTTTCAGTATGTTTGGTAATAGGATTTTATAAAATAATAATTCATCTATAGGCACTCCCACGGATATATACATTATAAAATAATTTAAAATTATTAATTACATTAAAAAATAATCAATTATTTAATATATTCTAGGTACCTTTAAATAAACAATTAATAATAAAAACAAAATATTTATTTTCAAGTAAATATAATATAAACATGTAAAATATTTTAATTTTTGATTCAATTAATACTTTAGTAAATTCATATCATAAAAGTTATTACCTTTTAAAATATTATGGTATAGTGTTTATTTATAAATTGTAAAATAGCAAGAATATTAAAGTGAACAATATAAACCTTTCTGATAGATTAAATTTTAAAAAATATTACCTATTATAATATGTATTAGTATCATCATAAAAAATAAAATAAAACTTAGCACTTCAAAAATATTTTCTACTCAATAAATTTTAAAATTTTTAACTAACACTATTTAGCCCCATCTTTAGTATAATATTAAAAATACCAATATGAATATTGTAAGTAATATTAATTATAATTTATACTTAGAAATCAATGATATAATTTTTGTTAACATATAATTTCCATTACTAATATATTATATATAGTATCAAAAAATCAATGTTAAGTATATTGTATTATTGAAAATAAAGTTTTATTTTTAAAATTCAGTTTGAAAGCTTTTTCTTTAATTTAATAATTAATTTAAAATAATATGTACTAATGTATATAATTTTTAATTAAAATTTAAATGTATCAACAGCAAAAAATCATTTTTTGTATAACTATGTGTATTTAATCTCTATAATATAATTAAAATTCTATAATATATTTAAATAACAACCCATCTCCTCAAATAAATTAATAAATCGCTTTAAAAAAATGTATAATACTATAAAACTGTAACTTCTGTTATATCGAGACCAGAACAATATATAAGAAAAACTGTAAAAGTATTTATACATATTTTGTCAGTATATTAATGCTTCTTTTACCATTTTATTATTTTTAATCAATATCTTTTATAGTTAACCATTTATAAGAAATATTTCCCATAATAAATTATCTGTACTTAAGAAGTCTTTTTTATCGATTAATAATCAATTTAATCTTATTTTCAAAAATTATACAGTACTTAATAACTTAAGATTTTTTTTATTTTCAATTTAAATAATCTGCGGCTCAGTAACCATTAGATAATATTCATGAGGTTTAATTATACATATGTATAACATCTAAATGTAAGAATGCACAAATTATAATCAAAAATTTATTTAAAATTTAAATACTAGATAATACGTCGGTAAAAGTTATATTTTGTTGAGTAGATTAGCGACGATGATGAATTTGATCGAGGCTGAAATATAGTTGTGGCCCTGTTTGAATGATAAAATAAGTGATTTAGGAAGCATCCATCCAGATTTTACATTGTATGAAAAATTAAAAACTAGTGTGTGTTCGAAATCCATGTATCGCGAGTTGATAGCGATCGTTTTACTTCGTATTCGAATGCGATGTATGGAAACCACTTACTTCTCTTTACTTTATATTATTTTATATTATTTTAAAATGCCTAAAATATAATTTAATTTTCGTATTTGTTAATACACATTTAAGTTGCTTATTATTTATTAAGCAATATAATTAATTCATCAATTATCAATTAATATTAATTTTCAGTTAATTTTAATATTTTAGCATTTTTATATGTTGTATTATGGACTTAAAAAAAAAAAAAAAATGTTTAGCTGCATTATATATTTTGATATTTTAGTAATTTTAATTGCATATTTACAAATCTATTTTAAAGATTTTTAATGCAACAAGTTCTAATCCCTAAATTTATTACCGTATATACTATTTAATTAATATGATTTATTAAACAAATTTTATGATAACATTTTGATAATGATATTTTAAAGCAATATTAACTTATTTAAGCTGTTGAAAGTTATTTTTAATTTTTAAGCTATTACAAATTATTTTATTCGTTTGTAATAAATTGTATTGGTTTTCTGATGTAATATATTTATATATGTTATACGAGTATTACAATATCAGTCAATTTACAAAATGTTTTTCCTTATTTTAAGCTTTTTAGGTCAATCGTTACTTCTTCCACTATGCCTCTTCATGCAGTCTTTTCCATGATTTGTTCACTGTTCTCTATCTCTTAATTCTAGGAGTTTGAGGTATTCCCAGACTCAGCACTCCACCGTTTCTGAATTGTTCTCTTGGTATTTTTTTGTCTAGTTTGAGACATTGTTAGCCCTCCACTCTCCAAAGATGTATCTGATTTAGCTTATATTTATATTTTAGTAACTCCTATCACGTGTAGCTTATAAAATATGGTCTTTAGCTCTGCATTTATTCCTTATTCATCATTTGATGTATTTTTTTCTTTAGTAACAATAGAGTTTAACGTAACATTTTTTCTTTCAAATACCATTAATTTATTTTCACCCAAATTTAATGATGCCTACGTTCTACGTACATACAATACAAATGAGCACTTTACATAGTTTTATTTTCATTATTTTGGATAGTAACAACTTTGACATAAATAATGGCATTAGTGAAAAATAGCCTCTATTTTATACCGTTAATTTCTTCGAAGCTATTTGTTTGTTGATTAATATTAATTCCGGGGTATTTACAATTAGATACCTTTTTAAAGGTAAAGTCTCCAACTGCTTAAAATACTTGTAAATACATTTTTCCTTTGATTTATTTTTAAAAATTTGATTTTTTGGTCATTAACTAGCAAGCTTCCAATATTTTTGTCCACTTTATATTTATTTTTCAGCTATTTATCTTTAAAAATTATTCAGTTTCTTATAAATTTGGAAATACTACCAAGAAATATTTTTTTGAACAAATATTGTTATAAAAATTGAAATATTTTAAAATGGTTACCTGCAATATTTTATGAAACCATAATAATTGAAAACCATTAATGGAAGTCGTTGTAAAAACTTATGTAAATAATTTCAGATTTTAGTTTTGGTAATGTATTGATAATGGTTGACCGCATCCTATTATACTAGACATACTGTATCTAAACATTTCAGAAATTATTTTAGAACAGCTAAAATACAATATACCACGTATTAATAATATGCCGAGGTTATGAAATATATGATAGGATATGAAAAAAAATATAAATATGTAATATTATATATCACTCCTGCTCATATCTTGTGAAAATATTTAATTACCACAGAATGAACACAACTATGCTTAACGGTGGTGTAATTAATAATATAATATAATTTTAATTACATGAATAAAAGCTGTGATATTGCGCTACAGTTCCTGTAAACCGGCAAGTTTATTATGTTGGATTTGACACAGGATTTTAACTTTTAATTAAATATATTCAGTTATATGCATACATGTTAATACTAATTACGAATACATTCGCTTATTCCAACTATCAATCAAACCTAAGACATAATAATTTAATAGTAGGAGAGCTGACAGTAAATTAATGCAATTGCTTAAACTGTCAGAATCGGTTTAAGGGAAAAATGTCTGATGTTTATCGTCTAAAGCAAAACTACAGAAAAAAAGAAAAATGCAAGAAAAAGGAGTTTTAGAAAGAGCTTAATGTTGCACGTTTCTATTTCATCTAATAAAACAAATTGTTTTGTTCAATCTATTAGAAAGAATTTCAGCAACATAATGAAGACATTTCTTCAACATTAACACGCAAATTAATAGAGTAATACTCGACCGATGCGATATTCAACATAAATTTAAAGTAATTTGACATAGTATTATAAAAATATTTTTTAATAAAAAAAAAAAAAAAAAAATCTTAGGAATAAAATTAAATGACATTTACTAATAATAAGTATATAAGTACTCGTATTAGTAAAAAATTTAAATAATTAGAGAAAACTATTTAAAAAAATATAATCAATAAAAAGTAAAGTTATGAAGTTAAAAAGGAAAAAGTATTTAAAAAAATCTACTTTTGTATGACTAAACATACAAATGCAAAACATAAATATAATAGTGTTATAAATTAAAATATTATTCACCTTACTATGCAACTCTGTGTAATAAACATAAAATAGAAATCGACCGTTACGGTTACAAAATATATATTTTTCTTATAATTTTATTGTCAATTACAAACAAATAACATAAAATATATTATTTCAAAAATTAAATTTGTACACACAGTAGAACCTCGTTTAATCATCACTCAATTGACCGTCACTCTCTGTTATCCGTCATCGGTCACCGTCGAAAAACAATCTTAGAAACGCCAATTAACTACTCAGAAGCAGAAGCAATGTTATCATTGATTGGTTTGAAGTGCAAAAGGAGGCAAATACAACGTAGGTCTTACTTCGTAAAATACGATACATGTCCGCTTAAAAAGCTCGTGCCGTAAAAAAATTACATAATATTATATATTATTAGTATATATTTTTTATAACATATTATTATTGTCTACGAATCACATTTTAAAATATATACGTTTATTGAAAAATTTCTGTTAACTGTCTATTCGATTAACCGTCATTGTCCCGGCCCCGACACTGACAGTTAAACGAGTTTCTACTGGAATTGTTTTTAATACATTATTTAATTCTGAAAACATATTATTAATTTCATTTTTATGATAACATTATACTCATACACTTTAGTATTCATGGATTATAACTTATAATATATACTCGTATTATTTAATAAATTATTATTAATAAAAATATTTTTATTATTAAAAAATATACCCAATTAATTGGCTCAGAACAGTTATTTTAGAAAAATTTACAAACAAAAATAAAATATGTAACAACATATGCTTAACTAAAACTTACATTTAATAGATATTGATACATCTAAATAAATGATTATAACCTGAATAAATTTTCATTTAAAAAATTTATGTTTTTTATTGAATTACCTAAGATTAACATTACATTAATCGAAGCGAATAGACTATAATTTTGACGATAAATAGGTGTATAAAACATATAAAACACACGAATATTAGTTTGGAGAATGTTAGAAGGTATTTGACTAAATAATTCATGACATATAATTAAGGGATTAAGTAACTTGTATAGCCAAGTCACATCAAATAGTTCCCTTTTTTTAAAAAAACCCTTGATACTATATTCTCTAGCTAGCTGCTCAAGTGTAACGTTGGTCTTGTTGGTCCTAAAAGCAAGTACTCTCAACAATCGATTTGAACTCATTCAATTTTATTCATTAATCTAGTTTGATGAGAATTCCATATAAATGAACCATACTTCAAGTTAGAATGAACTAGGGTGGAATATAATATTTTGAAACATTTAGGATTTTTAAATTCTGATTAATTACGTCTTATAAAACCGAATACTCGAAAAGCTTTATTACACATCATAATTATGTAGACATGTAATTATTAAAATATAAATCATTAGACAGTAAAATACCTATATTATTAATTAATTTAGGTTACAGTAGTTAAATCTGAATTATTAATTTTATATTAAAAGTACATATTTGATTAACGTTGTGAAAATGAAAAAGTTCAAAAATATGATCTATCAAAAACATTTCACTTTTCATTTAATTTTAACTAGGCCGTTCAAATTTTCTGATTACAAAATTATACAGGCTTATAATTATATTTTGAATCCCATTATTCTTTGAAATATCTAATAAAAATATTCTATATATCTATAGTTCTAATATAAAAAATGCTTTGAGATTAAAGGTTTTGTGTACCGAGGTTATTAATCTCTGAGGATAAAAATATTCTACTATTATGAAAAAAAAAATATATATTACAAATTATTTTTATATCATTGTATTAATAAAATGTGTATACAATAATATGGTATATTAAACATAATAATTATAATAAATTCCTTATTTATAACTTTTGACATTTCTGGAATCTTTCGCATGACATGCTTAAGACATACTAGTCATAACTAGTAGTAACAGTATAATTGAAAAAGATTTTTCATCAAACCATTCACTTTGAAAAAATTCTATATCAATTTAAATATAGCTCTAACCCTTTTAATAAGATTCTATATTATATGGTACCATTTCAAAATAGAATTAATACATTCTATAACTGTAAAATATTTACTTTTTAATTCGCTTTTGAATAGTTATTGATTCCTTAAAATGCAATCAAAACTTAACAAAATTACAGTATATAACTTTCTTAAATAAATAAATCAAATTATATATAGTACCAAATTATTTAAAATTTTTGAATTTAATAATGCGTCTCATCATTTTATAATCAATATCCCAACCGATATATAAGTAGAACCATTTCATTCTCTAGTTCATGCAGACTCGTGAGAAATCATTTCTGGGATTATCATTCAGTATTATTCTAATAAATTTCTGAATACTACCAAAAACCGAAACAAAAGCAATAACGTTAGAGGCACACATGGTTATAATAAATACTATTAAGTCGTAATAAATTATATAGAATATTCAATTGTATTTACGTATATTAGTCTATATAATATAGAATTTATATCAAAATAGCGTTTTTATTACAAAAACATAAATATTGAACAGAAAAAACACTTATACGTTATCTGATATATTTATAATAATTCTAAGGTATTATTGATTGTATAATATTAAATTTACTTACCTGCAATGGAAAATCAAATCAAGTTGTAGAAAATAGATTAGAAACAACCAATATAGTATATCAATGAAAAAAATAAATGGGTTTTGACTGTGATAACATTATTAATGATTATATAGAAACAAATCGTTATTATTTCCGACAATACAAACGATATGCAACGTTGCGTATGAAAAAAAATGCTGTGATTTCGTTATGCTTCGCTTCTCACGAGTTGCCTTACTTAAATCTATCAATAATAAAACATTGCTAGAAAATTTGTAGTTATTACAATGTGTTTCATTTATAATTAAAAATAAATTATTTTAAGTTTTAATTTTGAAGGATTTGATAATATCTACTGTAATTTTTTTTTTACCTTTCCTTCGATACTATTTTAAATTTATATTAAAAATATACACCTTAAAATCTATCATAGTAGGAATTAAGATTTTTAATCTATGAACTACACCTGTTAGACAATTCTATTATTTATATAACTATAACCATATTCATACATTCTATAAGTTTCAAAGTTCATTACTATAATTACTACTAAATAGCCATTATAGTTCTGCTCTACCAATATAGACACTTATTTTAATAATGAATTAAAATTATTAAAATTATTAGATTATAATTTAAACTATATCATAATTTAAAATATATATATAGATATAATATTCACTTGCTAGTTGTTGAATTGACGCTGGTATTACTTCTGGATCTTCTGTTTATAATACTATCTCCACAATTTACCACACCTCCTTTGTTAGTTATACTAAAAGTACGAAGTCGATACAACTCATCTCCAAATCTTGGATTGTATGGTTTTTCTGGAAGACTGCAAACACGGGGCCTTACATGATCCGGAACTGAAAAAATTAGTATTATTTATCATTATATTACATTAATATCATCATGATTTAAGATTAAAATAAACACAACCAATGACTAATGTAATATAAATACATTAATCTTCTTTAGTATATTAATATTGCAACTAAAATATTTAACTTTAGTACGACACCGATATCTTTTTTATCCCATTATTTAATTTACTCAGTAAAATCCATGTCAGTTAGCTATGTAAAGAGAAAAAATATGTTGATGTATGATGTTCATAAATAACTTAAAAGTGTGTATAAATTCTATTGCGTCTTACTGTCAAAACTAAATGAGAAATAAGTACACTATCTCAAAAATTATTATTTTAAAAGAATATTTTCAAGAAAAAAAAAATGAATTTTATGTATTTAACATTCACGTTTTACGTGTACTAGCTGGTATTTAGTACTTCATATAATACGTGAAATTAGAAAAAAATTTTACTTTGTATAAATCGTAAAAATTAAACAAATTAAATATTTTAAAGAAGAAAATTGATCTTTTTTTTTTTAATTTATTTTAAGAAGTGTAAAGTGATCCAATATTTTTGACATAAGGGTTTTGCCGTCTAATAATTATTCTAATACCTGTGGATTTAGATCATACCTATAAACATAATGACAATAATCCTCTTAAACGTTTAATAAATATATATTATCATCAAACTGTATTCAATAATTAAATTATTTTGTATGATAGTATTCAAAATAAAAATAAATAATGAGAAAAAATACTTAAATACGTTTTTGTCAAGAAATTATAACTTTTTAAACGTAAGAAAGTATTCTTATTAATTTTAAAATAATTTTACTATCTTTAGTATTGTTTTATGTTTAAAGAAATGAAAATGCCGCTTAGTTAACAACAAACGCAGCATTATAATAGGAATGATAGATATTCTATAGTTTGAGCTAAATTATAATATGCTATATTCCGTACTATCTATTTTTATTATTTTTATACAATAAAATATTTCCAACTTGGACTATCTAAATATAATAAATCAAGCTCTCTAATACATTACATTACTAGTACCCTTTTCCTAAACTGAAGATTTTAAAATTAACCATTGTCCTTATTGTCGTTTTCGTAAGTACATAAAAAAATGGCAATATATTAAGTTATTTAATATTTCATCAAGTAAGTTTAAGGTTTCTTTTGATATTCCACAAGGCGGAATTCATCCCCACTATTATTTAATTTTTTTGTTAACTCAATCTTCGGAAATGTCCCATCGGTTCATTTATTTCTTTATGCTGATGATGCGAAGTTGTTCTCCCGTATATCTTTCAATATTTGATTATGACCTCTTTCAATCATCGTTCAATAATTTTGTTAACATGCAGGTGTCACGCAATCGGCCTTACTCTCAACTCTGATAAGTGTAAAATCATATCATTCTCTATATTATGGACTCTCATTGATTTTATTTATACTTATAATGACTCGCTCTTAAATTGAATCTCCAAAGTAAAAAATCTAGGTATAATATATACTTCTATACTTTCTTTCAGACCTCATATTGGCTATATCCCTTGGATCTTACGTCTTCCAAGGTTTCTACGTCGCCATACAAAAAACTTAAATTCAGCACCTTGTTTAAAAATGCTTTATTACGCTCTTATACGTACAACTCTTGACTATGGCTTGATCATTTGGAATCCTTATCTTCGAACTGAAATAAAACTAGTTGAACGTGTACTTAATTGTTTTCTTAGCTATGCTGACTTTCTATTAAAAATTGATCATTCCCAACATTTTTATCAACCAGTCATGTATGCTCTGAATCTCTTCTATCTTGAGGACAGGCGTCTAAGGGCCGATCATATCTTCTTACCAAAATGTATTCAAAGTAAAATGTATGCACCACGACTCCTTGAACGTAAAAGCCTTAAATTGGTGTTTACATCAATAAAATAAAATAGATAGGTGAGTTCGTAAAAATAAAAACCAATTACAGTACCTATGCAATACTTTTTTTTTATCAACACTGGCATTTTATTTATCTACGAGTACAATTTAACAACAAAAATCTAAATAAAATTTGTCTTCAAAGTTTAAAATATAAAAAAATTTAATGCGAAATGCACTAAAAGTCATGTGAACGAAATTGTAATTGAACTTTATTATCTTTTCATCTATATATGAAAAAAAAAATAATAATAAACAAACAAATACATCAAAATTACTGTCTTATTGAAAATTAAAAATTACTAATGAAATTATCATTATGTATGATTGATTCTATTAAAATGTGATTTAGCATAAATAAATATATTGAACATAATAGCAAAATATTAATTTTTATGCTCTATTTAAATAAAAATTCTTCTTTTTTTGTATTAATTAAAGCTGGCATTTTATTTTAGAGAATATTATTTAGAATATATAAACACGAGAAAACCGATATCATTTAATAGTCGTTAAAGTCAGATTAACATATTTGGTTACAAATTAATACACACTTAAACATATTTGTTATAATTTTAAGTAATAATAACAATGCAATGGATCTATCCTAATATAAAAACATTAAATAATAATAATATACTATATTAATGTAAGTATATGAATAAAACAAGCAAATAATAATAATAATAATAATAAACATAAATTATAAGCTACATTATTATTATTAACCCTCTAACAAAACTGAATTCTAAGAAATTTTTTTCTGTGAATATATAAATTGTAAATAATATTATATTTCCTAATAATATATTTATAGCATGAATTTAACCTACATTACGGCTCACGAGTCATGGTGACCTACGTACATAATGTATCCTTGAGAAAATAACTATTATCAGTGTAAATAGAAATTACTCTATGATTTACACGACAGAACATATTTTACAGGTTTATCAGATATTATATTGTCAATACACGAAAAAACATATATATTAAGAATATATTTAATGTTTTTTTTTAGTTGAAACGTATGCATCTATTAAATTAAAGAAGACTCGTGAATTAGCTACTTAGCTTAGCACTCAAATTTATAAGCTTTTTAATAACGACTCTTGGGTTTCACAAGTTATATTTAATTATTGACGACGATCTGAAATTATAATATTTTGTGTGTGAGTCTAAACGATTTAATAGTTCAATACAATAAAATCTTTTTCTTTATTTGTAAGCTTCTTAAATATATACAAAAATATGTACATTCATCGTTCAGAGATAATGAAATAATAGATTAATAAAATAATTTGAACTATTAAGCTAAAATCTGTTTTGTCAAAAACAATCGATATTAATACTAGAAAAGTAGATAGTTATTCTTTTTTGTTGAGTTTTAAACGTGTTAGCTTCAAAAATGACTCTGCAAACAGGAAAAATTCACGAAACTTTTTTTGTTTGATTTCAGAGTTACTTTTTATGGTGGCCAAATATAAATTAATATGTTTTAAATATTTAAAACTTAATTAAAGTCGATTTTTAATCACACATCATATAGATGTTGTAATACATATACTAACATGATCTTATTATTATCATTCAAATGGGTTTTCGTATAATATTTGTTTTTCGACGGCTACTTATCAGTATTTGGCAGTATTGCGACTATAAAAAAAACTAGTGTGTATGTAGATTACCGGGTTCGGAATAATATAAAAATGATATGATGTGTATAGATACATTATGATAAATAAAATACTAAATTATAGTAGACGTCTCTACAATAATAATAAATGATATTTTTCGGTAGAAAATAACGCAAAAAAATATATTTTTCCAAAATTATGATAATAAACACAGATACAAGTTACGATAGTGATTATACTGACTAGGTCACTGGGACACGAATATAATAATAATAAAATATTACCGGGATACTGGCTGACTAATAACACAGTTAGGTGTCGATTGACGGTGGTGAAGACTTCCAAACGGGTCGGTGGGGTGTACGTCACTATGTCACACGCGACAATGCGTCAAAACGGACGAAACGAAATAGCGAAGCGCTCGCATAAATACTACGAAGGTAGTTTCGGCATCGAAAGGTGTTTATCATATCGATAGCCAAACGATGATCTCACGACTCGGCCCTCTCAATCCGAATTCCAGACCTTTAAAATAAAGTAGTCTACACACAGAATGAACAAATTTGAGCGGACGAGTGTGTAACAAAAAACAGCCACACGTGAGACAAAAAGAACCGTACGAATTTCCGGGATGACCGCGGACGTGGACTCGACGACGAACGACACTCACCAGTATCTCGTATGATAATGAACCGGACGGACACCGTCAGCGGTAGCCACCAACAGTCACAGCCAATAACACGGAAAGCTGTCAACAAATCGCGTGTGCGAGTCGTAAACAATATGGTTTATTATAGTACATGATCATTGATCATATCTACCAATTTGTGCTGTAAATAATATACTAGTAATAAACGTTACACAATATCGAATTATACATTTATACTAGACATCAAACATTAATGACTCATATCGTTCGATCGAAATAGGATTTGTTGAGATTATGTAATAATAATTTAAGTTATACTATGTAATTTACCAATTCACGAGTACAAAGGTAATAATGCATGAATAAAATTTAAACTGTTTTTAAATTATATTAACTATTAATACGTAAAATGTATATGCAAAATACTTATAAAAGTTTCAGCTAGTAGGTACCTAATCAGTATTGATTATAAATATATTACATTTAAAGATAAATGACATATTTAAAAATTCTGACTCAACAATTGAGATACAATTTATTTTATGAAATTATTATGTAGATTTTGTAATCAAAATTTATAAATACGTATAATGTATAAAATAAAATACTTAATAAGTTATAAAATAGTTTTATAAACTAAAAATTAATATTATTATAACAGCGTTCTTTATGATAATGAATATATTTATTCTAACGAATTTTCGCTGATTTTATAAATATTTTTGTGAAGAACCGTTGACATTATAATAAAATTATAACTTTAAAACAAGAATAAAATTAGCATTGGCTAAGTCTTAAAAAGTTTACTTTTAAAACAAATATAAACTAATGACTATGATATCCACAGCACACCAACGTAATATTATTCTAACATTTAGTCAAATTTTACATTTTAACAAATTAATCTAATCTCTCATTTTTTTGAATTCATGAAAACAAAATAATATAGGTAAAATAATATTCAGATAATCATACCATAATGTTTATTCAAAATATAATATATCATTCATAAGTTTGATACTTCAAGTACATTTTTATAAATCAACAAGACATCATAGGAAATTGTGTTTGAATAATATTGTACAATCTTAAGTCATGGGACATTAAACTCAAACAATAATCATCCATATATAGTATGCGATAAACCATAATATTACAAAATGCATAGGTGCTGTACCAAAAGCAAACAGTTTTGAGTTTATAAACATATTTTTCTCAATATTATAGTTTATATTACCCTATATTAATATTAATTTTTATATAACGAAATACCTTAAATAGTTAAGTACATTGAGTAAAATATAAGCGACTGATTTTTTTTTTCGAAGGTAAATAAAATATTAAGACAAATTCTTGGACATAATAACTCAAGTGGGATTTTCTTTTATGTTATCACTAACTCGTATTTTACTTGTGAGATGTTCTATACGAGCGACTACCATGATTCATTTTTATACAACAAAAGAAAACGGACCTTCGAAACACAAACGTTTATAACTCGTCATCCCAGGGTTTTATGTTTTTGTTCAAGAAAATAGTTTACAGGTGTTGTGGTTACACGGATTCCATAAAAAAAACTACATAAAATTCTCGGAGAAAAAAATAAAGAGAATCGCTTAAAAAACAGCTCTTGAAATACTGAGTTTCTCTTCGTAAAATTAAAATCAATATTAGTTTAACTCTACACCACAGCAGTTTAATATATGTATTAATGTATTACTGTAGTTATGTGAAAAACTGCAATTGAAAATAGTTTTTGTTTCTTAATACTGTTTAGGTGATGATAATTATTAAATATATTATTAAGTTACTATTGAAGTTGAGAAATTCTTGAATTATTTTTAGTCTTTAATAATTTGAAAATAAACTTACTACCTACTTGTGAATGTGATATGAATTTAATCATAGATACATTTTTCTGTTAGATTATGAGTACAGTCACATTAAAATAAATATAATATATGATTCATAATTAAAATGATGATTTAAACGGTTATAACAATACTGACTGACTAAATACAGCGCAGATGTACGAAATAAATAGTATACATATATGTGTGCATACATAATTGTAAATATACGCCCATAATTCCATTATTACAGTATTATTATGCACACTGAACATAACCGTATATTACGCAAAAATTGTGCAGTCATAAAAAAATATCTGTAAGGATGAAACGATTTAACGGTAGTGACCTATTATCTCGTCATTTAATTACCATTGTTACAAATTACCAAAAAGTTAATTACCAAAGGCCTAAATAACACACAAAGGCAGCATTTTCCATTTCGAATACAATGATACATTTATGTTTTGACAATATTATATTAACTATTATTCGAGCTAAATAGTAGGTACGGTACCTACCAACAAAACATAACTATTTGATAATATCGTTTAAATACCATTGATTTATTAATATGATTAATAATCAATGATTCATCATATTTTAGTAATAATAATATGTTTATTAACACCCATTTAAGGATAATAGAGTGTACATATTGATTATCATATCATGAACTTATACACAAAAATATATAATTTACAAATTATTTAATATCGCAAAATGATTAGTTTTAACAAAAATTGATTAATTATTATAATGAGAAAAACTTACTAATCAAAATTTAAATAAAGATACCAAATTTAAGACTCATTATCAAAATTACTAAAGCTATTATAGACCTGAATACGGCTTTTAGGTTCATTAATATTTAAAACTATACCATTGCGTGTGGAATAATTCATTTTAAGCAATCTTAGACCTGGTGTAATTATACAGCATATAATACGTATATAAATTTATTACAAATTATATTATTTATAAGTAAAGTTAGTGTAGTAAATGTACCTATATTACTTATTACTAGTAACACACACGGAATAAAATCATTTTCTGAAATACCTAAACGTATAATATAAAAATAATATAACATACAATGAATAAAAATCCATCAAATATAATGTTTCTTTTCTGATATTTTAATGATTAACTTTTAGCAATAAAAATAAATGCATTACGCGCAATATCAAAATATTATGCGAACGCGTTTATTTTTTCAATGTATAGGTATATAGGAAAAAGAAATAACGGGAAATTATATAAAATAAACTCCTATAAAAGTAACAATAAAGTACTAAAAGGGTAGATAGACATGTGATATTACTTATTAACCACTGATATAATAATACATAGATTGTAAATTATCGATAAATAATATTAAAGTAAGTTTATCAACACAGATAGATCTATTTTACGCAAAAAAAGAATCGTGAAATTATGGTAATAACAGTAATAATACGAACCTTTCCTTTAGAATTGTTTTAATAACTATACATCGTTTTATCACTAATATTTAACGTACAACATACCTAAACAATTTTAATTTCGTTGATAGTTTTTTATACGTTCCGAAAATGTATAGGTATGTGAATTATATAATTAACTGTACAACATATATGAAAATGAACAACTCATTTGTAAAATATACTCAAACGCATGAAAGTATTTGTCATAAGCTACATTGTATAACATTACTGCAATGGGAGTAGTTATTATTTTACATAATATATATAATTTATAATTATCCAGGTACATTAGATAAACAATAAATTGTTATAATGAAGATAATAGTTACTTGTATTAGAATTGTTTTTTTATCATCGATCTAAATAATTCAATAAAATCTACAAAACATTGTTATGCATTGAAAATAAAATTATTTTAACCTTTGCAGGTAATTTTAGTTATGAATTTTTTATCCGAAATCTGCGAATACATTGATTACTGATTTTTACGAAACTCCTAGATTGGTAGTGACGTGAAGAGAATTAAAAAGACATCAACATCATCACTAAAGATATGTGACTATAACACGAAGTTAATTTAACAGAAGAAAAAAATTATACTTATATTTATGTGAACTAATAAGATTTAGTGTTCATAATAGAAAATAATATTTTTATCAAAAAAAGATGTAAATAAATGAGAAATTTTGATCTGTGATATAATCTCTCAATAATAGTTATAATATAATTACACATTAAAAAAATAATAATAACCTCTATTAATAAAAAAATAAAAAACATTGCCAAATTATACCTTGATTCAAAATAATATCTCATGTTAATGAAAATGTGGTCATTTTATTAAAGTTAAGTGATGGTATTAATTCATGCATATCAAAATATACATTAAATTATTTATACAAGTATGAAAACCTCCAAGTATACTAGACCGTGCGTTTAACGTATTATATTAATTAAACCACGTCCAGTGTTTACGCCTAAAAGGTTTAACGTTATATAAGGTTCACTCTTGCAAGTACACAATAAACATCAAACACTAAGTTCAAAATGTCTATAAAACCAATAGCTCCTAACTAGTTTGGAGAACATATGACTTACAAAATTTTAACCTGACGCCCACAATAACGAGCACGAAATTTTCAGATAGTAAACGATACAAAATTAATTTACCATATTAAGCTAAACGACCTCGATGATAAGCGCGAAATAGATTCAAAGCATATGATAGACGTTAAGTCAATATCGATCACCCTAAGAAGAACATTTGGTTTCAAAAATAAACAAACTCTTACTCATCACTGTCTTATCGTAAGACTATCCTCTTTTCTCGTCAACTAAGTTCTATACATGTATATTATCCCTTCACTAATATTTAACGTCTCTTAAATTCTAATTCACTTCCCATACATTATCATCAAACACTAACATTATTTCCTTTATTCAATCAATTTACTTTCATATTTAACTACTTAAATAATAATTGTAAGCTTTAAAATCATATTTTTAGTATAGGTACTGTTTAGTACTTAATATATTTTTCAATAAATGGAAGTAAGTTTAAAACTAAAATAAAAAACATGTTTAAATAAAAACACAAATTAATTTGGATTTCTACATCAATGATCATATCTAACAAATCAGCTGATTGAAGCAATGTTACACAAGCTACGCCACTCGAGTCATTTGTTATTTTTTAAATAATACTACATGTTTTTTGTATTGGTTCATTTACTTCATACCATCATTTTTAATTATACTAATATGTTTAATTCCATATTTATTTATACGGCAGGTTAGATTATCACGTTTTTCTGTAGAATTATCACATGGCGTGAGTATATAAAAACGTGAGAAAATGAATTAGTACACTCTATAAAATATACATATATATATATATATATATACCTATATAATATTATATATCCTTCACGAGAAGGATTTGGGAAAATGAACAAAGAAACGCAATCATATTATTTAACGGTTGGCACAATTAATACGGTCGAGAAGCTTACAACGCAATATGTAATATACGTATCATAGAAACCTACCGTAAATTATCTCGACTAAATGCGAGTCAGTCAAAAGACGCAGGCACGATACGATCGGTGGGAGACTATTTCCGGTCCTATGGATTTTCAGTGGCTTAAAATGCGCAGTCAAGTTGGAAAACATAGCAAACTAATGGTCAAAATAAATGCGTAGATAGGATGTGGTTATACGATAATTGAATACAAACGCACAGCAGATATAATATCACAACTACAACCCCAATTTTGATTGTAAGACATTTTTTGTTCACATTTTTATTGATAGCGTAGAAACAAATTTCATTTGTTTAGGTACGTTATCAGCATTTTTGTTACAAAGACACGTTATTTTTCAAAGGAACTTAATTTTTAGACGAAACGTATCGTTCTCTACCTCTCTTAACAGCAGAAACAATAACAAAAATAGCAATAGGAAATAATTATAAAATTTTTAAAAATCAATTAAACCACACTATAAGTATAGTTAGCAATGACTACATAATAATCTAGTGCTTGTTTATATTTATGTGTATGTGTCGTATTCATAACTCTAAAATTCAATATACAAGTAATCTTATTGCCAAAAATATGCTCTCTTTGAAGTCAATTTTTTTTTGATTTAGCATTTTAAAAAAGGGGATCACAAAAACGATTTTTTTTTTTTTTGTTTATATAAAGTTACCATTGATTACAAAATATAAAATAAGTATTCTAATTATAAATAATTTTAGACTTGGATTTTTTATTTTGTCAAAGTTATCCAAATTATTGCATTAAAAATATGCATAGTTTACATTTAACGGAATTTAAGACATGGCAAATCCACTAGCATTATTTAATTTGTCATTGACAACACCGTAAGGATCAGCTATTATGTACTGTACACTATACAATATATCAATATATATAAATGAACTTAAGTTTTATACACATAGACGCATATTATATATATATAAATGTATATAATATTATATAGTTGGGGTATATACATATATTTATATAGTATATAGTATATTATATACCTAGGCGAGCTATGTTTTCTTTGGCATATAGTATAATAATAATAATGGTTATGATAATGATAATAGTAGTACCACGTCGTCTAATGTCACGGCGATGTTTAATGTGTATCGATTACATAACAGCGTATATAAATAATATATAACAATATATGTACGCGATAGTGGCTGCAACATTCCATCAAATCTCCTTGGTCGAGAGCGAACGCAGTAACGGATAAAACACATTAATGAATATTCATTACGATCATAAAGCGTTCGTCATCGTTATCCTTACTTTATACTTATCGCGATCGCTCGTCGTCCGTACACCACAAAAGATATACATATATAAAATGAAGTGCATACAATTTAAACACCGGTACGTAATATATATATATATTGCATATTTTATACCGCGGTCGTCGGTGATGTGAACACTCGACAGAGGCACACTACGGAATTCAGGGAATGGTCTCACAAATATACGTATACAACACTATAATGCACACGCGATGAGAAATGTTCAAAGATGCCATTATTTCGCTTCAAAAGGGGGAGTCGGTGAAACATTTATCTATAGCCTCTCCACCGTCGCTTGCCGAAGTTTAGCGGGTACCCACCCATTATTGCTGTAGTAAAATGACGTCGCAAGAATACTGCCGCCGCGTGTGAGCGTGTACGCGATGATCTCAATAATAATTTATGTACACGACACTTGGTGTATGTTATTGTTGTACTACTGATATAATGTAATATAATATATTATAATTTACTGTATAGCTGATCCTGAATGGCATAGTCCGAAACAAATTAAATAATTCTAATGGATTTACCCTGTCTTAAACTCCATTAAATGCAAACTTCTAAGCACACATAAACACACATTTAACACAATAATTTATGTGGTTTTGACCAAATATAAAATACAGGTCTAAAATTATATACGGTCAAAACAACTATTTTATGTTTTGTAACCAATGACAACCCTAAACCAACAAAAAAGTATTCGTTTTTCATAAGTCAACAAATCCTTATGTGAGCCCTTCCCTTGTCTTTAAAATACGAAATTTTAAAAATTCACTTCGATACACACATCCTATGCTATAGGATTACCTGTGTACCAAATTTCAGAACCTGAAGTGCAAAAGAATTGACTGTGGGTCTCTTACATATACACAAACAAACATTGCCTTTTATATTAATATACATATATGTGAGACAGCATGTTTGTATGTGATATGCCAATGCATTCATGTACTTAATAAATAATGCAGATGAAAGTAGGAAATAAACTTACGAGTACATCGTTTCATACTACACGAGTACATAACAGAAAATGCAATGCTACACTATATCACACTAAAAAGTACGCGCATTTTTCGATCGATTAATTACACACAGTAACAAAAAATCATCATACTATGTTAACATAATTATTTATCTGTCGACGTCCAATGACTTATATAATATACAAATATATGATATAAAAACACCATATAAAAAATAGGTATTTTAATAATTAAGAATCATCAACGGTAAAATTATATAAAAAATTAATTTATTATACATTAATTAAAATATAATTGTATTTTATTGATATTTATAATTGAGTTTCAAATGAAAAAAATAAAAAAATATGTCATTGAAATAACGCTAAAAAATAGAAAAAACAAATTCACATAAAAAAAAAATGTTTCTTTTAATGAAGAGAACGTTAGAAGTTCTTTTCAAAAGAATTAAAAACTAAAGGAACTGTAAAAAGTCCCTTTAAATTTAAGCAACATCAATATTTGGATTATTGCAAGATGCAACATAATCTATGTACCTAAGTATAATAAATTATTTTGTGTATTTCAATATCTACTAAATATTTTTCAAACTAGCATTAAACTTATATGGCTTATATGGTATATACTTTAAACAGTTTAAATATGAATTAAACATAAAGAAACTGTAGCTTATTACCCTTTTTCAAAGTTTTAAAATAAACCAAAAATAAATAATATTTGAATATACGATCGTAATATCACCAATTATTATTAATACATTATTAATTTAAAAAATATTAATGAAAAAATTTATAATCAATAATTAAATCTCATTAAATTCTAATTTATATATGAAATAAATCAATTCTATAAGTATTCTAACCACTTCAAAATACTTACAAAAAATATAACACATATATATAATTTTTTAAATAGTACTGCTATTAGTTTTACTGTATTTTTCGTTTGTTATTCGTAATAAATTCCAAAGCACTTAAAAATATTATTTTTCATTTAAATATATATAAAATATAATATTTCAAAAACCTACTTTAGAACACTTTTACTACAAAAATATAGTATTTTTAAACAAAAATAACTTCATTCCTGTCATCAATACGTTCTAACACTAGAAAATCATCAGTATGTGATGTAAACCCTAATTTAAAATTATACATTGTAAGAACACACGTATAACATAACAAAATTTTAAATTTCAATCCATTGCAGCGATACGATTAATTCAGGTTTTATTTTCCAAATTATCTTGTTTAACATGGCTGCAAATAATTCCCACTCGCAATTACGTTTGTGTACAATGAAATACGTATCGCTTTATATTGTACGCTTCGCAAAAAGTCCAGCTGTTATTGGATATCGTTATCGTGAACGTATACAGTGTACTTATATATATATCATGAGCCTTTTTTTCAACTCGAAGACGACGGCGGCACGACGGGCGCCGGCGTCCCCTCGACTACAGTCGATTTTTTTCCAGCAGAATGCTTCACATGGATAGGCCGTTGAATGTAAGCCATAAAACCAGACGCGATCGTCTCATGATATATATATATATATACATGTACAATATGCATACAGGATGCTCCTTAACGTAAGACACCCGTTATTTTAAAAACAAATAACATTCATAAAAATAGTTTTTTTTACATTATTTTAAATTATTTTTTCATTTATTGACTTTTAGTATTATCGGTAGCATAACTTTAAGATTTTGAGCGAAACGATGATTGTGTTTTTTTCAAAGATAAGTATTTATTTTTTTCATTTTTTATGTATATAAATTTTTTTTGAAGCAGTTAAAATACTTTTATTTTCAAAACTGAGGATGGTTCCTGATATCAAATTGAATCTAGTTGGGATTTTGACTTTTGAGGGGGTCAAAAGGAATTCTTAAAATTAAATTTTATAATTGGGAAAAACAAAAAAAAAATTAAGGAAAAAAGAAGATTTTATTACAAAACAAATTTTTGACAAGAACAATTTTTTGTTGTATTTAAAAAAAAAAATAAAAGTAGATATTTGATATTTTCACCAAATGTTTATACTATCGTTTTAATCATATTATAATATTTTCAAAAAATTTTAACTCGTTTTAAGCTATTTATAAGTTTAACAAGTTTTCAATATTTTTAATTTTTATTCTATGATTCTTAATAAAAAAATTATTCACTGGATCAAAATTCTTGAAAATTTAATATAAGACTCCACATAAGTTGTTGTTATACATAATTTATTTTTAATATGTATTTTAAGATAAATTTTTGATGAAATTTTTCAAAATCGCAAAAAATTACTAACAACTTTGCAGTTAGGAATGCATAAAAATGTTTTGCTTCATATCTAAATTTTGAAAATTGAATACAAAATGCCTTTTCATAATGAAACCACAAAATCTAATAAATATATAAAGACAATTATTTTTTTTAGACATTTTAAGTTAAAGTCTAGACGAAATGACTTATTTAAACTTTGAAGATAACTAGCGACATTAGTTATTTTATTATAATTTAAAAATGTTATTTGTGGAAATATTTTATTTCAAAATATATTATGAAATATTTCAATTTATAAAAATAAAATTTTGAACAAGTATTTAAAAGTATTTATTATTTAAATGGAATTGAGTAAGTGGTATCTTTGTACATTGTTCTATAATGATTAATGACTTAAAAATATATGAAAGAAATATTTTCAAAAACTTTAATGTTGTTTAAAATAATGAGTATTTTATATTAAATGGATTATGTAAATGGTCTGTGTGTGTGTACGTATGTGTACATTTAATACATAAATTACTTGATGATGAATGACTTTAAAGGTGATTTTAATCATTACAGCTGTTTATATATTAAGTGTTTGCTGGTAAATAAAAAATTGTGTGGTGTGTTTTTTGAATCTATATTAAGGTTTTTTAATTCTTTTGTTTCCAAGGATATCTGTCACCTATTTGTTTTGAATATAAAATATTTCATCACAAAAACAATAAGAAATCCCATAAGTATAAATCATACGTATATTTTATTATATCATTATATAAATTTATAAAACCTAAAATATTAGTTTATTTATTTGTAAGACATTTTATATTATAATATTATGGTAGTATATTTTTTACATTATTATTTATGAAAAACTATGTTACCTAAATGCTCATTATATGTGGTGCATAATGCTATATAAAAAATAAACAAGTTATTGGAGATGGGTGGAAATGCCTGTTTCCCTCAAACTCATCAAATACACTATAACAATACAGCCTGCCGCTATGGCAGCTGTGCACTAACTCGAAATCACCAGATACTCATATATTATATTATAGTTCCGACAACGCGAACGCACCTAAATTGCATACCCTACACCCCGTCTCAACAATATTAATATTAATTTATATTTTAGCCGAAACTCGATACTTATATATTATTATTGTATCATAGGGAATAATCCAAATAATATAGACAGAATTTTTTTTCAATCTACCAAACAACCCTTTAATAATATATAACGTCAATTTTATTACTCAGCTACATATTTTCTAAAAATGTATTTTTAAATACATTAATTTTTTGATTAGAAAGCAGTTTACCATTAAAACATAAAATATTAAATTATAAAAAAAAAAAATAAAAAAATGTAATATTAAGTTAAAGATATTAGATATAATGTTATGGAATAACAGCGGGTAGCTATACCCATTAGACTATACTACAATATGCAAATAAAATACTGTATTATATAAAATATTCGAGTACCGATTATTATTATTAAAGCTAGGATTTAAATTCCCTAAAAAATACAAAAAATACACTAAAATACACTAAAAAATCTAAAAATATAACTTTAAAAAGATCAAAAAATGTAGTCAAATGAATAAAAAAAATTTAATTTTAAAATTATAATTATTATTAATTATTATTCATTTCACTTTTATATTACACAAAATAGGTAAAAAAAATTTAAGAATTAAATTAAACAAATATGTATATTCAAATTTGAGTTAACAATTAATTATATTAATTTTTCAATATCAATGCACTAGAGTAAGTAATTTGAATTACTTATACGACACATATTAAAAAAAGTTTAAAATAAACAAAAATAAGTTTAAATACAAAAAATTAACGGAATATTTATAAAAATTACCTTAAAAATGCAATAAAATACATTTAACACAAACAAGCAAAAAATTCAAAGTAAAAATTACACGTTTTAAATGTTAAATAACGAAGCAAATTTGTTTTTGGTTAGAACTGTATAGCGTTTAAAGAAAAAAATATGCAAGTCTTCAAAATTCTAGTTCTGATTATTATTATTATTATTTTAAACGCCCACTAAAATTAATACCAATATATTATTTATTTTCATCGTATAACGTCATTTCTACTACGGATAAATTTTCATAGATAACCAATATCAAATTAATTCGTTTGGATGAATAGCGAAACGCCTGCGTTTCTAAAGTCAATACAACTATCATACTGTATGATATTCAGATAATGTAATACCTATTTATAGTGGTTATAATATCGTGTACAATACAATTCTAAGCAATAAAGCATATAATGTATTGCTTTTAGTCTTTTTTTTTACTTAAACGGCTTTATCGACTACCTACATATATTTTTTCCATTTATAATTTTATTATGGCACACTCATATGATAGCGCCACAAACAAATAAATCTATGACAATAATGATTTTAAATTCTAATAAATTGTTTTGATGAAATTTTTAATACATGTTTTAAATTTAATCACTATACTATTGTTATTATGTTATTAATATTATTATTAAATAGACCTAATGATAAAACTTATATGGATATAATTTAGTTTACAGTTTATAAATAAAAACTACTGTATAGTCATAATACTCATAATATATGATATGGGAAGCAATAATAATGAACATTACATAATATGTTTATGTCTGAAACTATACGAGTTCAACTTAATACATAGACGCAACTCGTTCTAGTGGCAATTTAATTGAACATTTTTCTAGGATAAAATAAAAGATGAATATAGCTACTAAAATATCTTGTAAGAATAAATATTTGTATAAATCTATTTTCAAAAACTATAATTATTTATGAGGCATTAAAATAATGTTGTTCAATGCACATTGCCAATAGTCCATTACTCGTTTACTCTATCCTATCTAAATTATATTTATATTTTTAATTTTTAATACAATACAATAATGGCGCAGCTAAAGTCAAGTTTAAATTAAATTAAAAATATTTCAAACAAAGTTAATATATTTTATAAAGGTAAAAAACCTTAACACATTAATGCGTATACCTAATCGATTATCACATTACTTTTTTCACAAATCTAATTTTGTTCGAATGACTAAATACTACTCACACATGGTATTTATTTAATGAAGATATTTACTGAGATGTTATTTTTTTACTATCTGTAATTCGATTTCATCTTTCAAATTAAATTAGAAAACAAATTATTAATTTTCAATGCTTTTATACATTGAAAAAATGATAGGTTAGGTAAATTGGTATTTAACTAAAGGACTTCTTAATTCAAATACAGTATCTTCAAATAAATTTAAAATATAAATTAAGTGTTTCTCAATCAATTATAAAACAATATTTATCTTTGTTATTTTTATCAAAAAAATAGAGTTCTTAACAATGTTGAGTTAATTTTTAACGATTTATTCATTATTGTTTGTGATAATTTTTATTTTTATTTCCATTTTTATCATTATCCTTTTTTTTTTTTTATAATATATACAGAATAATATTTATTAAATATTATGTAAATTCTTAATATTTGAAAATAAATATTTAATATTACTTGAATGATTTTAGACTTAAATATTTATCAAAAATGTTTAAATCGGAAATTGTTTACGCAAAAATAACTATAAATTACAGATACCTGACCTATATGTATTTATATATATATATAAAATGTATCATTGAAATGTTCTAATGAAATTATTTTTGGTTAAACAACACACATTATACAAGTGATTTGTTCAAATTAACTCTTTTTAACATTTTAACTCCCACAATAATAATTCACTTTACTCGCCACGAATTTACATTTTTTAAATTTAAAATAAAACAAAAAATATGATCTTTAAATATCTTATATAATAATATGCTAATAATAAAATATATGTTCTATATAGTACTCACTTGAAACTTTGAAAAATATAATAAATACATTTTTTTGTAATTAAATTATTAATAATTAAAAAAAAAAAAATTACAATTTAGATTATAAAATTAAAATTAAATATTATTTTAAAACACTGAAATACAATAAAAATATATTATTATAAAATGTTTCTATTATTTTATTTTTTTTCATTTAATTAATGTAGGTACATAGAAATTTGAATAAATGTAAACTCAATAAATTATTTATATTTACCAATTATATTAATATACTTATATATAATACATATTATATAAGATGATATATATATATAATGGTTGAAATAAAATAAATTATTATTACTATTTTTATTTATAACTTCATAAGTTATAATTATCTCTATTATTATAGCCTACTAGGTACATTCCGATATGAAACACTAATATTATTAAAGTCCATTTAGAAATAATTTTCAGTTATCATAAATTATCAACAACACAAATATTCGTAGATAAACTTTAAAATATATAACATTTACTTATTTATTTTCAAGAATATTTTACGTTTAAAACTTTTTATCAACCAATTATCATATTTTCATAAGCATAGGTAGTTAAATAATTGTTATATTCCTCCATCCTCATTTTTCAAAGTATGTTAATGTTGTGACCGTGTTATCATAATATGTTTCTTAGTTCGTAAACAATTTCGTTTAAAACTTTACCACTTTTTATTCACTTATGTATATATTTTAATCTAAAAGCAGAGCAATTTTCACTAAAACTTTAAACTAAGCATAATAAACTTTACTAATTTTACTATCTTATGACAATGACAACATACATCAGATGTCAAATGTGTCATGAAATAATACTCTGTTTCACCAACTTATGCGAATCTAGCAAAAAAAATTTACAACTTAAAGTTAAAAATAATAAATTTAGCACTATTTAGTTTTTCTTTAAAATTGCATGTCAAACACAAACATATTTATTATAAATGGAAAATATAATCATGTTTAATATCCAAACGATGTTACTTTTACATAATATTACGTATCGAACCAATCAACCCACTTCTATCATTATATATAGTTATTTGTTTGATTAAAGTTGTGACGTTAATATTATATAAAACACTATTATTATTATTTATTTTTTTTATTAGTAATAAAAAATATTATAAATTTACTAACAATAATAACAATAAATCATAAATTATTATCGAATTATATTAATCTAACATAATAATTTACTGAAAAGTATTTTCGTTAAAATCTATTTATTTTATATTAAATGGAAGAGAAAATAAATAGAATATATTTAAAATGGAATTTTTATTTTTGATCGTAGACCAATAATATTTATTTATATATATATATTCAAGTAATGATAATTTGACTTTAATGATTGTTAAAGATTTGTTATGTTTTTTTTATTACATTTAATAAATAATATTATTTTATCTTTCTTATGAATTTCATCACTTATTTATTGACTATCTCAATTGTCCTATTATAGACCTATAAAGGTTGTACTACTTGTAAATTAATGAAAGAACTCGGGAATATTGAATTTGACTCTATAATAGCTACCATTTGTCTGCATTCGTCTAGAATGTATTTACTGTTAATTAAACTCCACAGGTTGAACATTTAGTTTGATCTTTTTTGCTCATGAATAACCATGTATATACCCCTACTGTATGTCATCATGTATTCCCTACTATATTAAATATGTTAAAATTATCTCTTCAGAAATGAATTAATTTTTATTCAATAACTAAAATTAGTCTGCGTTATTTTAAATAATAATTGAATACATAATCTTCAACTAAATTAATAATTTTTTTCAATAAAATAATTTTTACGTTATTTATTATTTTTTTACGAACATGAAGTACCTACATACAATTACTTTTCTTAGTAAATATTTCAAACAATAATAATTATACCTATACAACTTTTGTAATGTTTTTTTTTTCTACTTGGAAAATTATATCAATGATTCTTTATCACTGTGCAAAAAAATATATTTTCAACTACATAACTTGATTATCTTCATTAATTACATAACGTTACTCACATATCATTAACCTTTAGGCAACGCATACATTTAATACTGTATTAAGCAATGAACTTAAATAATATTCTCATAGAACCCTATCTAAATTATATTAGTCCATACAATAAATTGCTATAGATTTTATTTGCATGTGACAATATATTATGTATTATGGTATTTATACGTCTGTATAAACTGATTTTTAATATTATTTTAAATCGTAGTTTATACAAAATAGAATATTCTTCAATAAATATAAAGTACAAATTATTTCAACTACAAATTTGTGTTATAAGTCTCGGACTAACACATTTTTAAATAATAAAAAAAAAATATATTTTATTTTTACGATATGATACATATTTAATAAAAAATAGTTTATTAAAATGTTTTATGTAAAATACATTTAGGTATTCTACAAGTAAATTAGTTAAAGGGTTTAAAAGCGGTTATTAACTTGTTAAATATAATAATTTAAATAACATTCAACATAGTATTATGTTGATATAATCAATGAAAATATTTTAAACTTTCGTTAATGAATTATTTGAAGTAGGCATAAAACAATTAAAAGATACCCAAACTGCAAATATTTAAAAGGGGTAAATAATCTTTTAATTAATATTTTTTAAAAATAAGATGATTAATTAATAATTAATATAATAAAATTAACAAATATTTATATTAAACTGTTTGATTATTTATAAATTTTTAGACTAATTCACATTTTTTATTTAGTTTATAGATTTATTGCATTTTAAATGTGTCAATATGTACTATTATAAGTACCTATAAGAGGATAAATACACTTTACCTTATAAATATCGTCAAACATTTACAAAAAAAAAATTACTAATGTGTTTTAATTCAAGTGTTAACAGAAATACTGAAAATGCAGAATTCAGTTAATTAAGAATTTTATCATACTAGGAATTAGAATGTTTGTTGGAACTTATCATTTACGGCGGTAAAAAAATAATAAGGGTAGAGCAGAAATAATTCAACTGAAAAACACAATTTATAAATGTACCTACAATGCAAAATATTTAGGTGTTCATTGTTTGAAAGATCAAACTTTTTTTTCTTTGAGTTAAATTATTTAAAAAGAAATACTAACGTTATTCGGAAGCTGGTCAAATATCTCAAAGCATCATGGCTTTAACATATATTTAATAAATATCGCATAATTTAATAATCCATTTTAAAATATATGCATTAACATGAAAAATATCAATTTGCGTGTTAAACATGAAGTAGGTATTAACCGTAAGACAAATTGCAACGATATATATAGTTAGTTTTCATCATGATAAATCTTGTTCTTTAAACCTTAGAGGTACCTAGCTAATACTATTAAGAAGTTGAAATCATTTTTTCCTCACATAATTATAAATGTAGTTGTTTTTTTTTTTTTTTTTTGTGACAACTATTTAAAATAAACGAAGTTTTCCGAAAATTTCTTGTAATCTATTTGTCAGTTAATTTTAAATTAAAATAATTTATTTTTGAATGCTTTGAACTACATATTATTAATAATTAACTATCAAATATCAGACAATTTTTTATAGACAGAACAAATTGATTGACAATTATCTGATACCCAACGATATATATATTATATATAATCTCGTTCAGATTTTCAATTATTTTAAAATTTCTAACATCTTAGAATTTTTTAATAAATAATAATTGATAAATATAATTACCTGGAAGTTCCAAAAAATTAGATGTTCTTCTTTGTCTCCCGCGAGCTGTGGCATTAAAGTTAAGCGGTGCTAATTCTTCATTGGAAAATTGAGAATCACGACTACTTCGACGTGACGCTAAATAAGCTAGTCCTCGGCCTCTAGGTGACGATGGTCTAGAAACCGACGCTGGCATCGTGGATATATCCTCTTCCGTGCACTCAGTTAAATCAGACGCTGACCTAAAATAAATTAGAAGTAAGTATTAATTAATAAACATTTACAATATTATTGATACTTTTACAACGTGTATAAATATAATTTTTTTTAATAAAACTGTCTAATGTCGCATAAAATATTACATTATTATTATTATTTGTATACATATAATTGTTTATGTTTAATATGAATGAACAAATTAAAACAAATATTAGAATATAATATGTGTACAGCAATTGAAATAAATCGCACAAAAATCATCTATACTTATTATTATTACATATAATTGGCTTCATTTAAAAAAGTATATATTTCACTACCCATTAAAACTTTTTACTTGAGAAATACCAATCTATGATCAAAATTGATAAATATTGATATTATATCTAATTTGGTTTCAAAACTAAAAATATAAACTTTCTTATTTTTAATATAAGTACATATATGTAAATAGTTACCTACCAATAAACTATATATCATTTTTATTATTAATAGTAATTGTATACATCTATATTAAGTTGCATATACTAAATAGGTATTAAATCAATAAATGAATTAACATAGTTAGCGAATCAAAAATTAACTCTTAATTTGAAAATGTTGTTACTAAGAATGTTCACAATACGTTTATATTAACATTTTTTATACATAATTTTTAATGTCTGTACTTTTTTTAAGCTATTTATAAACTTTAGAAATAGTCTTATTTTGATTTCAAGCGAAGCGATGAAAGTAATGGTTTTACAATAACATATTTATTAATTATTTTTTTGTCCATCATCATTTTTTGAAGCATTAAACTCGTAAAAATGCTTCAATTTTGAAGATGGTTTTTTACTGGAGTTTTAAAATATTACATAGCGTCTAATATTTATCATATTTATCATATTTATTATAACTATTATTATTATTATAATTACTAATTTTTTTTTATTTTTTTTTTTTAATTAAAATCACATTAATTGTGGGAACTTGAAACTTTTTTCCATTATTATTATTTTCTATACACAATGTAAAAGCATTTATAGATATTTTTACCACTTTTGATCTATTCACACCAATCCACTTTATGTCAGTATTATGTTTTAAGTTATAAGTGTATAACAATAATAAATTACAATAGCACATTGTTTACAAATAGAATCAAAAGTAATGTAAAGAAATTATATAATATACTTGAAATAGAAGCTGACACAACTGTATTTGCTCATATGTACCTAATTATTTATCATTGAAATCAAATCCAACACATCCATTACAATGATCTACTCAATGGCAATAAGTTACACTCTAAACATTCAAAACAGTATACAGCTACAAAACGTTATAACAACTGTTTTTATCATTAATTCACTAACAATTAATATACAGAGTAATTCCCCAAATAAAAGTTTTTGAATTTTAAGATTTTTTTATTCCAGTGTAGAAGTGTTTATCAGCAAAAACAACTTCTTTTTTGTACAAAAAATAACCATCCTTTTTTTTTTTTTACTGTACATTATTCAAAAAATAACTTTTTTGGTAATGTGATATACTTAAATTTTAAATCGAAATTCAAACCATTAGTTTTTGATTTATTTAACTTTGTATACTAAACATAAAATAGTACTAGCTATAAGATTTGGAAGATAAAGGACGTATATTTGCACACTCCTAAATTTTACTTCTAAAACTTACAATATGTAAAAACAAATAATCGTGAAAATACATGATATAAATGCATGTAGATATAAAATCAATGGCGATTCCGAAAATTTTAGCCATTAGTATTAAATACTAATAATCTATCAACAATTTATAATTTGTAAAAATTGTTCAAACCACAGATATATACAATGCATAGTATTTGTGATTCAAACATAATAAGTACTAAATTAAATATAACATCTACTTACTTTATATTTTTGTAAAAATATTTTTAAGAATTATTATCCACGTAATATATTATATACATTATACATTTTAACAACCCAAAAACTAGCGACTTTCAAAAAAATCATCTGTTCGTCAATTTACAACAAAAAAAGTTGGTTTTCATTTTATAGAAAAATGTTGGTATCACCGATAAAATCAGGTTGTCCACTCTAAGTATCGACGTAAAAATAATCTTTAATAATGGCTTATACTTAAAAACTTCAATAATCTAAATTTGAACACATTAATTACTAAAAAAAAAAATCGGTGTAAGCATACTTGGTAAATTGCACTTTGTATTCGTTTAATTTAAATACAAATCATTGAATAAATAATATAATTTTTACAACTTAATGAAAACTTAAATTCCAGAGTCGAGAACAAACCAAAAAAAAAAAATACCAAAAATACCACATTACCGTTTTTTTTTTAATTTAAAAAGAGCTTGGGCAAAAATAAAATACTGATTCCATTATATTTATTATTTTTATTAGTTAAATGAAGTAATTCAGCACTCTATAGTTATAAAAATAAGATAAAAGCATCATCTTCTATGTCTACAATTGATAAATTACCTATACTTGAATATTTTAATGGCATCGTTAACAACTTTTTGTCATTCTCGAGAATGCTATAAAATATAAAAAATCTAGTATTATTTTTAAGTGGAGATAATTATTTAATAGCATTACCTACCGTGAAGTTTCCAATTTACACTAAATCATTTTAACTGTCGCCTAGGTATAATAATATCTATATTAAATTTTAATTTAGTATACTACTGCATACATAATATATACAGCTTAACAGATTATTCTAATTTACATAAATATTAAACCAAGACACTATCAACAAACTGTACCTAATATTACTATTAAGTCTATTCAAGACTTAGGTATCTACCTGGCCATCTATACCTGCAATTATACTTACTAATCCAAAATTCAAACCATTATAGTATCAGTCTCTGATAAGTATATGATAAAAATGAAATTTAAATACAAGTTATTTACTTATAGTTCATTAAAAGTAAGGTTTATTTTTAAATCATCTCGATGTAATCGTGTATCATTCAACAAAATATTATTATATCTAGATTTTTAATCACGGATAGTTAAGATATATTAACTTCTATAAATTAAAGTTCATTTCTTTCCTTAATAACTTTATAATATTACAACAACATATTATGAATTACTCAATTACAGCTATTATAACTATTATGAACAGGACCATAATGGTATAACATTATAATATAAAAAATATAGATAATGGATATAAATTATATACCTTTAATGTATTACGTATATATTTAAGTAATAAATTATTAAATATATTAAGTAAGTTACTTTGTTAAGTATTTTGTGAAAACTATTTTTTCAATTTTAAAAACTTTTAAATTTTAAGTATTACTGTATTTAGTTAATAGCTTATATATTATCGAAACAATTTTAACATATTTAACCAAATAAGCTTTTAATGCGTAGGCACCTATACATCGAGATAAAACTAAAATTAATCAGACTAGTAATCTGTAATACCTACTTAATTTAAATATGATAATTTAAGTTAATCAATAATTCTAACCTTATAGTTATTCAAATATTTACATCGTTTAAAAATTTATATATTTTTGTATAAAAATGTTCAATTAAATCTTCTAAAAAAAAATTCAAAAATGGATTCAAAACTTTTATAAGCTATAAATTTTATTTTAAACATACATAAATCAAAAGTTAAAATACTTATAGATTATTTTCTCAAACGACTTTTAATAAATGAAATAAACCTCATCTCTTAAATAACTTTCGAAAATAATTTTAGGATATTTTTTTTAGTAAGTAATATGCAATGTAATTCACCAAACATGCTTATCGCCATTTCTATACCAAGTAAGATGACTAAGGATTATCCTCTGGTAATAAAAACTTTTTTTTAGAATGAAAATTAATTGTTTTTAATGCAAATTATTAAGGAAATAATTTAAATTTTAAGTTTTAATAATGTATCTAAATCAAAAAAATTTAAAAGAGTAATTTCTAAATTATTGAAATATACTATAAGAATAATGTTCCTTAAAAATTTTTTTATAAAAATATGAAATGTGTATGTAATAATATGATATTAATTCTAGTATTAATAAAACTAAGATAAATTTTACAAATTATAAAATGGTAATCGATACTTATTATAATAATTACTATAATTTTTTATTTCATCAAATTTAATCCATATCCTTCATTTATATCACAGCCACATTATCATTAGAACATAAAGTTAAATTACTCAAATATTAAAATTAAATTTCGAATCAGATGTATAAAAATTTGTAAAAATATCATCTGCTTAACAATTCATAAAAAAAGTGCGATAAATTAATGCGTATCGCCCAAGGATATTACCTATTACTGATAATATTATAATGTTAACTTAAATTACTTGAAAATTCCAATTATTAAAGGAAAAATATAGATGATTATACTTAGTGAATCGCTGTGTATATTATTTTATAGGTAAAGCAACCTAATAAATTTCGAAGACATTTTTAAATTAAACAAACAAATTAATATGTACGTGTACGTAACTATAATAATATTATTATTATATACTTAAGATCGTACTATAAAAAAATAACAATATTAACACTCCAAAGTTAGGTATATAATTATATTCCAACATGTTTAAGTTAGAATATAATATTATTAACTTATTTGTCACTGCGTGTTTAGTCATTTATATTTTATTCACATTAAAATAATTGATACCTATAGTATCTATACACAAATCGCATAAAAATAAAAAAATATCGGGAGTACCATTAACTTTACTTAAAACAATGTTTAAGAAGCTGCTCGATAAGTATACATTATCCATTTATACGTACCTATAAATATTATATATTTAGGTTTATCAGTCATCACTCATTATAAAACAATAAATGAGTAAAATTATCTGTAACTTTAATGCTTTTAAGAGTAGAATCCATCCCCATAAATGGAATAGTTATATTAATTTAAAAAAAAAAAGCATATTATATTAATCAAATAAACTTATTTTTGTTTGAAAATTAAATTCCAATAAAATATGAAGAGGAAAGATGTTTTTCCGCTCAGTAACATGAGAAAAAAGTTCATACATAAACCTATTTTTACCTGTCATATAAAAATAATAGATAGAATATTAAATTTAAAAATGTGGACTAGTGGATACCGCTCTTCTGTGCATTTGGAATCGAGTAAATCATTGTAATGAATGTGTTTAATTTTATTTCAATAAAATCTGTCATATAGTAATGACAAACGATTCTGAGAAAAGGCGGTCTGTAAGCCTAAATATCACCAAAAATATTTCATTATATTATGTTAGTAATTCTATAAAAATAATTTATTTTACAATTAGTAATACGGTTGGTTGAATTAATTTTGTGTATAAATTAGGGATTAATTTTATGCAGGCATATTATTCTTTTGGACATTAGACATTTATTTTTAGTTATTAGGTACACAGTATAGATATTATGTAAAACTTCAGATAATATTATATAATTTATTGAACTTGTTATATTAACGTATAAAACCATTTTTTTAATAACTTTTTAAATACATGTGTTGATTTACTATCTAAAATACCGACTAATGCCTTGTTAATTACTAACACCATACTTTAATGGTATTAATTAATTAGAGTTATTATTCAATTTTATTTGTACAATATGTTATAATTTTTACGTTTATATTTAATCATTTAATTTTTAAATAATTATTTAAGGAATTTACTGTATAATAAAAAAGTTTAACCTTGAGTACCTACTTAGAATGCTTTAAATAACTGTTCTGATTAAAAGGTTTTTTATAGTCACATAATATTTTATAATTTGAGCATGATTTTTTTTTATGCAGGCACCAAGTAATTAGTAAAAAATATCGAAGTATGCAACGGCAGCAGTGCCAGTATTATTTTTTAAAAAAAAATATACATTTCATCATGTCCTACGCATACAGTAAAAAATTCAATATTTAAAAATTCGAAATAATGCCCTTGAAGTATAAATCTCAATGATCTACAAATCTCCGCGCTCGACCGGCAGGTACAGTATCTAGCGCAAGTATACTCATATATAATTTACAACAGTTATTACGTGCATATAACGGAACACGTTCAACGACAATAAGGGATGACGTGACACTTACCTGTGAGTGTTGCACGCGCTGTCGCTGTTCGTGTTGTACGACGTGGTGGTAGCGGCGCTGCCGGTGGACGGACTCCTGGGCAGCGTCCTCGGCGTATTCGGGTTTGTGCCGCCGCTGCGGCCGTAATGGTGGACGACGGCCGAGCCGCCGGACGACGAAGAGGCGGGGTTCGCGAAACCCGCGGACGGCGGGAACTTGAACACTCCGGCGGACGACGGGGTCGTGGGGCTGCGGCGCGGCGGCCCGTCGGTCGGAGTGGTCACGCTCAGCGACGGACTCCTCGGCGGCGTGTAATACGACGTGGACGACGAACCGGCGCCCGGCGGCGTCTTGTGGTGCATGTTGTGGTGCGCGTCCGGGAACGAGTTTACGTGTCCCAGGTCCCGGCGGACGACGGGTCGCGGCTTGTTGGCCGCCTTGGCGCTGGACTTTTTTTTTTTTTTTTTTTTGTGGTACGCGACCGCCGGCGGTTGTTGCGCCGACTGCTGCTTAAAGCTGTTGTTATTGTGGTTGTTGTTGTTGTTGTTGTTGTTGTGGCTGTTGTGGTTGATGTGATTGATCCCAGATGACATCGAACCCGACCCGCCGACCACGCTACTTCCCGGATCCGCTGCGACGGCGGCCACGCCACCGCCGCTGGACACGTTAACGGATGACTTGGACCGGGGCGAGCACAACGCGAAATACGGTTGAGACCGTTCGGAGAACGAAGTCTCGGACGATCCGATCTCGCTGGCCGAATCGGAACTCCGGAACGTCCGCATGGAGCTGCTGTGCGATGACATGGCACAGCGTGCGAGGATCGGACTGCCGCTCCTGCTCCTACGGCCGAAGTCGCCGATGCGCCTCTAATGCCGCTGCTGCCGAAGCGGTACTGGCAACAGGTGGATGGTCACGAAGTCAAAACGTGCGGACTGCGAACGCCGGCTGCACCGCCACCGTCGCGCTCGCTGCAGATTGGTCGCTGAGACGGCGCGCGGTGCAGCTCGTCACAACCTGTGCGATGTTATTCACCTCCGGGACAGACGTCAGTTTTTGGGAAAAAATATTTCTATTTTCGCCGGAAATTCGGATTTTTTCTGTACAGATTCGGTTTTTTGGACACGACCGAACGAGACAGCGAGAAACAAACTAGCCAGTGCGTGTGTGACGGGTATGTTTTTCGTGCGAGCACGCGATAAAGATAATGACAATTAAAACGATATTTAAACAAATTACGATCGAATACCAGAAAAAAAAATTTTAAAAATAAAATTAGTGATTGGAAGTTACAATGCATAAAATCGCGTGGATTCGCGTATATTGAGGGCGGCACGCAGCAACACGTGTCCCGGTCGCCCCGCAGCTTTCGCGGATGAAGCCGTTCGGTACACTGAACTGAACGACGATACACGAAGGGAGGGTCTACGCGTCTTTAAACAGAATTGCGGCCGTAGCAGTAGCGGCGTGCCGTTGATGTGAACTGCACTACAACAGTCTACAAGTTGGGGGCGACACGAACTCGTTCGTGAAATGTCTAACGCTATCTAGCAGTCGTCGACGAGCAATAATGCGGTGCGACTACGATTTATTGTTTAAAAATAATATATCCAAAACCCAACAGAAAACCAATAGTGTCCAATAACACACTCAAAATGAGAATATGCCGCGGTCTAGTAAAGTGTTTGAATAAAACTATTTTTACTTTTTTTGTATCCAAATAATATTTTTAAAACATTTTTAAAAAAATATTCAAATACTGAACACTTTTGTTTGTATTTTTTTATTCGTTAAAAAATACTTTTTTTTTGAACCAGAAAAATAGTTTTTAATTTGTAACAAGACATTGTTCTATTATTATTGGACAAATTATAAATCACGAATATTAGTTTTATTCATTAAACGAAATATAATGCAATAACCATTATATTACATTGATGTGTTATAGATTATTATGTTTGTATTAATTATTATCTATAACTGTTAATTCCCGACCATTTCAAAACTGCAGATAAAAACTAGCAGAAAAAAAATATTCTTATAATATTCAAATACTATTTCAAATATTCGAGTATGTATTCTGAATACTTTAATTCTCATTTATTCGAATACGTATTCCGTATAAAAAATAAAAGTATTCTTTACAACACTAAAGTATAGAACGATCCATATAGTTTATCCATACCATTATACTTTACTAGCTTTTACGACTCACATTAATAAGTATAGGTATTATTATAGCTCAATGGTTGTAACGGATAATCTCCAGTCTTCACCATCGACCATCACCATATTCATTCGATAATTATTGATTAATGGATGGTAAAAAATATTACTCGCTTAATTTTTAATGAATAGAAAAATAAAAATCTAAGTTTGTAATTTCACATAAGAGAAAAATTGAAAAATTGAAATCATTATATACTTTTATGTTTGAATAGATTCAATAATACTTTAACCAAAAAATGTAATAGTTTCCTATATTATATTCTTTTAATATTGAACTCGTACATGAACCTTTTTTTTTAAGTAAAGAAACATAGAATGAATATATTCCTTTTCTATACGAACTTTTTAACGACTTAATAATGTATTCATAAATAATGTGGTCAGTTTGGGTAATATATTATAATATATATCATAATTCGTTAAACAAAAGCACTTTATGGTTTATTGTTATTATTCACTGTACTACAGTGTCGGGCTAGATGCTAATGTATATTATAAAAGAGCAATTTATAGACTTTTCTATGATTCTAGAACAAAAAAAAATCTATAATATACAATTTACTATAAAACATTTAAACATTGTCTATAAATAACAAAAAATTATCATATGAATCAATAATTTTCAAATTTTTTTTTAGTAAAAATTTTAATTTTAACTATTATGATTTATATTACGTATAATAATTTTATATTTAAAATATATTTACATTTTAAAGTTTCATATAGTGTATCAGTATTTATATTGTTGATTTCTGTTGTACAATTACTAAAGTTTAGTGATAAAGAAAAATTGCATGTTTTATCAATTTTAGGATTCATAGGTTTAAATGAAATTTTATACGTTATGATATAAACTATAAGTTAGGACAGTGCTCTCAGATTAGTTAACGTGTACTTATGATTAAAAATCTTTGAATTTAATTTACGTTTAATTAATTGGTAAATCAAGGATATTTATTTCATGTGTATTTAAAATATAATAATATTTATTAAACTTATTAAATTATAATACATAATACTAACAATTAAAGTATGTTAATAATTGCTACAAAAATTAAAAATTATAAATATCTTTAACTATAATAATCTAAAAATAAATGTTTCATAAACAGTATTATTATTTATCATAAAAAGGCTAATTTCTGGTTCAAAATAAATAACTGATCAGTAATTATCGATCACCACTGTGTAAAAACTATAAATCATTGGAATATAATAAATATATTTAAAATTAAATTCCATATGTAATAATAAACGTATATATTAATAAAAATATTTACGTGAAAATGTGAAATAAATTCACAAACTCGTGTCGTGTGAGAGACCTCTAATAAAAATTAATGTTAGGTTAGGTATATTTTAATTTATAGCATAGCACGCCTAATTTGGATATTTTACTGTAATAATATTAAACTCAATGATTCGATAAACGTATGAATGCATAATAATGTTCATGTATAGCTAGCTATAGGCCAATCATTAATTAGATAATATCTGATAAATATATTAAATATCAAATAAATTATAATCAAATGTATAAGTATGAATGTTGACATTTGTGATTTTCCACACATTCATCAAACATGATATTCCTAAAAATTAAATTATAATATTTTATATTATCAAAATGTTAAAATTGAATCTCAGTTAATATGACTGATATAGTTAATAATTATTATTGAAATGTGCAGATGATTCTGCTGAGATTTTGTTTAAGTAGGTAGGTAAGTAGGTAAGTAGATAACATATATGTTGTTTCTATTTATTACATTTACACATACTTATAAACATACAATGACTATACAGGAATTAAAAGATTCACATATATTAAAATTTCAACATGTAACATAATACACTTTTAAATGTATATTATTTGTTTAATTATCCCGGAAAGACAATGAAATTGTGAAATATTCCTACATGCTGGAAACGAGGTTTTAAGTGCTTGTGCCTTGCATTAATGCACTAGGTATCTATGTAATAACGTATTTAATATTTAAATGCCTAATAGTAATAACTAGGTAATAAACTAATAAGTAATAATTGTTATTATGAAATTCAAAAACATTTTGTAGTCATGATAGCCGATAGGGTAATGAGCAATCGATTACAGTTGGGTATATTTACTCATATCAACTAGAACGAAACAAATTCATCTAAAGAAAATTTACTTGGTAAGTTCGTAATCATAGTTCAATTTTGTACTCGTATTCAAATATCTACACGTTACATTGCAATCGGATTCATCGATTTTTAGCCATTTTAGTGTTATTAGTTATTATTGACTTTGGCCACCAAATAAAATCATCGTCAACCGCAGTGATAAATTACCCAATGGCCAATATTTTATGAAAAACTATGCTATTTGAGCTTTAATAAAATACATCAATATGTAATAAATTCTGACTAAATAGATGCAATTGTACATTAATGCTGGATTGGTTACGATAGTAATTAAGATATTTAACTTATTATTGCAACTGCCGAAGAATAATTTAAAAATGAAATTATGAATTGCGAATTTGTCGTTTGAAGAGATATTACTACACGATAGGCACTATTTAGTTTTTTAATTTAAAATACAATTATACATAGCACGTTCGTATTACATCAATACATCATAGATTTCTATCCGCATAGCTAAGATTGAGGGAGAGCTCTTAAAGTTGATTAAAACCCACATTTTTGAAAATAGCACCTTCATATATGTATCCATTTGTGAACTAACTAAGAAATAAAGGGCTTTAGCAACCCCAGATTTTCCATTGAAATTGCGCCTAAACTGACTGTTCAATATTCGCTAAACATTTTATCCTACAAGTTTCTAGCGTTTAGAAATCGGTGAGTATTACGTTATAACCTGTTGCTGAGTGTTGCCCGTGTCCTGCAAAATTTACGTACTACATAATATTATTACGTGATATAGATTTTTTCGCGTTTCGGGCCACTGTGGCGCAGCGCTGTCGCGGTCGAGAAATCACGCGCTGCTGTTGATTCTTCCATGGCTAAACACTCGATCGTATATCGAACGTCCTTGTCCGGCGGTGGTAATCACGTTTCGCTTGGTTTTTTCTCCCGGCTGTCCCTTCCACCCCCCGCCAACCGTAAACATTCGACGCAGACAGAGCGCAACGTGCGCCGCTGTTGGTGTGACAGAGACGACCACTACACGTATTGTATTGTCGTTTCTCCTGCGCCTGCCCGCCACCCGCCCACCCATTTCGTCGCCGACGGACGCCGTTCGCTGTTCGTAGTTCGTACACACACGACAAGTACACAACATACGTGCGACCACCGAACGGTCTTTAATCTTTAAACCAAACGGCAGCTTGTTGTTAAGCACGGTTCGAGCGTGTCTTGTTTGTTTAGGTGTAATAACAAATCCATCGTCTACGTGCGGCGCACAGAACAAACTTTTTTTTTCCATCTCTCTATCACTCTCGCTCGTCCGACGCACGGCTCGCTGTCCGCACATTCCGTACGTTGCTCGCACCACCGACCTACTACCCCGGACACGCGCGCGCCAAACGGCCCAAGCACTACTTCAGCGGGAAGCATCCATTTCGTCAGCGATAATATTCTTCATGTTTCACAATGAGTGATTATTCAGCGGTGAATCCGCCAACGGAAAAGAATCAGAGTCAAGCATTCGCGGCGGCTTTACAACGCGCTAAAGAGGTACGTTGCACACACGCAGAAGATACGGGCGGCCTTGCCCGGCGCCGCATACACGCGTGCCCGCGTTTTAAAACCACACCGGCTGGCCGGATTTTCGTTGCGGTTGCGTCCACACCCGGCGATTCGCGCCGTGGCCGCCGCTCCGTTGCTAGCGATTGTTGCACGATTATTGTCATTATTACTACTGTCTGCGCGTGCCGCTAAGCGCGACTACACCTGTGCTCACATCGTACGTGGTTAAATTCCACTCGTTGACAGCGCGTGTTTGTTGGGCGCGCGTTACGGTTTCTGACCATTTTTAGGGGGGGCACTGCACACCTACCACCCATCTAACCCGCATATCCACTCGTCCGTCGCTTTTCTTGTCTAATGGCAAGAAGTGAAGAAAAAATATTGTTTTTTTTATAAACAGTGAGTCACGGTGCTCCATCTCAGAAGCTTTTGGTCCCGTATTACTCCATAATTGTTGACCATGACAAGAACTGCAGACGTCCATTCTGTTTTGTCGACGATTGTTTTCCCGTATTAACTTTTGAACGTCGATTAATTCTATTTGTATATCATTTTCTTTTCTCTCTTTTGTGTGTTTTAAACGTCAAGTAAAGTGTTATAATGTCGTTGGTGCCTTCAGATCTCGCTTCAGATGATGAAAGTGTTGAAAACGTAACTTTTGATTAGAAAATCTTAGACTTGTTGATTAGAATTAAGTTTTTCTTACTAATAATATCATAATATCTAAACATAAGCAGTAATCGTCTATAGTTGTTCCTCTGGTTATTATTTTTAATAATCTTTAATGACTAATAGATAAATTTTTTATAAACCTTACATTTTCCGTGAGATAAATACACCTAACTTTTAGTTATCAATACTGTTGTTTATTTTAAATCATTATCAATTAAATTTATTAAAAAATATTTAATTTTTATCTCGCACTATTTTATTGGACAATTTCATAAGCTAATAATTGTAAAATTCAATTCTGTTTGACTTGGATAAATGTTGTCTATTATAGATACTTAGTTTAACCTATAAATATTATAATTTTTTTAATGTAAAAAAAAAAAAACTATCACTTTAATCATACTTTAAACTATATACCCATTTCTGTATTTTTAGTACATTGATATTTTGATTTCAAACGTTTTCTGTGGAAAGTACCTATTTATTTATTATGCCTTTTCTTGTTTTTTTATTCATTTTAAGATATTCAATGATTAATGAAATAATAAAATCGATATGACTTTGTAAAAGCATGATCCTATCATAAATATAAGTACCAATTATATTATTATATCATGTTTATTTAATATGCATTGTCTGCGTTATAAATCATAATTACTATCAAAGGGTGACTACTTCCGTCAAATAATTTATGTATATGAATACATTTTTTAAACTTGCTTACAAATAAATTTTAAACACCTTGTAGAAATACCTAAAAAAAAAAAAAAATTGTTGTGAAATTAGTAAAAGAATTTAAAAATTTATACTTATGATCATATTCTTCTTAAATATATAGACTTGGTCTCAATATTGTTTTTTCTAAAAATAAATTTAAAGTTTCGTATTTAGGTATACTTTCTATTTTTTTTTTTTTTTATAGATTGTCAATAACCTATGCATATATGTTATAGAATCCTTCTTCAATTCTCATATATATTTTTCTAATTTGTTAGGTATACCTAGCTGTTCTTTGATAGCCTCTTTTATCTGCTTTACCCCTTTATTGATTATTGGACTCACCTTTAGGTCTCTTTTCAGTTTGTTGCTATTATTCTTTGTGCCCTGTCTTTATGTTTCATTTCTAAGTTTTGTTTATGTATTTAGATAGCAGCTAAAATCCAACCATCTTCCAAAGCTAGTTCAACAACAGGATCTATATCACCAGAAACACATAAAAGGCCTTCAGAAGATTATTGTAACTCTTCAGGTATATTAATATTAAATCAATAGTGTATCTAGAAAATATAGGTATATTAAATAAAATATTTATTGATCTATTTAGAGCCAGATAGAAAAAAGCTAGCAACATCTCCGGTGGCTTTAGCCGCCGCGCAAGCAGCAGCCGTGGCCGCCAGAGTGGCAGCAGCAGCAGCAGCCGGTATCCAAGGCATCGGTGGGCCTGGATCACAATTTGGCAACGTTATCAACGAAGAAATAAAAGTACCTGATAAAATGGTCGGACTCAGTAAGTATAAATTATTCATGCTTTTCATCCATAGCTAGTAGCAAATTTGATGTACTATGTGCGTTAACCCTTTGCAAAGTTATAGGCCGCGGTGGAGGACAAATAAGTCGACTACAGGCCGAAACTGGGTGTAAAATTCAAATGGCGCCAGATAGTCCTGGCTTATTAGAGCGATCCTGTACACTTACAGGAAATGCTCAAAGCATAACGTATGTTTTCAATTATAATTATTTTCTTTCTTTCTTAAAACTTACAGATATTCATAACTCCAAATCTAGGTTAGCTAAAGAGCTCATACAAAACATAGTTCAAAATAAAGTATCTGTTGAAGGAACAGGTGGCGCAAAAATTGAAGGACTCAATATATCCTCCCCACCTTCACAGCCAGCTTTTATTCAAGTAAAGATGATTTAATAATATTTCAAATAACATTATTTTACAAAAATGTATTAACTTATTATAGGCCCAAATAATGATACCTGGAGCCAAGGTAGGACTTATTATTGGAAAAGGTGGTGAAACTATTAAAATGTTACAAGAAAGTTCAGGAGCAAAAATGATAGTTATTCAAGATGGCCCTAATAGTCAAGAAAATGAAAAACCTTTAAGGATATCTGGTGAAACGTCAAAAGTTGAGGTAAATTCAATTTAAAACAAAATTATCTTAGATATCAATATTTACATTTTATCTACTTGTTTTCAGCATGCCAAAAAGTTAGTTTATGATATGCTAGGAGGAGGTGAAAAGGATGGATCGGTAAATATATTTTTTCATTAATATATTATAATCAATTATATAACCGATTACTTTTCTTAAAATGATTAACAAATCAAATTTTAGTAATTTAAAGTTAATTTCTCATATATTAAATAAATAATTGTAATGATAAAAAAAATCATTATTTTAAACAATAATTTAAATTCCAATTAGAAACCTTAAAAGGTATATTTTAATTTATATAAAGTCTTGAGTTGAATGTTAAGATTATAAATATAATATTAATATTATTAGTATATAATTATGTTTAAATTGTAACTACTAAGTATAACAAATGTCTATTGTTATATTAATTTTCTTATTTCTATACTTTAAATTAGTTTTTAATTAAAAAATTTCTTTTATTAAACCACATTTATGGTTAACATTAAGAACTAAAGTTAAAATACTTTTAGAAAAAGAGTAAAACAAAACATTAATCAATAGTTTATAATAATAATACCTAGATTAAACCACCTCCTATATATAATTTTCATTCAATAAAAGTTAAAATTTGTTTTAAAAAAAGAAAATAATCCATCATTTTGTAATCATATCTTTGATTTGAATGTTCATAACAGTATTTTTTTTTTTAATAATTCTAGTCCAATTTTGATCAGAACGGGTCAAATTGGAATGGTTCAAATAGTGGCGATTACAGTATGCATTCTGGTTATGGTGGCAAAGTTGAGGTAATTATATTAAAATCAAGAATATTCAACAATGTTATAATATCCAACATTTAATATTAGTCTTGATTATCTAATAATATCTTACATTTATTCAACTTTCGATAATTAAATAAATTTAAAAAAAAAAACATCTTATTATTTTATACTATTTGAAATTGATTTAATCTGGTATTGTGTATTAAATTTACCTATAATATCTGTCTAATAGTTCTATATTTTTAGGCATACATTTAAATCAAAATACAAAAAATTTATTAATAGACCAATATTATTTAAATTGAAAATGTATGTTTATATAAATTTAAATTGTTATATCCAATTTATATATGCATAACCCTATGTACACATGTATTGTATTTTGTACAATAGACAATGTATTAGCTACATAAATTCAAACATACGTGATAAATTACTTATTACTTTTTAATGTTGTATACAATTTAAATCTAATTAAAATGTATTAGAATTTTATATAAATATTACACATTTTTATGACTGTATTATGGATTTAAGTTCTTATTTACATATACAACAATTGATTAATAACCAACATCAGTTGGTACCTGAAAACAGATATTCCCAGTGTAATGTTTATATTTAAATTTTAATTATGTATTAATGTACATTACAACTAGATAAGTTTTCTTCATAAATTATATTATTTATGTGTCTTTATAATATTTAGGTTGGTGTACCAAAACAAGTAGTAGGATTAGTTATAGGAAAAGGTGGTGATATGATTAAAAAGATTCAAGCTGATACCGGTGCCAAAGTCCAGTTTATTAACCTTAATGAAGATACACCTGATGATAGAAGATGTTTAATTACTGGTAATCCTGATCAAGTAGCTGAAGCTAAACAGAGAATAGAATCCTTAGTCGATAGCGCTTTAGTGAGTAATTTATAATTATGTATCTAATAAATATGACTTTTTAGATTATTAAATATAAGTTATTAAAATAAATAATTTTAATGTATTAGAATCGTAGTGGAAATCGACAGAGTGGTGGTGGTAACTTTAATAGAAATCAAAGTTGGGGTAACAGTGGTCAAACACAACCATTAAATGAAACAACGTTTACTGTACCGTCTGCCAAATGTGGAGTTATTATTGGAAAAGGTATACCTTTTGAATTAATTCCTCTGTGCTAAATGTTTTTTTAATTAATTTTATTTTTATTTTTATTTTTAGGTGGTGAAACAATCAAACAAATCAACATGCAAACTGGTGCACATTGTGAAATTGATAGACGGCATAATAATACAGGTTCTGAAAAAACTTTTGTTATACGTGGAACAACAGAGCAAATCGAAAATGCTAAACGCATGATAAATGAAAAATTGGGTTTTGTATGTATTTTTTAATATATTTTTGATTGAATATGTTTGTTTTACTTGTATTTTATTAACAGGATCCTAATGGCGGTTCTCAAAACTATAGTAACATGAACCAACAACAGCAACAGCCTCCATATGGTTCTCAAATGGGTTGGGGTGGACAAGATGGACAAATGAATGCATATGGTCAAGGTTGGAATCCAAGCATGCAACAACAGCAACAACCACAACAACCAACTGATCAGAGTAAATATTCTTAAGAAATTATTAAATAAACTTTTATTATTGAAAATAATAAAAGTGCTCAAAGTTGTTTAATTGTATTAAGTTATGATAAGTGTGTTTTGCTGTAAAACTTAACAATTACATCACTATATCCCTAAGATGTACATGTCACAAGTAACCAACAACATTTGACAGTTTTACAAAAAATACTGTCAAAAAAACATGCCTATTTTTTATTTTTATAATGGTGTAAAAATATGAATATTTTTAATCTTCTAATATATTAAATTTGTGTCATTTTAGGTAATGCAAATCCTATGGCTAATGCTAATGGTGCCCAAGGGGGTTCAGATTTCAGTGCTCAATGGATACAGTATTATAGATCTATGGGAATGCACAGAGAAGCTGAATTTATTGAACAGCAAGCCAAACAAATGAAGGTATGTGCACAGATATATATTTAATAATGTATAATTTTAATATAATAGTCCAATAAATAAATAATTGCTAATTTTTAAACAAAAATATCAATGGGAACAGCAGAAGAATTATAGAAAAATACTGAACAGATGTAGAACCCACTTGTTATACACTTCTTGGTACATTAGCTATTTGTATTTATAATATAAGGTAGCTAACTACAGTATCAAGTATTATTAAATAATATTTCTTTAAATTTGGTTTTCAGAAAAATACTTTTTAATTTACTAATGACAAAAAAAAAAATATTTGAATATTTTCAATATATATGAAGTATAAATAAACATGTAAAATAAAAATTTTCTTTCTTATAGTCAGAAAAATTAATTAAAAGCATGTTGATATTTCTAAATTTGATGCTTTATACCACATTACTGTATTTATTACTAAGAGAGTATTACATTTTTACAAACTGTTAAATTGCTGAGATTTTCATAATGATAAATTATCCTCACTTTACTTGTCATGTTCTTTTTATTGGATGAGCCAAGACCTAATTTTTTCAGTTTAATCAGATGAATGGAACAAGTGCAGTACCTAATCCTGCCAATGTCCAACCCCAACCTCATGCAATTCCTCCAAATGGAGCTGCTGGTGTTATGCCAGTTGCTGCAATTTCTGCCAATGGCGCTGGAAGTGGTGCTGGAGGAAGTGCTGGAGCAGGGACTCCTGATTACAGTGCACAGTGGATAGAGTATTATAGATCAATTGGAAAAAATAAAGAAGCTGATATGGTTGAACAACAAGTTAAAGCTAGAGTAAGTAGACTTGAAATACTTTTTTATGAACTTGCATGTTTTTTGTGAGTGGTGGATGATTAATATTTTTAGTATTATACTAATTTGTCATTTGTAAAATACAAAAAATATTTGACTCAGCATATTTCATCATCACATTTGAGGAAAAATGTATATTAATTCATTGTTTAAGTTTTATCAATTAAAAAATTATCTAATAATAATAATTGCAGCAAATGGGTCTGCCAACTCAAACTAATGGTCAACCAAGTGGATCAGAACAATCACCTCAACAGCAGCAACAACCTAATGCCTCAAGCCCTCAATCTGGACAACCCCAAACATTAAATGATGTATCAATGTATGGTGCACAGTATGGTATGGCTTATGGAGCTGGTGGTTACTATGGAGCACAAAATCCTGGTGCTGCGCCTACCGGATATGGTGCTTATCCTGCGGCTGGAAATGCTTACGCAGGTTATCAGCAAGTTCCACAACAAGATCCACCACAACAACAATGAGGTAATAAATTAATAAAAAAAAAAAACCTTATATATATGCTTTAAATTACTAAGATAATACTTTTGCATATTTTTAATTTAAAAAGCGAGCATCGTTTTTTTTCTATACATGAATAATTTGCTTAACCTGCCATTTCAGGATTTAAGTCAAAAATATACTATTAACTGTGTTATTACAGAACGTCCAGATACCAGGGATATCCTCGCTATGGTCAGGTCCATTCATATTAAATCAATAAACAAATAGTTTTGTCTTCTCTACGCATTTTATTTTTTTTTTCTATTAGTATATTTAATTATGTTTAATTATGTACTATACTTAATTGTAAAGACATTTTGTAGCGCAAAAAAAAAAAATATGAAAAAAACCATATTGTTTATTTAATAGTTTTGGCGATTGGTATATATATTTAGGTAAAATCGCCATAATATACCTGAAGCTAAGGTTATAACGGTATAATCATGTTACTTTTGATAATAACGGTATTCATTATTACTATTTTATAAAATGTGTTTATTAAGTTTTCTTATCTCCATTTAAACACATAATATGCTATTACATATACATTTTATTACATTGTGAGTTATTTCAAGTAAGAATGAAATTATGGAAAATTTCAAGTTTGGATTAGTATAGCATAATATTCATTAGGTTCACAGCATTGATAAAACAATTTTTTCATTTGACAATTTATCAAATTGGCATTTAGGACCTTATAATATAGTTAAGTGAAATGTTCTAAAATTTAAATATTACCAAGTTTTGTCTAGAATTGTATATTAAATAAATAGGTGATTTTTGTTAATTTGTATTTTCTTTTGTTAAAAAGAATATATAGTTACTTAATTTGTATAAAAAATATATTAAATATATATTTATATAACATACTGAGACTACGCTTGTTTTTAGTTATACTTTCGTTGGTTTGTTAGGCTAGATTTTCAATATTAATTTGTTTTTTTTCTGGCACAAAACTTGGTAATAACTTTCAAAACCACTATAATTTTAATATCTTATATTATAATAAAATTACATTTGTTTAACTAAATAATTTATCTTAGAAAAAAATACATTTATAAATAATATAACTAAAATTTGTCATGTGTGAAATGTTTGTTTAATTTATTTTTACCTTGTTCACAGCATGTGGCACCAACAATTACCAGGTTTGTACTGAGTTAAGGGTTTATAATTATACCAATGTCCAAATAAATTAAAATCTATTATATAATTTTACTGTCATAAATATTTTTGTGTTGTTGTCTTGTGGAAATGTGTTTAATTTTATAAATTTCAGTGGGAAATGTCTGGTGTCTTGAGCTGAAGCCTGACATTGGGAAAGGTAATTTTCTAGTAATTTTTCCTAAAAAAAAAAAAATAATTATTATTGATAAAAAATAACTAACATTATTTAATATCTATACATTTGTCAAATATTATATTTATAAATTCATATATGTATATATGTACACTCACTTGTATCTACAATTTATAATAGATGTTTTCTTCCGAAATTTGTTAACATATCCTTATTAAATAATTATTTATATTTGATGATTTTGAAAAATTGTTTCTGACATACTTCTGTTGCTTGTTTCAGATCACGCGACAAATTACGCGCATTTAGACACTATTACTTGCTTTAATAATTTACATGTTGTGCAATTTACTAATGTTGTATGTACATATTGTAATATTATTAAAGTGTATTTAACATTTGATTTATAAAGTTCCAAATATAATGAAAAGATGAAATATTTTACATTATTTTTTATTTTTATGATACATTAGTGAATTAATCATAGCTTTTTTTTATTAGTAATAACCATTGGACATTGGTATCTGTGTTATTAATGTTGGTAATAAAACATTTTAAGTGATCTTACCCATAAATATTTGAATAAAACTAAGTGTTTATAATTAAACAATAATATTATTAATAAATAGGTTAGGTTTTAATTAATAATAATTTTCTTTTAAAAAAAAAAAAATAAATAAATAAACCATTTCTGTTTGTAAGAAATTTTAGTTTTATCATTAAGTGTTAAACTTTAAATATTCTTATGCATAATAGAATATAATGTATAGTTCTAAAGATATTTGAAATGTTTCTATGGTTCTGCCTCTTTTAAATGAATCCAAATGACTAAAAGATATTTCATTATTCCATTAAAATACTTTCAGAAAACTTTTTAAACATTTTCCAACAAGGTATACTAATAAGTTGGTTAAATAAATTCAAACTGAACTCGTATTTTATTAACACATTTAATTTACCAACTAATATATTGTTATTTAAACACATATGCTATGTCAAACAACATTTGGTTGTCTTTATCTTAAAATTTGGTTTAGAAAAATATGTATTTCTATTAAAAAAATAACAAATGTGTTAATATTTGGTTATTTTCTTTTAATTAGGTATATGGTGTAAAAGATTCTAATAATTTAAGCTGCTGACATTTAATATACTTCCCATTTTTTCAGATTTAATACTTAAAATTTAAATTATACTATTTTTCAATTATTTAAATTTAAAAAAAAAAAAAACAGATAATATTAAATATTTATTGACAATTAGATAGGTGAAAACCAACCTACATTATTTAACAAATGATACTAAGTTAGAAATTAGTAAATTATTATTATTTAAGCTCCATAAAATTAATTGAAATTATTATTTTAGGATAGTCGATTATAACAATAAATTTGTGTCAATTTAAAGAAAAAAATATTTTAGTTTTCAACTTATAATTATAATAAATCTGAAATTAATTTTTTGTATCAATAAAAACTTTTGATAGAGTTAAAGATTTATTACAGGTAGAATAAATTCTAACTATGTATATAAGTAATAATATATATTTCTTTAAAAAAAAACTTCCCCATTTTAAACTTTTATTATTATTATATATCATTTAAGATACTTAATTATTTTGAACAATATTTTTCAAAATCTTTTTCTTGTTATCCAATCATTTCTTCATAACTATACAAAAACATTTGTTAATATAATTTTATTATTGACAAGTATTTATTACATCTTTAAAGAATATGGTTTTATTTAAATTGTTATTTATTTATTTTTATTCATAACAAACATTTGCTTTTAGGAGAAACATAATGTGTTGTGTTGTTTAGTGTTGGTTTTAAAAACACAACATAGTTACAGAATTATTGTACGTTTAGAACAATATTTAACTTAGATTATTTTTAATGTTGAATCATTTTTAATTGATCCATTTTTTCAAATTTAATGGGTAGGTAAACTATTATCTAACGCCCTACATAGAATTTTTTTTGTGTTAACTTCTTAATATATTATGTGTAGTAAGACAAAGACCATACATACTGTTATAAGTTTTCTTAAGTAGCATTTATTTCCATAATAATCATTTTTATTACCAGATTTTCCAATTTTTTTTCAAGCTGAAAATAAAATTATCTTATATTTATTAAAATTGTACTAACAATAGCTTCCTATACAATTATATTTTTTGCCAACTTTTTATTAAATTTTCATACACAATCAATATTACATTTTTACTATTCAAATTATGTATATTCTTGCATTATTTTAATATTTATATATAAAAGAAAGTGTATATCCCATTGTTTTTGTGTTAAAAGGAAATTAGTCGAATGGTAATGTAAATTTATATATTATGTATATATATATATATACTATATTAGTACTCATTAACTATTGCCATTTTTATTATTTTTTGTATTTTGTATATTGTTTAATTAGGTATAAACATATCACATATGCTATATGCAGTCAATTGTCTTGTCAATTAGAAAATATACATACATTTATTTTACAATTTTTATATGAGTACAGTTAAATAACAATAGTACATTGAAAAAAATAAAAATAATTTTGATAAAATATCGATTAACTATGCTTTCAATGCTCTTAATATTAATTTAGACAATAAATTATGTCAGAGAGCAGTAAATAGGTACCTATTTATAGACTATTGTTTGCTATTTTTTTTATAGTGAGTTAATTTATATTATTTATTTTTTCTATGCGAAATTAATTTTGATCGTAAATTTAAAATTATAATAATCTTTAACTAATTACAAATTGAACAAAATATTTTATACTCGGTTAATTTGTGGACCAACTTTGCACAACTATACAGTTTATTGTAACTTCAAATATTACCATTTTTCCCAAAAATGTATTTAACAAATCAACCTATAGTATTAATTATGTGAATGTGTGTACATCAAGTTAAATTTTACTATTTCATTAAATTGGAAACTGCTCAAATTTAAGATAAACAGAAAGTAAAAATTGTCTGAGTATGTTATTATTTGTTATACCTGAATTTCCAATAAACTAAAGAACCGACTGTATTTTTTTTTCAGTTAATAACTGCATAAATATAAATTAAAAGTTAGGTATTAATATTACATTTTTTTTTATAGTTTAAAATTATACTTCATTTATGTTATAATAGATACATTAAATGTTTTGGCTTGGTGATATTACTGTTAGACGTTAGTTATCATTTATAATACGTTAGGCGTTGTACAATAATATTATGTATAAATTTTGTAGTTGTGTTTCTATTTAAAATAATTATTTTCAATATATTTCTACTATTAAAATTTCTCAAAAAACGGTATTTTATTATATTATGCTTACTCGCTCCAAGTCCTTCAGATCAAAAACTCTCAACTTTGTCTCATCGTCGAAGGAATAGCCAAAAGTCTTGTAAAGATATAAAGTGTATTTTTTAACGTTGGTTCTGTTTATAAGATAACTTACCGGTGTAAATCAAACATTGATCGTGCCTGCAGGTGCTTTTATTAAAAAAAAAAAATTAAATGAGGTGATCAAAAACTGTTAGTCAGATGTGTACTTCGATATATGTACGATTATACTCCCTTCGTGTTTTCAGAGTCGTAACAATAATTATCAAGTTCATAGATGATACGAAAAATAATTAACCGTGCTAATGTATTTTAAAAACAGGCCAGTATATTCACAAAATGCCATTACGTATTTACGTGCATTAAATTGTTATGACTTAAATACTATATATTTCATACTTTCAAACATCGTTTATACTCATGATTTATAACTTTCAATATTTATCTGTATCCCACAATGTGTATTGAGGTGCGTGATTCTAGGATTTCAGGTAAGTACTTATCTACATTAGTATATAATCTATTGTTATTTCAATCAAGGGGGTTACCCATTTGCGACGACTTTACCTGTGTAAACATTTTATATTGAGGAGTTGATTATTTAAAATTGTGCAATTGACTATGATTATCGATAGCTTATAATTTTTAAAAAAAATCGTACTATAAATTATAATTATACCAGGTAAACTTAACGCAAATGGGCTGTCGGTAAAAACATACCATTTTTTTTTTTTTTTTTATAAAATTTAAAAGTTAAGTACATATATTTCACATCAATTGATTTCCAAATAAATTATTATTGTTCGTCTAGTTGAGCAACGCTCAACTTACGGCTCACTAATGGTTTTTATATGACCCAAATAGAACTCGTTAAATTGATTAAAAAATTTACATATATTTTTAAATATAAAATGGATATAACAAAACAATCTGTGTGTCGTGCGCGATTTTGATAAGGTTAATACTGATTTTGATATTTTCACTATTCATAACGATATGAATAAAAAAAAAAAATCGGCTTACTGATTCCAAACAAAAGTGAAACGACTAACTATATTAAAATTTACAGTTTTAAAAAAAGGTTGATTTTAAGTATAGATCAACTGTATAAGACCTTTATTCTTCCATGACGGCTAAATATTGAAAAGTAAATCGTGGTATTTTTATGATAACTTAAAAAAAATATATGAATACTCGACATGGAATTCTCATGACAATATTACATTAGGTTTGTCATACGTGTCATAAACTCGGGACTGTCGCCAGTTTTCGACTTAGTATCCTGAAAAATATTTTCGGGACGCCTTTATGACCCGGTTTTGGAATAAAATTAAAATAGTTTAACTTATTATTGGTTGAAATTGCTAGTGAAAAATGGCAATTATTTTTTTTTTTAATTTGTCAATACGTCATAAAAAACACTGAACTTTTAAAGCTAGCCCAATGTTTTTGCAATATCTTTACCAGCACTTATTGCTAATGTTGAACGTGTATTTTCTCCAATGGAAACACAATTAGCAAGCAATTTTTAATGTGCAAGTACAATTACAAAAAAACTTGTTCTGAATTTTATGATTATGTTAAGACTCGTCCATCTCTACTTTTATTGGTTAAATTTTTCAGTAAATATGAATGGTATGACAAAAAAAAAAAGAGAGACTGAAGAGCCCAGACCTAGTACAAACAAGTAAATATTAAATTTCTTAAAATAATCTTTTTGATAAATACAATTTTATATTTACGAAGTGTTTCAAAAAGACTCAACCTAATCTTGACTGGGTTTTTGCAGTATCATCGTTACGTATCTCGGGTAAAATTTGTGCCTTGTGTAGGTACAGTCATTGGAAGTACCAATTGTTTTGTAATGCAACACATTTTTGGTACGTGTATCGAATATTTTGTATAAAAAAAAATACTTAATTTAATATGAAAAGATGCTTTTAATCGAACGATATTTTGCGTAGGTAAACCGTTATACCATCATATCTATCAGTACATTTATTAATTAATAATTATTAACTTATAATATGTATAGGCTCAATTTTAAAAATTACTGTTGATGTGAAAGTAAATGGTTAATCAAGAATCAAGTGTGTGCATATATAGACATATTTATACAGAATTATATAATGATCGAAATCCCAAATATTATGTAATTTACAAGATCAATTATATATTACTTTCGTAAAACTATTATTTTTAAAAAGAAATAAGTTGTGTTATAAATATGACACGATTACTTTTACTAATAGTATAACTAGTATAAGGTAAATAAATATATGAAAATAATTCAATAGGTACCTACTCTACTTTAAGTATTATCAGTGACGTATTTAGGATTTATTCTAGGTGTCGGGGAGGAGGAGATACGACTAAAATTTATGGTCGATACCGAATATCCCAGCATTTTATTGCTTAATGCTTATTGATAAAGAGATAAATGGAAAACTCCACTATCTAAAAATGTAAATACAAATTTAATAAAGGTAAAAAACATTGATAAATTATGTCACAGATACTTGACGTAGAATTAAGTCTATAATCACAGTTCATAATTTTTGTCAATTCCCTTAGATTCAGATTTTGAGTTAGGATTGTTAATACTGAAAATTAAAAATATATAAATATATGTTTTGAAAAATCCATGACTTACATAATTTTAGTACATCAAATATCGAATATTCTGCCCTAGTGCTACACTCGTATGCATTGTTTGAAATTATTTTTCAAATCAGACCAAATATATTTTGGAAACTTCTTCGCATCATTTTTATAAATGAGATTCATTTAAGACCCATTAAAGTTCGTCCTAGAGCCAAGAGACCTTAATAGAACACAAGATACAAATGTACTTTCTTTTACGGATAACTATGTCGATATTCACCGCATAATAAGTAATTTAAGAAAATCAACTATTTTACGTGCTGAAAGTTTTAATAATAATTTTTATATGCTTATATAGTTATATATATTTTCAACTTTTGTAATTGTTAAATATTATGTATTATAAAATATAAATTCTTTTAAAAGTCAATATTTCATGTACTTTTTTAAATAAATCAGCAAATATTTCTAATATCTGAAATGCGATGTATCATACTTAAAATGATTTTCAATAAATATTCTAATAACATATAATATAAAAAACAGAAATAAATGTACATTTTTTTAGAATATTAATGCAATTAAGACATATTTTGTGAGTATAATCATAAGAACTAATTACCATAGTTAATAGATTATAATAAAATTATTAAAAATAATTTATCTAAAATGTCAGTTATTTTACTAAGTAGTAATGTCTAACCATTTTTAAACAATTTTGACCATTAATATAACATTATATAACCTAACAATATTTCAGTATTAGCTCTTGTAAAATTAAAATAATAATAATAACTGCAATGATAATCTATTTTTTTTTATATACATAAATGTTATCTGTCTGTTAAATATATCAGAAATTCTTGACTATTTAATTTATCAGACACCAAGATAATTATTTTTCTATTTTTGTTTGATAATATATTTAAAAAACTAAAAAGCACAAACTAAGATATAAAAAAATACTTTAATAGTAAAAAAAATATAAAAATTAAATATTTGATTACAATTGATTAATCATTCATATAAAATATTAAAACATAAAAACATAACAAAGGTTAGATGGTAAAATTCTATAAAAAAATAACAACATCTTTGATATTTAGACTTTCTGATATTATGTATAAACAAGAAAACTGAGTTAAAGACTAGAACATTTTACTTTTTTTTTATTTTTATTACTCCATTTTTGAGGAACAACTTTGATAGAAATATTTCCAACAGTCTTTACTAATCTGTCAAAAACATTTTTAGTTTTGGGCACCAAATTGTGTTCTTCGTTAGAAATCTTTACCACTTCATTTATATCAACAGTTTTAGTAATGGTATTTGTGTGTTCTTCAATTTTTGGTTTCTGGTAACTGATATTTGCTTCCATACTAATAAATGAATAATTATAAATATTTACATAAAAAATGAATTAAATGATTAATTAATGTCTAACCTGTTGGTCAATGCTAGATTCTTATTAGGTGACAAAGTAATTCTCAGCTTATTCCATGGGTCACAAAAAGGATTATGTTTATTAAAAAATAAATGAACATAACATTTAAGTTCTTGAGGTAATACACAATCACCAAATACACATGGAATAATTTTAGGTAACCGTTGCTCTAAAATAAATTAAATGGCTTGTTAGGTATAAATCATACAATTATAAAAAAAATATTCCTTACCAATTGCTAATGATTGTATATAGTTCATAATAAATCTATTCCAAGGGCTGTTTGAAAAATCATTTGATACTATAATGATCAACCAATTACAGCGGTCAGATATCAATTTTATTATAGACTGATACTCAAACATAACGCCTGGTCTTAAATCTCGATCTTTTAAGCATAGCTGAAAAATATAAAATATAATTGGTGAACTTATTAAACTTGAAATAAATTAATGTTGATTTTAGGGTATTAAAAGTATTTAGTATACTATTTATTTATAAAAAAATAATTTAAATAATTTAGATTTAAGATCGCAAAAAAGTTGTTGCTTCTTATAATTGATTTACATTACATAAAAATATTTGAATTTATTATGTAATTATGAAAATTTATTTTGCATCAAATGAAAATAATTAAGTAAATTAAAATTAATGTCTTGATGACATATAAATAATATATCCGTTTAGAAATAAATGTACAATTTAAACAAATTTCTAAATACAAAATTTATATTTTTTAACATAATAACCAATCACAGTGATTAAAACTCCAATGTTTTTATTTTAATTTGATTATTTTGAGTAATTATATTTTTATTAGTATATTAGTATAAATTATTAAAAAAATATACAATGCATTAAACACTCCAAAAAGTTCTTTTTCAGAAAATTATGTAGGTAATTTGTATTGAAGTAATTATTAAAAAATTTTCTTATTAAGCCATCTGTTCCTTGAGATACAATTAGAATGTGATATTTACTAAATTATTTACATGAAAACATGAGAATAGAAGTCACCTAGTGATAGTACTATGTTTTGTATTACCTTTATGATTTTTATTTTAAGAAAAAAAATATACTTTTAAATATAATATTACCTTAAGCTTATAATCAGTTTCTAATTTTTCTACAACAGCAGCAGCTGATTGTATATCTGCCTTATCATACAGTAAAAATGCATCATATCTCGAAAAAGGAAGACCATAATTGGAAGCGTTTATATCATCTAAAAATCATTTAAATTATTCATGATTTAATATTTGTATACAAGCAAATTTTAAATAAAACTCACCTAAAGTAATAACATTGATGTCAAAATCATTAGGTACTGCTGGAGTTGGATTTGCTAATGAACTTCGTTCTTTAAAATATTTAATATCAGAAACTTGAAACAATATTAGAAACATAATATTAATGTTTAGCTAATTAAATTATACAACACATAAGATATTATATGAATTTAATATATTTAAAGTCAGTACTTACTAATTAATTCTTCTGTCTCTTCCACAACGTCATATCTATCTATTCGTTTTAGACATTGTATAAAATGTGCTATAGTTGTTTTTGCTTCACAAAACTTGAATATCTTGCCAATCGGGTCAGTTGGATCACATCCCGATGGTATTGTATAGTTCAAAAGTGTGCACAGTCCTCTCCAATCTCTATAAACATTTTAAATTAAATATTTGATCAAGAATAAAATTTCACAACTATTAGGCTCAAGTATTTTATACTTCTATCAAAATCTTATTGTCAACGTCAAGCAGGTACCAACAAAACATTAAAAATATTATTTTCAAAACTGAACTTTAATTATAACATTTCAATACTTATTTATCAATTCATAAATGAAATACAAAATAACCAAATGAAAATAAAATTTGGTTGGAGCCAAAAAAAAAAAAAATTTGTGATGTTACTAAAACTGCAATATGGTATTATTCATTAAAACAATTTATCGCTAATAGATAATTCAATAGGCGTCTTTAATTTTCACAGGAAATTGGCAAGACTCGAGTGTATAAAAATATAGAAATTCACTAAACCATGACGATGGACATAAAAATAAAATGCACTATACTAACACTACCTGGGTATGTTTTCGGGTGACGGAATCACTTTCTTGGCGTTCAACATGCACGACAACCGTTCCCTGGTCGGCAGCCGGAGAATGGATATCGTTAAATCGGTGAAGTCTTGCAAGTGTTCGTCCGATAGGGTCGAACACGACATGGAATCCATAATAACATGCGAAAAGATTGTCGTCCGTCCGAGACGTCTAAACGTAAATCCGACGACGAGAGCTAGAGAAAAATAATAAACTATCGTTTCGCATCGATCGATGGTCCGCAATAACGATTGTCGATCAATCCTAACATCACATGTTATCGAAACAAAAATAATAACTTCACTGTTGAAGTGAATTTGACAGAATATGTAAACACTAAATAGTAAATATTAGTAGTTATAAGTTTATGTAGTAGTAATAATACGCCGTTGCCTGCTACTTGTTGCGCTCGCCAACGCGTTATCACGAATCGGAGCGGGAGCTTTCTCTTAGCAATCGACATTCATGACATCACGGCCCGTGTGTGCGAGTGTGTGTGATAAAAAAAAAACACCGCGCGTCATCGATAATTGGCTGGACACTTTCCCGCGGTATTCCCCCGTCTTCAAAACCGAACACCGTTTTCGCAACAGACTTCGACGATCGTCCGTGCCGTTGGTTGCCATGGCAAACACGCCACAAATCGCGATCGAAACGCGTTTGATCGATGGTTACGACTTACGAAATCGGAAATACAGGCGCAAACCGTGACGACATAACTATTAATATTAATCGTAATACCTATTCTACTGAATTTGTATTTCAGACGCGAGATTCCGATTTCCGAGACGTTCGTCTGCAGTTGCTGGACAGGTATAGGAGGAGGTATACAGGACTAGCGGTACATTCGAAAAAGTCGAAAATTCGTTTTATTTCGCAGCAGAAATAAATTGCATTCATCATCATGTTATGGGGTTCGAGCCCTTGTCTCGATCTGGCCGCGTACAGCCAGGTCGGCGGCGACGGACGCGTCTTGAACGTATTGATCGTGGGCGCGGGCGATACGCGCCACTTGCTACGAACGCTGGCCAAACGGTACGAACATTCGTACGCGAAAATTCACTTCTATGTTTACGAACCGGTTGTCGACATGTACGCCAGGCACATACAGCAAATAGCGCTGGCTCTTGAGCCGGTCGATCGGATGAGCTTATCGTACAAGGTATTATAATTCTTCGACCGCGTTCAGCGTTCACTTTCCCTCGAAAGCGAGAGATTTTAATGAGATCGAGATGAACACAAATTATCAAAATAAATATATTATTAGAGATACTTAAAAGGTGCTTTACCACTTAAAAACAACTATATGGCAATTAATTTATTTTGTGTTGGAATAGTAAAATATAATAATACGATATCGTGTAGTAATATAAGGATTAAGGAGAAGATCTTAAAATTTGAATCCTAACTGTCTAAAAATAAATAAAAATCTAAAAATAATTGATCCAAAGTGAATAATTCTAATGCGAACCGTTTTACGTATAAAATGTAAACATAACAGTAACACTTACTAGTAACTTATAATTAAAATTAAACCTTCTTTTACTGATTAAGAGTGTTTCGGAAAAAATGCACAGAAAACAATAAATTAATTTAATATGTTATTGCAACTATTTAATTTAATAATAAAATTGTAAATTGATTATTTTTATATTTTATTTTGTTTTTTTTTTAAGCGGATAAATATATTTCAATAGGTAAACTAAATTAATTATTTATAGTAATTTTATTGTTACCGTTTTAAGTGTACATGATACGATTGCACATGTGCAGTTCTTAAAGTTTCACAATCATAATATTATGGAAATATTCCATAGGCTGCTGTCGGTTTTGCATAGGTAATACTAGACCATAGACGTGAGCGTTGAGCAAAATAGAAATAACAGATAATTTGGAACCTATCATTGAGCTAAGAACTTTTAAAATAAAGCATTATTTACTCCATAAATATGGACGAGACGCCTCACTTGAAATTTCATCGCCAGGCGCCAATTAATAAAAAATTTAATTTTTTTATTAATTAATAAATGATTATGATATCCGTCATGGAACATAATATTGTAATAAATGAAACAGCTACCAATCGATTAGCGCCGTACAAAAATTAGTTACATACTTGGTACTTACACCAAAGTTTGTGGTCTACAAATCAAAATAAAAAATATATTTTTAATAATCTATAATTTCTAATAAATTTATAAAAATACAAAATAATAATATAATTCAACAAATTTACACGATTTTCAATTATTTCTAAAAACAATTTTCAGGTACGTACTTGGATGGAACTTTATGGAAATACCCTTGTAAAGCCCAATACAAACAGTTATCTAATCAAAAAATCAGCTCAACTTATAGATATCATTACCGACGAAACAGCTAGACAACACTGTTTGCCTGTTGTTCAACTGGATGCACTTAAATACAAAGAGAGGGACACTATTGAAACCATATTTAAATATTGGAAAAATAACAATGGTTTCAACATAACAATGATGTGGGATAAGAGAGTACGAAACTATTTGGGTGCAAGGTACGATCACCGAAACAATGCATTTGACTGGGATTTACACATGACTCTTCATTACATCGACGGAGGTAAAAGAATCACTAATCAAGAGTACATATATTGGCGGGACACTGGTGTAGCTTACACGTTCTTGGAGACGGATTGCACCGAACCAAATTACACGTTTGCTTTAGCCCTACTGAAAGATGGAGACAAAATAACTGCAATGGACTATTTTGGAGACATTATAAATGGTCCTTTTCCGTGTTTTGGCTTAGACTGTGAAGACGACGATATGTTGAAGATGGGTAACATGCAACCACTTAAACGTTCTGTGGATTTGACTGAGAGAAATTTAACAAGAATGTTCTATGAAATAGAAAACCAAAAGCCATACAAGCACAAAGGTAAAACTGACGATCTCGGGGTTATTATCACTGAACTGCCAAACGTGAAAATCCAAGAAGTAGAAACTACATCAACTAGAGTTAAAGTTACGTCTGAACATTACTCTAGTATTAGTGTTAGTGATGTAGAGATCCACCTTATGCCTCGCACAGCTATGACAGATTACCCTACGTTTGATAGATATAAGAATTTTTTTGATGTAATGTATTGTGGGCATATGTATTTCGAAAAAATGAACTCTAATATAACGTCTATGGTTAAAGACGGAGGCATAGTTTTAATGGAAACTCGAAAATTTATTGTGAACTATAAGAAAAAACAACACGATGAATTCAAAGAGAAATTAATAGATTTAATGAAAAGTTGTAAATGTGTTTCGTCAGAGGATATTGATGTAGTTAAGAATGCTGAAATTAAATTTAATAAACAGCATTGAGTAATAATAATAGTATTTTATTTATAACAATAAATTAGCAGACATTAATTTCGAAATCTATAAACCATAAAATATTAAATTAGAATACTTTGTAACCAGAATTTTGGTTTATAATTAATTTTCAGTTTGAAAAATACTACTAAAAATTATATTACTATGGAGCATTTTTTTATTGTTTGATGGCTTTAGGTTCTTCCTTGTTGGTGACTCCGGAAAGTAAACTTTTGATGCGTGCAATAGCTCTACCAGGATTCAAACCCTTAAAATTTAAATTAAAAATTAAAAATAAGTACATAAATTCAAATATGGTTACACAAACCTTTGGGCATGTTTTAGTACAATTCATAATTGTGTGACAGCGAAACACTGAGAAAGGATCTCTCATTTTATCTAAACGTTCTGCTGTAGCTTTATCTCTGGAGTCAATAATCCAACGATACGCCTTTAATTAAAAAATGTAATTATTAATTTACATTAATGATAATTTTTTATTGAAATATGGTCAATGAATGTTTGCTGTCAGAGGACTTCCAATGCAAATTCAAAATATCCCTCAATTAACTATGAATAATTACGTCAGATAGACAAGTATTATTAATTCAAAGACAGTTCTATAATATAACAGTACATACATTTAAAAATAAATAGATGTATTAATTATAATTGCAACAATTCACAAATACTCTATATTCAATTTCAATACAATAATTATACCTGCATGAGAACAGCCGGTCCGAGATATTTCTCAGAGTTCCACCAGTATGAAGGACATGACGTGGAACAACACGCGCACAAAATACATTCATACAAACCATCCTAAAATATATAATATGCAATCAATTAAAAACATATTTAAATATAGCAGTAATTAACGGCTTACAAGTTTTTCTCTGTCGTATGTATGTTGCAAATGTTCTTTGTTGTTAGCTGGTACTACATCAGTATGTAGCCACGGTTCAATAGAAGCGTACTGTTTGTAAAACAATTTCATATCTGGGACCAAGTCCTTGACAACATACATATGAGGTAATGGATATATTTTCAATGGTTTTGACAGATCAGAATTGACACCACTGGGCAACACGATAAGCATACATACATTACATTACACTATTAAATAAGACAATTCAATTACTTGAAAAATATTGAATACAAACCTAATACAAGCTAATGTATTGACTCCTCCAATGTTCATAGCACAAGAACCACAAATACCTTCACGGCAAGAACGTCTAAATGTCAATGTTGAATCCTCGGAGTTTTTAATTTTGATCAATACATCCAAAACCATAGGTCCACAACTGCAAGTATAAACACAATATACCTTATTTCTCATTATTTATATGCTGTAATACTTACGTATTCAGGTCAACCTTGTAGTCTTGCATTTTTGGCTTGACTTCGGGTGTTTCTGGATTCCATCTATATACTTGAACGGTTTTGATTCTCGGCGTTTTATCTACAGCAGCCCCGTCGCTAGCTGCTAAAGCAGATGATACATGTATCTGCTTGATTTGCTGCAAATAAAATACTTGCAAGGTGAAATTACACAATATTACACAATATCATGAAAAGTTGTACTGACCTGTGTAAAGGGTTGTTTTAGCAAACGTATAATAGACATTTCAGCAAAACCCAAGTTAGCCATGACGGTTAGTTTATTCAAAGATAATAAAATAAAATTATTTGTTTACAGAATGGAAAATAGAAATTGAAACGCCTAAGACAATTTCTTGAGTTGGGATTTAGTATAGACTGTAGAACTATAAAAACAGAAAATACAATGAAAACAGACTAATGATTACAAACATATGATTTTAATTATTGATAATCATTATCATATTAAATCAGTGCAGCCATTTAACCAAGTCTAAATATCTGTGTTATCACTATTATTTTTACGTAACTTCGCCATAATCTATAGATTTAATACAATTAATTATTAAATTACCTACACGTCTAAATGAAGTGTGGGGACTGTGACTTCATCAATTCAGTATTTACTTCAGACACATAATCAAGGTACATGTTGAGGTTTCGAACTTTTGATGTCCGTTCATCACGATATACGTAATTTACACATATCCCATTACTCCACTGTAATCGTTTTTGATCACTTTTACTTACCTACTGAACCCACCCAACTTAGCACCATCGATTAAACATTGCTACACAGTCATATATGTAGTAATTACTTTATAATAAATTTTAGCACTTAACAATTAACTAACGCATCGTCTAGTGTCCTCTTGTGGCTAATTATCGCTGTATTAAACAATTTCAATTATTGAGTTTTACCTCTACAAATAATCACACGTAATTATGCTTTTTTAACTTTTTATCGATTCCAACAAATTAAAGTTTATGATTCATTATAATTTTGGAGATTCGAAATTGCTAGGAAAAATTGATGTCAAAAAGAATTTAAGATTATTTTTTGAGCTCTGAATTAGGCAGGTACCGAAATACCTAAGGTACTTTGACGACATATTTTGTAATCCATATTACAATTATTAATACCATTAATAGGTAGGCACCTACAGCCATTTAGTTAGGTTTATAATTTCCTTGCGAATAATGAAATAATATATTACTTCAAAAACGCAATTACTTAAAACAACTGAAAGTTGAAATTATAATAATTTTTTATTACATTCACACTTAACTAGGTACCAATTTAGTGTATTTGGACGCCGTAATCAGACATGCGGACACTTAAAATCTTTCAATTCTTGTAACACTATATATTTAACCGGGCTTGGTTTATAATCGTTTTTCGAATACAATCATTTTATCATTGTTGTCGAATTTATATAATAATGATACAACGCGATAGTCGGTGTTACGCCGATGACGTGGGTTGAATGAAGAGCGGCGAGACAAAGCCCAAAAATTCAACTCTCTGTATCCTGTCCAATGCTCATACACACTTATAAACTAACATACTATATAGTGGATAACAATATTACTGTACACGATACAGATAAAGTATCAGAAATACTTTTTTGTTGAATACAATATAAATAATTTACATGACAATGACATAACCGACAACGCGATATGATGATTCATATTGCTTCCATTCGTAATTAATAATAATTATAAACAAATTAGTTACCAGTTACCTCGGTCCTCGGTACGACATTACGAGATTGCGAATTTAAAAACATATACTTCATATGATATGCGGTAGTACAATAATATCTGTACGATATATGAATTCTGCAGAAGAAATAAAATGGTTATAAAATCTTTATAATCGTCATTTGTTTATATTATTATCGAAAAAAGTTTAAGCTTGGATATATTTCTAAGTACTATGATTTCTTACCAATTGATAAATTTGATTAAAAGATACAGTAAGTTGAATTTCCATTATATGGTAATGGTTAAAACTCTTCGTCTTCATCATCATATCAATCATAGTCATAATCAGTTCATTCCGTCATTAATTCAACCCTGGCAGTTTCATAATCCAACTATTTTTTTTCTTTTCATCTCACCACTTTCTTATATTTTAATGAATAGTTCAATAATTTTTTCTTCGCTTATTCTATAAAATAACTTGTTTTCAAAAAAAAAAATGTTTTAAAAAATATCACTTTTATAACATAATATATTATGTATGCATAGAAAGAGAGCCAGAAAAGGATAATACTGTCCGAGATCGTTACGAGTATGGCTAGGAATTTGTAGCATTTGCATTTTTTTTCATAATACTCCAGAACAAAGCTTATCAAAAACAAAATTCGATTCATACATCACTGAATTCAAATATACAATTTTTTTTTGCATTTTCTTATAATACTCGTAAATAAATACCCAAGAATGTACTTTTGTGTTAGTTTTTTAGCTTTTATATTTGATGTTTGTTGATTTTATTCATATTCCACATTTTTAGAACATTTATGAACGTATTTTTCAATTTAAAGTATAATTGCTATGGATATATTTCGCATTTTCATACCTAATGAAATGTTATCGTCTTATCGGTATTTTTAAAAAGTAAAAGAAAAGCAAACGATACATAATATGTTATTTGTTTTACATATTATGTATTATGTTTAAAGATATTTTAAGAATTAATTCATTTAAACTTATATAAAAATGTGTTCATTAATAAGTTATTTTTCAATATTAAAAATTATTTCTAGTTGACTTTTACACTTTCAGATGATTTTTTTGTAGCATTTTCATGGCTAAAATGCATTTTTCAAAGCATTATTGGTGAATTTGAAATGCCTTTACTGCTGTAGGTTTTCAATACATCATTTTCTTAGCTTTAGTTATGACTTATGAGCCATACTAGCTAGTTATAAAAGTATTAGTATCTTAAGACAACACAAAATATGTCATTAAAATAATAATTTTGTTTATTTTGAAAACTGTTTTTCTTAAATAATTTATTAGCTTTTATTTTATATTATATATTAAGATTGCTGAGCATTATAGATTTACAGGGTATATACAGTGGTACCTACTATAAATAGTGTTTAATACTAATTTCAATAGTTGACCTTTTAAGTTGTATAAAAACAACAGCCAGGGCTCTGGGCTGTACCTCTTGAGCCCGGACATCAAAGAGGGCTCGGGTTCGGACAAAGCAACTAGCCTCTATATTTTATTTTATTCTTACTTAAATATAAAAATTATTTGTAGTTCAAATTTTTAATTTTAATTTAAAATGTATATATATTATGTTAAAAATTAAATAATGATCCTTTTAACTTGAACCTTTATTTTATTTAACACATTTTGAAGGATAACGATAGGTGTTAATGGTAAGTTCAATATTTGAAATTGGGAAGCAGTCCGGATTAGTTTGTCCCAGGGGGCCTTGATTACTCTCCACGGTTTTGACAATACTTTAAGCTGAAAAAAAGACTCACGTGATGTAATTTCCAAATTATAAACAAAAATTCAATACCAATTTTGAATGAATTAATAATATATAATATAGAAAAGTTATGAAATATCAAACGATATCAGTGGACGTAACATCAGCTACTTTATCTACAGCTGCTTGATGTTTTACTAAAATAACGCATAAATATCGTGTTTTGTACACACGGAAACTATTTTATAACTTTAAATTGTGTAAACGATGTATGTACATGTACATTTAATAACGATGTTTCAGAGGAACTTTGAAGTACTTTGATTAATCCTCGGACACAGCTTAACTTGTATAATATTTTTAAATATATGTACACTAGAATTGTTACAAGTTACAACATAACAACACAACTATTTCAATATAATATTATTTTTAATATCCCGTATACATAAACTTTATAAAATAAAATAAAATTATATCATATAATGAGTACCTTTTTATTTTTTTTATTGTTAAGGAAAATAATATACAATATGTATAGAATAAACAATGCATAAGTGCAAAGAGATAATAAAAAAAAAACCATGAACTAATTAATTTAAAAGTATACTATAGTATCTGAAGTATATAAAAATTTTAAATGCATATACTCGTAAATAAATAAATTAGATAAATAATAAAATGAAAAAAAAAAATCAAGTTTACGCAGGCTCAGCTACGAATACATAAAGTATATTTTAATATTTATAAATTATGCTATATTTTTCAAAAGATATTTACGAAATCGGCGCACTAATAAATTTTCGGCAAAGCGTATTACTGTAGTATTTTACAATTTATACTTGAAATTGAATATGGTGTCGCAAACTACAATCTTTTTTTTTTTTAATAACTTTTAAATTTTGGCGGGCTGTTACGATATATCATGGTATGTATTGCATATTTCAGTACTTATATCTACGTTATACTAGCATATTACAAGCAAAATGGTTGTGTAGGGCAGGGGTAACCAAATAGCGGCCCGCGAACAAATTTTATCCGGCCCGCAGACAAAGAATAAAAAACATATATTTAATATGTATATTCTCATTGCATCCAATTTTCAAGTAATACCTATTATATGTTAAAAATACGTACTTAGAATTTTGATAGCTCACGAAAAAATTTCAGGTTTCTAATGTGGCTCTTTAAAAATATTAATTGGTGTCCCCTGGTGTAGGAGATTGCCATAGGGCCACAGCGTCTTAACAAATATCAATAAAATGCAATATTCTTCAAAATAAATTGTTAAGAATAGCTCCAGGAATTATAAGATATAACGTTTACAGTATTAATAAAATATTTTTGAATAATATTAAAATATCTAACCCCGTTACTCACCCTTAAAATATGTATTTTCATATGCAAATTTCAAATGTTTATAAAAAATAATGATGTATATTTTTAGTTTTTTTATTTACTATAAGGTACTTCTGAGGGATATTGTATATAATTTTTAAACCTCAACTATAATAATATTGAACATTTTACTATACAAAATACTTGTAGTTTATGAATTTTCGGATTTTGTAAACATTTAAACTAAAATATGCATAAAAAAATGTTTGCCTATTTACGAGTATTTAATATATTTTTAACTAGATATAAGAACAAAGTATGTAGGACGTAGTATTGAAATTTCAAGAATTTTAACCCAGTAAATAATTTTTTATCGACTTTTATTGAAAAAATATTTTAAACTAAACAGAAAATTTCTTACGACTTTAAATAGCTCGAAAAAAGTCAAAAATCATACTATGAGTACAAAATGATAATATGACAATTGGTAAAAATGTTAAGTATCTACAATTATTAATTTTTGAATTATAACAAAATAAAGAAGTGCATTTTGTCAAAAACTTGTTTAGAATATACAATTAAAAATACCCCTTTTCTTTAGTTTTTTTTTTCTGATTTTTAAAATAAGTACTGAAATTTTTTACTTTTGATTTACTAGAGTACTAATTATATCCAATTTTCTATCAGAAATAACTCCCTAAGTTTAAATGCAAACTATATTTACCGCCCCAAAAGGTGATGACAGATAAGAAAAAAAAACACATACCTACATAATTGTAAAATCAATACATTTATTGCTCCGAACAGATTCTAAAACATGCACTTATAACCGAATCGACAAATACGATTATGGGTATCGTATTAAATTTCGTTAGAAGTTTATAAAAATCACGGTACAATATTATTATGTTTTGTTATAAATTATAACATAATAAGAGCTATTGCTCTCCTCTAATTTATTTGTCTTTCTTGTAATCTCGTACGCACACACATAATATACATATATACGCAACTACATTATATGATTATGTTATGCGTACAATATGCATACATAACAACTCACATTCTCATCACATTATTATTATTTGTCTTATATTTATACTCCTCTAATCATCACCAACCATCACTTACAAATTACAAGACTGATATTATCTCGAACACTCTATGAAAATCAAATAGTTTTATTGAATTTGTACTACATTGTAATTTATAATAAGCATGTTCTAAACAACGACAATATAGTTATTTTGATTCTGTGTAGGCGAACAAATGAACACCTAATTTAAATTATATAATTATTTTATGGTAGTCAGTAACACATTTTCTAAAGATTTAAAATTTTAAACTATTTCTAAGATATTTATAAGCATATTTTTTAATTTATTTTTTTAAATATTGATAAAATAATATTAAACTCTGTCAAAAAAATAAAATAATAATAATAATAATATAAGACCCCTTAAACTTCCCTTAAGTTTTCTGGAGAATTAGGATTATATTTATTTTAAAACATAAATATAATATAATATATTGTCATATTTTTTTTTATTAATCTATGTACATCATGATTGATAGTATTATAGTAATTAATAACACAATAATATTTTATTTACAGCAATTAGTTTAACATACCTCCGAATTCGTACTTTTAAACTTTAAAGAATAAATAGTAATATAAAATAATAATAATTATAATATAACTAATAATTTAAATCTTTAGAATAAGAGACTGTAGTTCACTTTGCTCAGAAACGTTTTTTGTGTACGTGTGCGCATTGGTATATCATTGAATTAAAATTTAACATAGCGACTTATTAATTGACGATGTACACGATACACTTGGTAGTCTCAACACGTTCAATGATAATAACCAAGAACATTGTCTATAAATTCGTATACGTTGGTTTTTTTAGGATATTACAATTTTTATGCAAGTTATGAGTAGGTATGTAAAAATATTAAAATTTTAAAATACTCTTATCTCGCTTATTAAAATATTAATTGAAATATCATTAAAAAGGCCCAATAATCAACGAAACAAGCATAGAGAATTTTCAAAACTTAAAGTTCTGTGATTGATAAATTCACTGTATTTACTATTAAAGCATTTAAAGCTTTAAAGGTTGATTCTGTTGAACGTTAATTTGCTATGATATTGCACGTAAGTCAAACATAGAATTAGAGAAAACAAATAGTGTGCTGACATCCTCGAAAGTTAGAATTGTCATTCGTACTGATTTCATTGTGACACTTCCGAATTTCATTACACAGCCTCGATATCTTTTAATTCCCAGTAGGAATGTGAAAAAGTACAGATTTCTAAGAATTAGTCTGACGTGTGATTAACTAAAAATAAATAGTTGACTGAAACAAATATGTTTGTGATTTTTAATACAATTATTCAGCCGGGGGCCATTAGTCGTAACTTTTTAGGATTTATCATATCTACATTATATTTACAATTTATGTTTACCTACATGGCTACATATTAAATTATTATAAGAGGACGCTTCATCCGCATGTGTATTGTCTCCGTCTTACAGGCGTATAACACAGTAAAAACCATAACACGCGGGCAAGAAACCACTAGGGCTGTAGTCCCAATTGAACAACCCAATTTTCCCACTATAAAAAGGAAAAGTTAGCAATGCAACATCCTTTTAAATTTTTCAAAATCATTGAAAATCCATTATTTTTATGTTATTCAAACTACTCGTAGAATAACTTTTTTCGTAGTTCTGATATCGAAAAATTATAAGCCATGTTGCAGAGTCCAAAATAGTCTATATTTCTAGAATAAAAATTTGGTTGCTTAACTTAGACTATAGCCCGAGTGGTCCTTACCCGCGTGAAACGGTTTTTTACTTTGTTGTGCCTACGTTTATAAGACTGAGACAATAACGTATGCGGGCGATTATCAGTCTTTAGACTTATCTCTTATGTCAAACGTGATACGTCATACGATACGTATTTATAAGTACGTTGCGATGTCATATTGTTACCGCTGAACTGTTTGAATAATTTAAAATGTTTGAAAAACTTATTAGAGAAAAACCCGATGAATGGCTTTAAAAAACATCTGAAGAAAAATGGCAGTCGGTTTTTAAATTACTCATCGAAAATAATATTGATTGTTCTATATGTTATCAAAAATTGTAGAATTTTCATTTGCACTGCCCGGATCTAACATTGCAGTGAAAAGAGCGTTTTCATTAATAAATAATTATTGGATAACGTCATGAAGTCATTTATGCATCAATACAGTAGAAGATATATTAGTTATAAAGACCAATTTTGAAAATTTACCCTGCCAAGAAATGTATGAAGTATTATCAAAAAACAAAGATCTGCTCATTGGTATGTGCACATAAAAACTAGAAAATATTCATCCTGAAACAAACATCAGAAATGGATAAGTACAAATATTAGTAATAAAAATATTTTAAATTAAAATGTTAAATGGTTCACATAATTAAATATATATTTATATACGTTTTAGATTCAAAATTAAAGAACTTTACTAAATAGATAAGATATCTAAAAATATTACTATCAATTATTTTGCAATAATACATTTTATACATCATTAATTATAAATTATAATTATTATTTATTATATTATCAACATTTGTCGTATTTTTTAATTTCTAATTGTTATAAACATTTATAATACTAATATATTAAAAATATTAAGTCTTACAAAAAAAGCATTATCAAATATTCTTAAAAATAAGAAGGAAGTATTTTAGTGTCTTGGTTTGTAATTTTTAATAAATGGCAATTCTATCATAAGTCATGATGTAAAGCAAGCTATGATACGTATATAACGAACCATAGAAGCATATGATAATACACATACGTTATGTAGTTTACAGTAGAGAGCCTAGTTATCTAGGCTCTCTAGTTTACATTAATTTAGTATCCTCATGCAATAGATAATTTGAATGAATGAATTGGCCTGATATTAGAGGGTAAGGAGTTAGAGGTTAGAGGTAAAACTATAAAACCAATAACTACATTGTAATTATTTATCGTAAATCATAATGTCTTATCGCTGTAATGTAGTAAAGCGACAGTAAATATTTCGGAGATTTAATACGGAAAACAATTTTCTCAAAATTTAAATGATAATGTATTTTTAAATTCTAATGTAGCTATTTGTTGGTGTAGGTACTACCCGTTTTAAAATATTTGTTATGCTTTAAAAAAAAGTAATTAGTGTATGAAAAAAATTATTATAGACAAATTTCGAGCCCTAATCTAAGTCTATATATACGCTACTATTTAATAAGTACTTTTATAAATGATCTATGGATTGTAGAGCTTATATAACAAGTAAAACCTATACTTACAATCTATACACTGTAACATAACGTATACTTATTTAATAAATGCATACATCACATATGTCATTGTGGCAGCAATACTATTATATCGACCTAATATGGTGACGATATCTTAAAACTATCATACTATCATATTAGCCATCATTATGACGTAACACCATCGCGTATTACTATAATCGTGTGGAGTGTGGACAACATGGTTTGCACTTAATGTATACAATTTTTATATACTGTCTTACTAAATGTATTTATTTTTTTATGGTATTGCAAAACATTATTGAATATATTTTTAAGTTTTTTCTAAAAAACATTTCATGAAAAAAGATCAAGAGGGAATATTACACACAACTGTCTATAATAAATCAAAATTTAAAAATTCTATAATAAACACAATAATAGAACGTGATTGTTAAACATTTTTTAATTGTTTTGCAGTTATATGTTAGCAAAAGACACAATTAAAATTGTTATCACGCATTCACGTATAGACTTTGTTTGCCTATCATAATAAATAAGTAAATGAAAATTATTTGAAATACCTATGAATGCTGAAGCCCATACAAATTTTATTATTTTTTTATTTTTTAATAAGTATAAATATATTTTTTTAACTTTTAACTCTGAACCACAGATGAGAGAAAAACCATTCAAACCTTGACATTTTTATTTCATTATTATTTGGATATACACTTTAAGAATACATATATATTAATTTTTATAATTATTGTTTAGGCTTGCAAAATATTTAAACGGTCAAAAAATAAAATCCAAGTACTAAAATATAATTTTTTTTTGAATATTAAAACTCAAATAAAATGTAATAAATGTTTTAGGTATAATATGCAACATATGTTACACGTGGCTAAACTAAAAAATAATACTTCACACTAAAATAAAGATTTTAATAATTCAGTCACATTTTTTTGTTTAAATACGTAATAAATCATTTTTTTGGTATATATTTGTGTTTTTAAGTTCATATACTTATCTATCATTAAGTATAATGTATACATCACTTTATATTTAATAATATTTAACATTTATTGACTTACTTGTCTAGTTGAAACCCTCTATTATGTATGTATACTTTGCACCTTAGCGCATACAGACTTTTGAATGATGCGATGTCTTGAATAAACAAAGAAATATTTGCGGTATAAGCGTATAGTCGATACACGAGAAATTAGCATATAATATATTTATTACTCATTTTGATTTTCAAAGGGCGCGCTAATTGAATAACAATGTACATATCAAGTTATACCGATATAATACCCATATATTATATAAATGTAATACCTTCAAATTCTTATGACATTGTGTTTGATAATTAATGTAAAATCGTCTTCAAAACACATCGAATATATAAGTAAACTAATTTAACTGACATTTGCAAAACTGGACAAAAACTAGACACACTTTCTTGGTTCACTCATAACTTCTTATCATTAAGGATAAAGGTTCTCTAAATACTTGTAATACTTGTCGAACCTCTATTTTTGTGTAACACACTAATTCTTCGACGAATGAGCTAAAATACAACCACGATCAAAATTCAGAATTGTCTAAATTACAGGGGTTTTATCGATTCCATGCGATATTTGTCCATATTAATTTCGCCGAATATTTGTTTATGTTAGTTATATAAAAATATATTTTTTTAATAAACGATATTGGCACGCCCAGTTTACCAGAATTTTTTTTTTAAATAAAAACATTTCAAAAAATAATTTATTGTTGTAAACAACGAAAAATATAATACGTGTATACATATTATAAAATACAAAAAAAACCAATTAAATACAATGTAAGTTGATTTATTTTTTTAAATAATGATTTTATGTCAGTTTTACATAAGTTAATCTATCATTTTTTTTTTACTTAAATAATCTTTAAAAATGTTTGTCGCATATTTTTTTTTAATTTCATAATTTTTATTTTTGCTTAATTTATTAATGTTTAGCCCTCTTATTAGTCTTATTATTATACAAGAATCAGTTAGTGTCTTTAAATTTAATATACAAGTCAACAAAAATAATATGACTTTTACTTACTTTTATTACTAATATTACCAATGTACCTGTAGGTAATAAAATATGACTCTTTTCGATAAAACTTTTATAGATTATATAATGATTAAGATTTGTAAAAACCGATGCGATAATAAGCAATAGCTATGTATATCATATGTTAGGTACAGTTAGACAGTAAGTAAATAATTTACAAATATTTAGTGGATTAATAGCCAGCGGAATCAATATGTAAAAATATTTGGTGGAGTTAAAAAGGTAAAAAGGTCATTTCGACACAATTCATATACGTCCAAATTATATATACTATATGTTTAATGTAACTTATACAATTATGAACACAACTTAAATTTTTTTTTTGAAATTTTCTAATTTTTAAAAAATATCCACTTATTACAATTTTTATAAGTATAAAATATAATCTTATAATATGGAGTAAAAAAAACTAACTATGGTTGAACTATAATAAATGTAAAATTACAATTTTTTCACGCAGTAAAAGTCCTATGTTACATTATTATTATCAAATTAATAACTATCCTCTTGAAAGATGTTATTCTATCGCAGTTTGAGATATATTTTTTGTAATCTGATTTGTCTTTCAAAAATAATCTTAAATAAAGCGTAGGTATAAGATGTATTAAGATGATACTTAGTTGTATAAGACTGCCAAAGTGGGAAAGGAAATTTCACTTTAATTTTTATTTAATGATTTTAAGTAATAGCATTGAGTATATATAGTATAAATACTATAAAAAATTTAATTTTAATAAATAAAATTATACCCGGTATGTAATTTAGATAGACCCATGTAAGATATGTCATACAATTTGATGTATGATTATTGTTTATATATATATTTACAATTTACAGTCAATGTGTAGTATAAATTACAACACATACACACGTATTGACTGATTATGAATGACTCGGTCATTTGTAGATCAAATCATTGTTGATCAATCATTAATTTTTAGTTGACAATATAAACAAAAAAAAAAACAGTAAAAAAAATCCGTCGGATTTAATTTTTAATTTATCATTGGTTGATTATACTTCAATAATCATAATTATTTCTTGTGATGCAATTCCTAAGTTTAGAAATAATATACTTATATAACATATTATAATAAATTGGGCGATTCTTTTAACAGTAAACACTAATTATCTTGAAAATAATTCATTTTTTGAGCAGAGAAAGATAAATGTATCGGTTTTACAATGTTATTGTACGTAGTTTTAAAAAAAAACTATCTATTGAATTTTTCATAGCGAAAATGTGAAAATACTTATTAGTAAAAAATACATAAATTGAACTTTGAGAGAGTGGGTTCTAAAAGGAAGTATAAAATTAGAAACAAAATCGGTTCTTTAGTATACCTAAAGTATTTTTAAATTTTATTTTATAATATTTTTCAAAATAAATGAAGAAACACGAATATTTACGCAAACCCCAATATTTGAATTATTTGTTTTTAGATTTTATTTTTTTAATTTTTTATTATTTTTTTAACTTAAAAATAAATAACAGTAGATACTTGAAATTTTCACGCAGATATTTATTTTTTCTATTCACTGCGATGTATATGTTATGGAAAATTATATTAAACGGAAAATAACGTTATTCGCCGGTGATTAACATTATTTACCAATAAATGTCGAAATTATCATTATTTTCTAACCGAATACACGGGTAATTTTTTTAGAACAGATATTGTACATGTGAATCTAATAATATTAATTGAAAAATGATGAAGATATTTTTAAAAAGAGCAACAATGTATTATTATTTATTTATTTTAATAAGTTGTACTTCCGAGACGTTTACTGTTATACAACTTTTCAGTCCCGCGACAGACACGTTTATTTTTGAAACCTGTCTTATAGTGACAGCGCTAATAATTTTGAGGGCTTGCGACAGAATTATTACCATCTATTTTCCTTTGTGTCAACTGTCTACAATTTGTGAAATTACAGATTGTTGAAATTAACAATAATCTCTTGACACATTTTTGATTTTTAAACTTTTTAATTAAGATTACTATAATCTTTAGTAGACAAAAAAAGTTATTATCATCCCGTTAGTTTATTTTTTTTTTTTTCATTTAAAGTTATACGAAAAGTGTATACGTCAATAGCCATTTTAAACGGGACATACTGCATTAGTTGTGCACATACTGAAGTATAATCAGCTTAATCATTCTTCATTAAATTTATTTTCAAATGTAATATAACCAATGTTGAGCCATCACCATAAAAGATACCTTATCTGTGCCAGATAAAGTTTTATTAGTTTACCCACGAATTACACATTTTCGACAATTAGTTTAGCGGTCACTTTATCATTGCTTGTTAGACATCTATTTTACAATCGACATTTCCCATTCTATAAGGTTATTAATGTTAATAACCGGAAAATAACGTTATTTTTCGATATAATGTCATTTACAGTAACAATACAGCCCAAATACACTGATAAAGTAGATACTGCATTTTAAACTTGTTCATTTTTTCCCAGGCGAAGTCAGGTTATTCGGGTAGTAAGTGTATTATAATAAAATATCTTTAAAAATTTAAACTTACTGATCGTCTTTACTTTGATTAAAGTTTTACGTATGCAATTATTCATCATTAAATTGCTATTTAAAACATCCATAACAGATGACGCTTTCGCCACTTCCTCGCATTTTTAATGTTATCTATGTCACAAATATATACAAAAATATATAATATATATAGTATATACATCAAAATTGATGGAAAAATGTTTTTTAGAATTTTTTGAATGACAGAAACATATATTTTAAATTTAATATTGTAAGAATTTATTGGTGAATAGAATTTCCTATATCAATCTGAAAGTTAATAAGTTATAATATAAATATGACGTTATAGTATTCAAAATTTATAATATAAGCAGATCACTAATATTCACAAAAAAAAAAAATATATGCTACAAAATAGGAAATTAAATATAGTATGTTCAAAAAAAAAAAAAATAAAAAAAATACTTGATAAATTTTAACGATAAATGTAGTAAAAAATCATGATATGTATCTTTTATCATATATGTAAGCTTATATACAATTTACAGGTGGGAGGAGATGGTCACTTTGTTCGAAAAAAATAGTTAATTATACATGGATGTACCTACGATTTAGGTTTAATTAAGCTGCTGTAGTCTGGCTATATATAGACTACGGACTTCTGTGGCCTACATTATTCAACGAGTTTAATACAATATTCTAAGTGGATAGTCAAAGGTATGTTACGCTACATTTTTGTAGTGTAGTTCAGTGTATAAAACTAATCTATATATATATACGTCATATTATATTATAAATTATAATTTAATATATAATGATAGACAAATTTAAATAATGTTACCTATTACCCAGCAATTATTCGAAGCTTGCAGTGTATTTATATTATGTTTTATGAATTGAAGACTTATGAAATTATGACGAATATCAATATACCTATAGATTTATTGGCATAGTCAAAGGAGTTTTATAGGTTCGACCCCTCTTCATTCCATCTTATGGATATTATCATTTATGGTTGTGGTTAAATATGTTTTTATTATTTCATCGCTTTACGTATATAATATTATAAGATTAATGTTTTTAATAAATTTGGTTGAGTCTTCTAGAACAGGAATCTTCAATCCATAGCTCAACCTGTGTTTATGTAAATCCTGAAAATATATTTTAAGCACAGCTAGTAATCTTAAATTAATTTTAATCATTTTATACATACATTTTTATTAGAGATGGTCTACGGTTCTTTTTTATCCGAAATAAGTGGACTTTGCCTTAAAGGGTTGAAAACTCCTGCTATATGGAAAGTAGTTATAATTTTATATAGATGATTAAACTGGTCAAGATTAAGATGGGCGATACCACGTCCGCGGATCTACGAATGTGAAGCTGTTGACAGCTTAAACAATTATTCCAGGGACATTTATACTTTTTAATCATTAAAAAATATTAAGTTTTAAGACAAATTTATGTATTAACAAAAAATAATATACTACAGTGATCAATAAGTTTGGAAACAGTTATTGAACTAAGTGGAACTGATAGTTATATGATATAATTAATGAGGTTATTAAATATTTTATATTATAAATGTACAACAGTATTATATGTTATTGCTCCATGTAAGTATTAAAATATGCATACAGTAACTAAGAATTTTCAAACTTAATGAACACCAGGTATTTATTAGGCATCAGTACCGTTCAGTAGCAGTTGCAAACGAGTTGTTCTAGTGGATTTTTCGGGGTTACACGAGTTGTGTCCGGTTAATGTTTTTTGGATACACGAGTTTTGTTCCGCTGACAAAAAAATATAGATGTATACAAATCTAGAAATTTTTCAATTCTCCATTACAATATTAGGTACACAAATATATTATAATTACACATTTAATAACATAATACATTTTGTTTAATCATATATTAATTATTAATAATACTAATAATAATAATCAATAGTAATATGTTACGGATATATTATACAAAAATAAATATGAAATAAAAAATTTGAAATAAACGGCCATATTGTCATATTTAAAATTAATAATAATTAAAAATATAAATGATCGAGAAAAAATTTAAATGAAACTATTTTTATTAATTCAAATCTAGAAACTGCTCCGTTCTTATGAGCATATAAATTTATATTTAGAAATAAATGTCATTAATGTGTCGTCTTTGATTCTTTTCAAATTGAAAAAATATTGAGACGATTTGAATAGAACATATTGAATTAAATTTGGAGAGTTAAATGCATTAGAACTGTTAGTTAAGTGTAACGTTGAACTAAACTATTCTGCCTATACACAAAGAAAAATAAGGTATGGAATAACTATGCCATTATATATTATCCATTATATAAATTGCAAATTTAAGAATTTTTGAATTATTTGAAATATCACAAGACACATCAGGTCAAACACAAATGTATTTTAAAAATTTGCCTATTTCGAAAGATTGATCCTTATTTTCTGCGAATAAATTAATTTCTTGAACTTTTCACCACCAACTTTGACCGAGATGTAAAAGACGGCCATTAACTTGTATTCTCATGGGAAATTTATGTAATTTATATTAGTATACATAATTTGTTATCTTTATGTTCAATGATGAAGATTGGTACATTCACTACAATCGTTGTAACTCTACTACATACACTTTAATATCTCCAAACGAAAAATAAAATATTATTAAGATAGTAAAATCTATATCTACATTTCATTATAATTTTTAAGGATACAGAAAGTGTACCTGAGTATTTTTTTCTATCTGAATTCAACTCGTCTATCCCTCTTTTTTTGTTAGGATGCAATTCCTGTATCAGTAATTTTATCGGGATACAACTCGTTAAAAGCGCTATTGTTTCGATTTTCGTAGATGAGTAGGGAATAAATAGGTAAAATAAGAAAAAATTTGTCATGGTGCAACTTGAAATGATATGTTCAAATCCTCGCTACTTCAGTAAATATAGTTACTGCGTTGTTACCAGACAATGCTTTTGACTATTTCCTGTTTTAAGAATATATTTACACTATTTTCCCTCGAAAGATGGCGAATATTGACAAAGAAAACATTTAAATTTATTAATAATATTACTTTGTTAAATATTTTATTTATTTTTGATATAGTTTTGACGATTTAATCAAAATTAATAAAACCAAAATGGTAGTAGGTTCCTTCTAACATATATATATATATATTTAAATTGAAAATTTATGTGTATAGATTATAATATAAGGTATATTAAAAATATAGAAATATAGTTGTGTGTGTGAAATAAAAAAATACATAGTGAATTAGAGAAGAGAAAAAATAAAACAACACAAACATTAAAGCTTCATAGTTTCTAATTCTCACAAAAATAGTTTTGAGTTAAAACAAAACAATTAAAATTATAATTATCATATAATTTCATCAAAATTTTATCTTCAAGCAGTTACCTGTAAAAAAATGAATGCGTATCTTTAATATATTTAAATAGTCATTATAAAAACTTAATATGATAAATATTGTATTAAATTTTCAAGTTTTACGACTGAGCGAAATTTTTTTTATCGATATTATTAATAGAAAAAAAAGGGGAAAGTAGGTAAACCGCTCAGTTGTACTGTATAGGTGTCGAGTAAACCTTGTCATCGAGAAGTAAGTCACTGTAATATATTTGTTATGTTTTAATTCAATGATACTTGATAAAAATCAATTTATTATCTTTATCAATAATAGTTCAATTGCATGCAAAAAAACGACTGAGAACGAAGACAGTTACCCTTATCAACCTATATTACTAATTATATCTTATGTTATAATTTATTGCTACTAAATTAATTTTATTATTAGTAATACAGTAAGTTGATTTTACTTTTACCGATTAAATTGCAATTGAAATGTCATTAGAAGTATAACTTGTATTAATTGATATAGGTATCTATATGTTAAATTATAAACGCTCAAGAATACATTTTTAAATTACAACAAAGTAACTAAAATCATTATTCTTTGTTTCAAATTTGAATTTATGATATCTATAAAATAAAAACATGTTACCTACTATTAATGAGAAACTTTGTATTAAGTTTTCAATCTTTTACTTTAAAGGAACTAATAATTTAAACTACAAAATTATTTATAAATTTTCAATATCGAATTATACGAATTTTGTCAACATTTAAACTTCAAATGTTTACAGATAAAATTATGTCTATACGCATCTTAAATATTTTTAAATAGTTTTAAATTATAATACCTACATTCAACTTATAAAAAATCTTTTTTTTCGATTTTCAAGCTTTTAGATGAAGCGAAAAACTTTTGATCCACATTTATTGAAAATAATAATAACAAATTACATAGGTATTTCAAACGTCTTAAAAAAAAGAAAAAATTAAAATATTTTGAACATTTTAAAATAATATACATATACGTGAGAATAATATAAAATTGAAAATTATAAATCTTTAAAGTTATTTATTTTTTAATTTTATCAAAAACGTATAATCGATTTGGTCAAATACTAGTTTTGAATAAAAATTTCCGATTTTCCAAATTTTTTTTTCCTGATTATTTGAAAAGTACTCGGAAATTTTTAATTTTGAGTTTCACAGACCATAATTCAAAGTATTAACTAGATCCAATTTAATATTAAAAACCACATTTAAAATAAAAATCGAAACATTTTACTCCCTTTCTTCCCTTCCTCCGGAAAAAAAGGTGATGGACAAACACAAGAATAAAAACACTAGAGAAAAAATTCCACTCAGAATCTAAAAAATAGCTTTTATAAGTAGTTTTACAATTCACTTTTAATTTATTTATCACTTCATGAAACTACACTATTTATAACTTTAAGATAAAGACAAATTGATTTTAATGATTATTCCTTTACACACTTTACACACATCGATTTTCAGAATGGGGTTCAGGAACTCAGGGTTTAGGTACATAGACGTTATGTAAAACTATATATTAAATTACAAATTAAAGTAGACGTAAGAAATATTTAAAGTACAGTCTTTATTATAAAAAATATTTCTGTTGTCCGGGTCAGAAAATTAGTTAATAAAATAGGCTTAAAACCTTATGAATGGGAACTTATGATTAAATGAAAACAAAAATAACACCCAACTCGTTGTAGGATGTCTCTTAATTCCAACTGAGCATTAAAAATACGTCTATAAGTATAATATTACCTATATATATTCAAATTTTGTATTAGAAATTCTCTCCCTAGAAAAATATACTTACATAAATATTTAACCATAATTTGAAATAAAGATTAAATATATAAGTATATGATGATTAATCAATTCTCATATGTTATGTTATCAAATACCCGCACCCCTTTAGCTTTATTCTTATAATTTAAATATACACATATAGTTATTAACTATTATATACGATATACCTATCATAAACTATACGTAGGATTTTGCAATTTAGCAATTTTGTGCAACAAATACTAATTTAGTTGCAGTAACATAAAAAACTTGGTCCCCACCGCTTTAAATTAGTCCTAACAGTCATTCATTACTTCTTGGTATAACATTGGCTATTTGTCCTTCAAGCGAAAATTCTTTAATAATGAGTCCTCATGTATAATCAAGTATATATTTATATATAAATATATAACTAATTTATAACATCACTCAACTTTAATTTTGTAAATCACATTTATTAAATCCATTTGTTTTATTTAATATTCAAAAATTGACAATTGTACTTAAATGATGTGTTTTAAAATTATTGAATATCTCGTACAAAAATCTAATATTGTTGAAAAAACATAATAATATATTAATTTACTAGATTAAAGTTAAAATACTATGAAAGTAGGATTTATTAATTTAATTGCTAAGTTTAAAAGGACGTTGTACTCGTATTATGTGTTGCTCCGTCTTACTAACGAATATCACACCAAAATATACGTTCAGCAGTTCCAATTGAGTGTATTTAGCTTAAATACGAGTTAAATATTAGAGTGAAATAACCTATTATTAAACTTAAAGGTATGAACATTAACTATGTTCTATCAACGGGTTTTAACAATATTTTAATTTTTAAATGAATAATGAGGTTTTTTAAATAATATTTTACACTCATAATTCGCTTAAATATTGAAATGCCGTAAAAAACTTACAATAGAATATAGATAATGTTCTGACCTTTAAGTTTGATTTTAAGTCCTTTCACTTTAATATTTTAAGTTAGCACACAAAATTGGAATAGCTGAACGTAATTTTGATGTAATATACCAGTACCTATGTGTTAATAAGACAGAAACAGTAAACGCGATATGACGTCTTCTTAAAATCTTATAAATTATATATTAATATAACAACCATTAAACCACTAAGGTATGTGCACACTTATATATAATATAAGATATAAGCAGGCCTAGATATAACCAGAAAGTTATCAAGTTTAATTCAATAAGCCACACTAAATTCTGGTAACAATTGATCGAACCCATTTAATTGTGTTTTGAGCTGTTAAACGTTCTATGAATGATGACTCAGTGAGCCTATACTAAAGAAACTTGTTACAAATGATGTAAATTAAATTACATTTTCAAACTTTTTACTCACAATAAAAGTTTTATCATACACAAATCAAATAAAAACTAAAAAGTAGAAAATTTCAATTGTTTATAATAGCTCAAAAATTGTCGAAATATTTAAATCATATCTAGAAGAAACTAAAATAATTATTTGTTAAAAATTTCAATTCTTGACAAATATTGAAGACGATTTTATATTATAATTAAAAAGCAAAATCATAATTTTTTTTTAATACGAGTGTGTCAGTTTTTTTTGTATTTTTAAAGCTTTTTGTTTTATTAATTAATGGAAAATATCTACATTTGACTCCTTGTACACCATGGATCAAATTTACAACCAGAAATCTGCACTCCCAAACAGTCAAATTTCAAAGTAGAAGATTTAATCATTTTAGCTGCTCCTAAATGTGACGTCTTTTGAGAAAAACACATCATTATAAAATTATTACATTCACCAATTTGCTTAGACTCAAATATACTAGTATAAAAATAAAGTTGTTATAACTATTTGTTTAGAATAAAATTAAAGCATTGTCTAAATAAACACAATTTAATTTAAGTATTTAATCCAAATTTCAATTAACTAATTAGTTTTATTATTTCAAATTTCAATGCTGACTTGGAGTATTAAACCCTTATGAAATTTAATTTTTTATATTTTAATATCTTGTTACACATACAAAATGTATTATTCGATAATTAATAAATCCTATTTATTAAGAATAAAATAAGCAATAGTTTAGTGTAACATGGATTATATAAAATAATGACATAAGCAAAATTGATGTAAATAGAATATGATTATGGACAATGGTTATTTGTAACTGTTTTTGACAAGTAGCTGGTGAATAATATAAAAATCCTACATAATTAACTTATACTTGTATGTACAACTTAATTTTGACATAAGATTATATAAGTAATAACCAATAACTAATAATTAAACAACATAGTATATACTAATTACTTAGTACATTAAAGATTATTAGATAGACTTTAATTTAATTTATGTATTTCATTGAATAATATTAAATTATTTTATACCATTACAAAGGGTAATACATTTTAATTATTAATTTATATCATGCAACATAAAATCTTTCATGATTCTATAATTAGTTACCAATATTTTTTTTTTCATATTTATTTTTTTATAGATTCCTAAGAAAATATGAATTTCACTTTCAATAGTTTTATAATTATTTAAGAATTGTATATTATTTTTTTTTTATAATTATTAGTTATACACACATTGACTTTAAATAAAATATGATGTTCATACAAATACATAAATGCTGTGACTACATTAAAGTTAGACCACAATGCATACATTCCTTGCCAATCTGTTACTACAGTTGAGGTGCATATATAATAATAAAATATGGTCTATACCTCGATCTATACATAATAATAATAATATCAAATTAATTAATTTTACAAAGTATTCTAAAAACTATCTATGATATTTTAATGCAATAATTACAATAGATGATTTTGTTAACATGGAAATATGTATGTACTTACTTTTTATTTAATAATATATGCCAATACTGTTTAAATTTAAATACCTACTTATAAACTATCATGATTTATGATACATTAATGGTTACAAAATGACTAGCAATTCTCAAGTATGCCAAGATTAGAGCTAAATAATAGATTTTTTTCATAAATAAAATAATATTATATAATGATAAGTCATAAAAAATAATATTCATTAAAATATATGCTATAAAAAAATAACGAAAATTTTAACACCAGAATAGGTTGTAAAAATATTCAAGAAGCATTCATGCATAGATTTGACTACTATACCTATAATATACTATCATATTCTTTCATATAATTTATATGATATGTACATCTTTGATAAAAAGTATAGAATATAGTCTATAATATAGTCTATAGTCAAGATGAACAAAGATAAAATATAAATTAAATTTATAAATAGTTTATACTGTGAAGTTGTTTAGGTACATAACATTTCAAATTATTAAGGACAACTTTAGTTCATAAAGAAACCTTTACACAAAAAAAAAAAAAACAATTTAATACATTTACAAGATTAATTGATTATAAATTATATACAACCATCAATTACAAAATAACTTATTCCAAAGCAAGTCTTACAAGTTTTTACATTTTAGTATTTCAATTAAATATATTAAAATATAAATACAATTCATGAATCAAGAATTGGATATATTATTTGAAATATCTTCAAGTTGTTTGATGACAGTCATAATTTAAATTAAATTTAACAAATGACTTATAACATTCACTTTACAAATTAAGTTGTTAAAAATGGCTTATTGTTTGTTAATATTCATTATGTTAAAACAATACTGGTATAAAATATGCAATACCATACAAGTATTCACTGCTCAGCAAAAAATGAGAATTGAAAATAATATCAAAACTATGTTAACGATTATTTATTAATAATTATAGAATCCAAAAATAATTATTTCAAGTAATACCTTATAATTCATTCTAATGGGTTACTTTGGAAAATAATTGCTTTTCTTAATAACAAGAATATTAGTAATACACTAACCTATATATCGATAAATTTTTTTGTGAAATACAAATTATAATAGTAAATCGTCTTATATTAAGTCAATTTAATCAAACATTTTATAACCATTGTACAAGTATTAGTATTATAAGATACAAGACAGTATAATATTAACATTGCTCATGTTGTAGGTTTAACATAATATCATTTTTTTTAAAAAGCATTTTTGTAGTAATAACTTAAAAATATCTATTAACAGAAATAGCAAACAACAAACAAAAATTATTTTTAATAAAAATACCTAAATTCAATATAAAAATTCTAAATAACTAATTTAATTATACCCTAAGTCTTGATTAGGTACTAAAACCATAGTAAAATTTTCTTATCACTATAATTCATACATTTATACATTACTTTATCCATTATTATAATATGCAATTTTTAGTATACTTCTTAATTTATTTTTGAAGAGCATTAACAAAATATTCATAGTGAAGACATTTAAACTGCTAACCAAGTGTATTCTGATTAAAAATAATTTTAAAAAAAAGAGCACATTCATTAAAATTTTAATTCATTTGACAATGAACACTTCTATAAAAAATCTTAACAATTTAAAAAATCACAATATAAAAAAATTATTGATTTTAGGAATATAAAATATATATCAGACATGAGAATTGAAAATGGGTAATAAAAAAAATATCGTAAATGAAAAATGAAATAATAAAAATTTAAACGATTTGCGTGTTAAAAACTTTGGATAAAACAATTTTATCACTTGCGCGTTTTAATATTAATTTAAGACGTAAGACCTTTCTGAAAAATAATTTCATTCAGACATCATGTGTTCCTGGACATGGCCATCAGAACTTCAGAAGTGAAGGGGTATCACTATTTACTGTATGTTTGTCAGCGGCGCTCACATTCTATCACCAGACGTTGCACGTTAATGAACCTTATTACTACATTATTAGTTACGCCAAAAATTAACGACTTATAAATAAATAAAAACAGACTACAGCAGTACATATTTTAATAACATACAATTGTATTACCAACAACGATCATGACTTGGATTAAAATAGAAATATTAAATAGACAATTAAAAGATAAGAAAATAATTCTAAAAATAAACTTAATCCAGACAGTGTCTTTACTCTTCCATTTATAAAATATGGACCAAAAATCAATTTTTAAATTAATCAATTAAACAAATACTGAAAAATTCCATTTAAAACAAATATAAGTTAAATGTAAAATTATATAATTTCGTTTTCGTGACAAAAAAAAAATAATATAATCAATCTTTAAAAATAGTGTTGTATTCGTCATTCGTTATTTCCCGTAATAACAACGAACAGACCGTCATAATCGTAACTGGTTTTAACCTTTTAACTAGGTATAAACTAATTATAAATCGAACTATTGTGATCTTTAAATTGTTTAAAAATAGCAGCCCAACATGGTATTACCGTGAGTTACGAAATTAGCTTTCACAATGATCTCAGAATGGACAAATGATAACTCTGACAGATCAAAGTGAAAACCAGCTTCGCATCAAATAGTATTGGAAGTAGAAAATAATACAATGATTATAATTTGGAAAAGTAAAATAAAATGTACATTATATAAAGAAAAAAATTGATAGTAAAAATAATAAGGTAGGTATAATACGGTAATATAAAATAAAATATTACGAACTTACTGGAGGATTTCCTAGTTATGAAATACATAGTATACGTACTGCGTTGCGCACACATACCTATGAGACATGAAACCACGTGTTCCGTTTCCAGTGTTTCCGGTCGATGCGCGAGACAATAGACGCCTGGCGATCCGACGTCGTGTGCTTAGCCCGTCCGACAGCGGTCATCACATCAGATTGACAACTAGCTACGACTTGTAAAAACGATTTATTTAATTACAAAAAAAATTTTTTCGAAGTACGCCGAAAATATAGCACGTAGGTAAATAAAAAAATATGATAACCGTATAGAGAAAATTCATCGGGAACCGAAAAATAGTGCAACCGTATCCTGGTGGTGGGAGGAGGGGTTGAGAAAAACTTCGACGAAATAAAATTTAGAAAAAAAAAAAACAATTTTTAATACACGCGCGGACACACTCACGGTTCGGCGCTGAGAGCGAAATAACGTCGACGCGGAGCAGAAGCGTCGTCAGAGACCGCAGACACACGCACGCAGACACCGCAGACACACGACTCGCAGGCAATAAAACAAAACGGCGACTGCGAACCCGATACCAACACTACCGACCGCGCGACTGGCAGCTCCGTATGAATACAGTTTGAACACGTACGCGGCGGAAGGCCGCGTTCGGTTGGTACCACGGTATTCTCCCACCCCCCTACCACCGAATAAATATCACGTACACCGGAGCGTTCACGCGCGCGCGTTAGCCGGCCGGCCGGCCGGCCGGCTGGGTGGCTGGCTGGGTGGATGGCTGGCTGGCTGGCTGGCGGCTCGCTCCGCGCACGCAAGCGCAAGTCGTATTGCTCGTTCTCTCTCGCACCCATCACGCACTGTCGGACGGACGGACACGGCCCGCCGACGGGAAGACGAGCGAGCAGCGTTCGCGGGGCGCCGCCAAACCCCGTCGATCGCACACACGGTGACCGTCGTCCGTCGGCGGCGGCGCAACCGTCTCACCCGCTCGCCTACCGCGCCGTCCGTCGCCGGTTTCATTCAGAAAATAATTTACTTCCCTCTTCACCGCGCGACGACGACGACGGGATGGGTGGGCGGTGTGTGTAATGCGTGTGTGTGTTTTACCCGGTGGGGGGCGTATGGCATCGCGGAAAGGTGGTCGACGATCGGCGGAGGGGTCGGCGAACAGCAGACGTACGAACGAACGAACGCGGGCGGCGCCTCCCACCAATCCACACACACGCACACGTCGCAGCGCCGTTTAATAAGCGACATTCTTTTTATTCATACACGCACACACACACATACACAACCACCGACAGCGTCGTTTTTATGCGTTTCCCGTCCTGGGCAATACGCTCGTCTGGAAGGCGTTGGTGTGTGTGTGTGTGTGTGTGTTCCTAGGCCGCGAGTGACGTCATCGTAGGAAAAAATAGTCCAATGCGACAAAATCGCATTACTGATGAATTGCCACGTGCTCGGGACCGCATACGATTTAATACAATATTATACAACGATATACCGTACGCGCGCGTCGAATCATCCCCAGACCCAAATAATGCGTCGGCGCTAATTAATTTATCCTCACTAAGAGAATGGGACATGTTACTCGTCGGTGGTGGAGGTGGTGGTGGTGGTGGTGTCGACTGGATGTGCTGGCGGTGATGGTGGCGGTGGCGGCCGCGGCGTGTTCGTTCGGGACCGGCGTGGCGTTTCACTGTGGGGTGGTTTGCTGTGAGAATTTATCGATTCGGTCGGTCGAGATTTCTGAGTAACGGGCGATGAAAATTCGCAGAAATACATTGTTGTACACACTCACGCACATACACACACTCACGGGTGCGTCGCGTCGCGCCCGCAGTGATGTGTAAAATAACAATAATTTATATAAAACAGTCGCCGATCGACCGATGATGATGGCGAGGTTCGGTGAAACGGAGGCAATAAACATTCCACTCGAACGATGCATTCACCACCGCAAGCCCGGCGCGCACACAATATATTACACGCGACGCCATCGGCGGGAATGTTGCGCACAGGTAATAATAACATATTATATTATTATATTGTTATTTATTGTGTTGTATTATAGTCGTCATCCGTCGTCAAGACTTGCCGGTTTCGGAACGCGAACGGACCGACATCATGCCGGACTATTGGGGGACAGAGAAAGAATGAGAGAGAGTGAAAGAGGCGGATAACACGTTATAATAATAATATAATAAAGTACCTAATAATAATAATAATAATAATATAAAATACGTAAAGAGTGAGAACCGGAGAGAAGTTTAAGAATTGGAACTCAGCCATTCGAATGGCCCAAAAGTGTGTCCCGGTCGTATTAATTAGGTTTAATTGAATATGTACGCGACGGCGTAATGAATCGACGATACGATTCGCTATGGGGAGAGAGGGTCGCGTTTCCCTCGGACAGAGACTAGAGAGGCGAAGGTTGTTGTCGGACAGACTAAAATTAACGTCTGCTGGTGCCCCGGCGATTATAATATAATATTATAACAAATACAATATTCGGTTTAGTGGTTTTTAGTATAATATACTACTGTTTCGTGTCAAACGTCGGTTGTACGATTTCATTGTTGTGCGCTTTATCCACGACAGACGGTGGTGGTACACACGATCGCAAAATTGTCCTCGTGAAAGTTTTTAAAAACGAAAGGTAAGGTCAATAAACGACGAAAAAGGCGAATTCTTCGAAGAAGACTACTGTTACTACAACTACTACTCCACCGCTATTTTACTACTATGCTACAATTACTATTACTACTATACGTCTAGACGATTCTGCTTCCAATTACCACTACGTATATATATATTATATTATTTATGTGTGTGTAAAAATAATAATAAAATATAATTATAATATACGAACACAACTAGCCAATCGTTTTGAGAAACGTTTTTAATTACTACCCTGGGCCCCCGCCCAACACCATCCGGCACCGTACCACGCCAATATAACGATGTTTGCGTACATCAACCGTACGTGTATGGGTAATTTCACCCTTCGGAACGAATGTATGAATTATTAGACTGCACACACGTCGTCCTCGTCACATCAAGCACAGACATGCATCGCACTGCGCACATATATATATTTATTATTATTATTATATACATATAAATCTAAAGTGGTGTTTCGAAGAAATGCGACATACCGCTGCAACCGCATACCACAGTGCGGGTCGATAACCCTTGCACGGCGGCTTAGCATATTATACAAACGCATCGACACTTGCACGCACGCGCAACGCACTGACACGCACACGCGGGCTCGCTCGCACGCAACACACGATAGACCGGTCCTTCGCCGCCGCCGGAATGTGCCCGCCATTCCACTGACCTCCGTGTTCCCACAGCTCGTTGGTGGCCCGCCGCCGCCGCCACCACCTCCACAGACATCGTCGTCGTCGACACTACCGGCACCTCCGTCGATTTTTGCGGGAGTAAAAGCTTTTGGCGGGGCTGTTTTGTCCGGCGAAACTGCGGGCTCGTCCGAAAGCGACTACACAAAGCGGTCGGTTGCGGGTGCTTAGGAGGCAGTGACGACGGTGGATCGTGGGGATTCCGAGACAACGGCGCCGCTCGTGAGAACGTTAGCGGTTTTCGCCAATTACGCGCGACGAACATCAAACCGTCAGCAGCGGCCGAAATGCACCTCATACTTATAGTATAATAATCTCTGTCGGTATGATCGCCTCATCGTATTTTCATATCATCATAATATAGTTCTTATTATCGTTATTGTCGTTATTATTATATCAAAACACGTGAGTGACACGATGTGGGTTCGATGTCGTTGGGCTGGCCTTTTAGAGACCGCCGGACAAAAGGTCCGCGGAGTCGCGTAACACAGCACGTGAGGGGGAGTGAGTAAAAGAGGAAGAGAGAGCATATAAAAAATAATTCAGAACATTATTGAGTATATACGTCATACACACACGGATAACTGGAACAGGATGTGTGCGATGCGTGTGTGTCCAATATGTACATTGTACAGGATGATTCACCATAAGCGGTATAAGCGCATGTTCACCCCCAATTTTTCATTTAATAATACATTTATAAATTTGTTTAAAATTTAATATTTGAAATTTTTAACTATACTTAAAGAACATATTTTCAAATTTATGAAAATAATTTTTACTGTAAATTGTTTAGCGGAAAATATTTTCGAAAATTTTTATGTACTTACCAAATTCATAATTTGAACAAATAGATTTTTAGTTATTAAAATGCTTATTTGGAATAATATGGAATTTCAATAATCAGATTTTTGAATGATTGTATTTAGTTATTTAAAATAAAAAAGGGGTGATAATGTATAGTAAATCACCCTGTATTCAGTAATAATATTAATATACACACACACATACATTTAAATTATAATATACCGATCTGTGCATGTCACATATTATATATATATATATATTATTATATAACGCACCGCAGAGCATTTGGCACACACGTGTGACGTAAAAGGAAACGATCGGAATTTCGCACGCCGAACGTTTTGGATCTCGGCCATCACCGCTGGTACCACAGTCGCCGACGTCTCCGCGGCAACACGCTTTTTGAAATACGCGGATCATATTATAATATATATATACTATATAGGATGAAGATATTACGCGACGCATTCCGATTTTTACACAATACTTTTCAATATAGTACCTATAAATATGTGTTTTAATAAAATACGACTATATTGTATTCAGTGGCGTATATAGAAATTAATTTCCGGGGGGGTTAAAAAAAATTTATTTACCTAATCAATATTATAAACTAACTTTATTTTAATAATTATAGACATTTAATTCATTTAAATCAGTATTACTATCAATTTTGCTATTATTGATAGTAGTGGATGAACAAGGATTATCATCATGTTTTTCAGGCTCAGTCACAGCTACTTTTTTATTAAAAAAATGTAATAATGAAGGTTGTGATGCCATATTTAATAATTAATATTTTGTTACACACGCGACACTTAACGAAACAACTGACATCCGAAAACAAACTAAATTTTGTTTGTCTGGTTCTTCATAATAATTAACAACCAAATAATAAGAAATAATAATATCGATAATTTCGTCTTTAGATTATCGTCGTATATTGAACACAGACTTCTATACTAACTATATATTATATGTATATAGACCGTCGACAACTCGCAGCGGTCCGTCACGACTTACGACGCGTCGTTATCTTGTAGTATTTCATAGAAATCCTGACATTATATTATAATAATAATAATAATATTAAATAATATGATATAATATTATAACAATCAAAATCAAGGCCAATACCAACCATACATTTCGGGGGGGGTTTGAACCCCTAAAACCCCCCCCTATATACGCCACTGATTGTATTCTTGCAATATTGTGGTGAATATATTACGTTATATACTCGTACGTCTTGCAAAGGGCCGAAACGAATTTATAAACGTAACATAGACTTATATGCGCGATGATGTCCCGTCTAGGATTTACCTAAATATACATACTTGTAAATTGTAGAATATATCAGTTCGGCACCAATCCTGAATAGAACTAAAAAACAAAACGACTAAGTTGATGCGAGCTGCACGCTGCAGGTACTAAGTCACTACTGATACAGCGCGCTCTAATAAGAAGATAATAAATTTTTCAAACCGATACGAAAATCGGGGTGCACTTGACATGTGAATAAATTATTGCAAACTATACTGTCGACACTTTATAATAAGTTTCGAGACACGTCATGGATCGTAACACGCGCGTTTGAGTCGCGAACGGCTGCAAATTTCACGGATGTCAGTATGATATTTAAATATTAGGCTTATATTACATATAATGCACAAGTCCGATACACGACACACTGCAAATACGATCGGTAATACCATTATTAGATATTATTTCTTTGAATATAAACAATAAACCAATATAATTATTAATGTAAATTTATTACAAAATTTAATTAGTAGAATTAAAAAACGATATACTGCGCGATAGTTTCACATAAGTATCAAAATATATAACTGATGTTGATGACTTATAAGTCGTACATGCGTTCCGTTCAATACTCGCGATTGACTGTAAACATATTATATTGGTATGTCGTACACAGACTCGAGTCCGCGATCGGTGACCACGGTCGTTGTAACATTACAAATACCATCGATTACACGAGTACGCGACCGTCACCCGGCACTAAGCACACTATTGTCGTTTCATATATAGACGTATATATGATTGTGTGTAAGTGTATGTACGTTTATGTATAAATCAAATATTATGTGTGCATGTAATGTGTATGCATTTATGTGTAATAACGACTACGCATATAATATGACAAAATAATATTTGACGATATACATATTATACGATACTCAGCTGCGACCGCACACGATCGCCAAAGGATAAGTATAGGTATATTTTTTGTTTTTTTCAATAGACGCATTGACATTTTACATTTTTTACTCTAATAGTCTTAGTCACATTTACATAATGTGTATAACTTGCGACCATTGAACAGTGAAGTGTACAGTACCATCGTACGCACGTTTATATATATATTTATACATATATATTAAATATAGAATTTCACATACCTATATATGTGTATAATTATATGGGTTTTCTTCTTTTCCTATATGGTCGACGGATCCTGCAGCGAGTCGATAAATAATTGACCAACATATAACATTGTAATGCGCGTCACTAAAATATTAAAACGCATAACTCCGATTGAACATCGATGTTTAAATGAAAACCTCTTCCCCTTCGCTATAGTCCGACCGAGTATATATACAATCGCCGTTCATTCAATCGCGTCCTGCAGCGCCCGCTTGCCCACCCAAGAGGTGTTGGACCGCACGGTCGATGGTAATCTCTATTATGTATACACACACACAAACACACACATACATAGCGATGATCGACCTTTGGTAATGGCGACTGCAGGGTCTCAAGTGAAGTCGATGGGGTGTATATAAGTTATGTCAAGGCGCATCGCATCGATTCCCCCGATATATATGATATACGATTCTCAGAAGATTATATTCCTAGTAAGACGAGAAATATGTGTGTGTGTGTATTAAATTGGTCATTTATACAATGACGGTTTTTTTCCATATCATTACTTTATATTATATACATATTTTTTTTATATAATACGCATTAAAACGGTCGGAAATCGAAAAGATTTAATATTTCGATTTTTTTTTTTAACAGTTATTTTTCTATATATAATAATGTACAAGTGTGACAAAAAAAAACTACCCCTCAAAACCGCATTCATCTAAAAGGCAACAGTTATTCAAAGACAAATCGTCAATCGAGGTCTCACCATACATAATACATAATATATATATATATATACAATATACATATATATGTTTGTATGTACGCAGTGCGTATCCTGTCCCGCATTTCTGTTATCGTTAGTTATCTATATAAGTATATGCCGTACGTATACGTCTAATACTCGCATCATGTTCAACGTTTGCGACGCATATAACAGTTTACTGAAGCTATATAATATTTATATAGTGTGTCACGTATAATTTTAGTAGTTTTAGCTGCCATAATACAGTATAGTATGGTCGCTAAACAAGCACGCATGAAAAAGCCAGGATAGATATTATTATATTATGTTTTCTACAAGAGCCTACAGTATGTGTATAATGTATATATATATAAATCACTGATCCCAAATATCTTTTGGCGTATAAATCAAATAGGGTGTGGTGCATTGAATTCCCCGCATGACGCCAAAAAACTGTCAAAATGTACTTTTATTTGTATTTAAAAAGGCAAATTGAAAATTAGTTTCCGGTATCATTCTTATTGTGTAGATACATTTTTTTATACCCAAAATATAGATCAATTTTAAGGGTACCTAATATAGTAAACATATGTTTTTGTCTGTTTTAAAATAATAACGGTAAATAAATTTAACGATACATTTCACACATATATTTAATTTTTTGTAAAACAGTTTGAGTGAACGATACAATCACAAAATGTATTTTATAATATTGTGAAAAAAAATTAAATATCTTGATGTACAAGAAATAATTGTAGATGTTAAAATAGTACATTCATAAATATGGGTTGAATAACACAAAATTATATATTTTTTTCAATAAAAATAATAAATAAATATTCTAATAAACTTGCTCATTGTTCTAAGGGATTTTATTTTATTAACTATTTAACATGGATCATTAAAGTGTATTTTTATATGTATTATATAATGTATTAAGCGTTTCTATTTTATAAGTTTAAAGTATTAAACATAATTTACACTATTTACATATTTGTTATTTTATTTATATAATTGTGTTAGTACATTTCAAAGGATATACTTACACTTCTGATACATATGCTTTAAAACTAATAATAAAATACATAATTCAACTATATAAGACTTAAATATATTATTTTTTTAACTTAAATAAAGTACACAGTTCAATAAACATTTTTATATCTGCATATTTAATCTAAAGTTAATATTATACTTTAAAAATTAACTTTCAGATTGAGTTTGTTTGGTATTCTTACTTGTTAGTATTCACCCTTAATTACAAATTTTTACTGTTGTACTTTCAATGTTTAACAGTTGAATTATTATTTTTTTCACAACATATTTTTTAATTGAATTTTTGTTAAGAATGTTGAATTATTATTTATTTATATTTTTTGTATATTTTTTTCTTCGTTAAATATATTTTCTTTTTGTACAGCTCAACGATAGTGTATAATTACAAAACTTTGCAGTATAAAGCATTCTTAAGTTTATATGCGAGAAATAAAAGCTTGATTACATAACAAAGTAGTCACTGATCTATAAAATTGTGAGTTATATTAATAAAACATACACGAAAATCAAATATTAAAAAGTTAGCGTGATACAAACCAGGCACGTATATAGGGCGGATTCAACCTTGCTCACAAAACCACCACGAAATTGTGTACGAAAATATTCTTTAGTTATATATTATAAGTTTTAATTATTAATTTATATTAGTTATTTTTTATTTTTTTCTATCATTTGTAAGATATACACAATATAAAAATATATACAATAAAGTTTGCAATGAGAGTATAATGTAATGTTGATTTTTTTTATTACATATAGCTAAGTGTATAATGTTGACTTTAAGTTACATTAGAAAAAACTCATTTGCAGTAATACGTACTTTAAACGGTGATTTATGATATCCCAACCAAAATTGTTTCTGGATACATACCTACAATACAAAAAAAAGCTTTATTTAGATAAATTTAAAAGTGATATGTATATTATGCAGGAATGTATTTAATGCATCAATATATTTTGTGAGAAATCAACCAGAAAATATATTTTTTTCTTAAATGCATTTTAATATCATTAAATAATATCTAATTAATTTATCAAGAAGGTAATCCAAGAATAATTTTTTGATTGTAAATAAATATTTCGTGATCAATATGAATCAAATATTAATGTACTAAAAATACCTATGTACATATATATGTCCGCAGGTAGAACTCGGGTATCTTAAACGGTGGTCGGTGATAATCAGCGATAAAACAAATAAATGATGTAATTTCTCACTTGTCTGTTGCTTTAAAAATCAGTGTGTCTACTTTAGGGTAAAACGACGATTTTTTTTGTAAATCTTAAAAAAAAGTCAGTGTAGTTGTTTAAAACAAGAAACATAAATATAGTTTCACGCGCTCATTCAGTTCTAGTCTGTACTAATCGAAGCGCACACTATATATATATATATTAGTATTATATAATATTATACTTAAATATGAACCGTTCTAAGGGATTAATGCGTATAAATATCATTCGAGTGTTTTAATGAAGAATGTGTATAAGCAGTAAGTGCATATAGAACGCTGCAACCGCGATTGTTGAAAGAAAATTCCAAAATCAAATAAATGTACGAACGGACCTAGTTGTGAAAGGAAAAGGTTTATTTCCGGCAAAATAAATCAAGTAAAACAATAATCGATAGAAATCCCAAGTCTCTGGTAGTGGTAGCAAAGTATGATTTTATTGAGGCGACGGCAGCGGCTGCGACAACGGCGACGAAGACCGTGTGCGCGCACGCGTCATCGTGCAAGTGCGCGCGTGCACTTAAAAATTGCCGCCGCCGGTGTCAGTGACCGAAGCGTCGCGGCGCCCCGGGCTCGGTTCCAGAATGTCTATTTCAAAATGGTCGTCGCGGGGCTCCGGCGCGAAATCGTAAATGTTAGGTTTATTTTTAAAAGCTCTCGGCGTCGCGCCGCCACTGACCCCGCACCAACGGCCGGTCGGTCCCGGTCCGTCTGCAGATATTATACTCTTAGACGGCCACTGAAAACACGGTCGACGGCCGTTAAAGATTTGGCGACGCGTGACTTCATAAAACGAACTCACGGACAGAGTTCGTATTGTTTTATTCCGAAGTTCCATAAAGTTAACATCACAAGCGCAGAACGCCTAAAAGTATCACGGGTGTTGGACTGACGAAGCACCAAAAATATTGTAGAGGAAATTTTACACGACATGGGCTCCGCCCCTCGCACTCCCCAAATATACTGCACCGCCGCACCACATTCCGTTAAATTTGTTATCATCATTAATGAAATCGACCTAATTTTAAACTTAGATTAATTATAACATTTTGAATTTCACATTTACTTAAAATTAATAAATTTATTATGGTACATTTTTAGGGTTCAAATGTAAATCTTTACATTAGATAATGTACGCTTCTTTCCGAATATTCATACAAAATAATTTTACAATTGACAATACATTTTTCAATATGAATAGTAGAAGTATAACACGAAACAGATAAAGTTTGTTAAACTAATGCTACTTTAAATTAATTTTATAAATTTGAATATACTTTCTTACTGATGACTTTTTGTGCAAGTTTGCAGTAAGTTGATTTTCACAGTTTTCAATATACTCGTAACTATCAGACTTATAAGATTCTTTAATATTAATCTATAATAATTAATTTAATAATTAATACTTATGTATACGTACCTATAGGTATAAATAAAATGTTTAATTATTTTTCAATATAAATTTAAATATATAAAAGCAAATTATTATAATTATATTATTGTTTATTATGATAATAGAATTCTACAGAGATGGGATTTTTAGCGTGATATCTCTATAGAATTCAGGATATTAAGCAATATTAGCACCGCTGCGATTTGTGTCTATGATACACTTATATATAAGTATATCTTATATTAAATCATATATCATAAATTAAAATAATATTGAATATTTTATTTCTAAAAAATAAAAGTTACATAAGTACTAAATGTAGATACTTGCAGTTTTGATACTTTTTATTGTTCTTGTTTTTTCTTCCTTATTATGTTTGTTATAGTTTATCCATACATAAATTTTCGATTTTTTAGTAACCTATATAGATTATATTTTTATACAAGGTCTAAATAAGAATATTATTCTAAATATTTTTGTATACCTACATGAAAAAATAAAATAATATTGAACTATGTACAATATATAATATATATATATAGTAGGTTTTAATCAATAAGTACGAGTATTTAAAGCTTGGGCGGGTCTGGAGTTTCCTGAACATTTCTCTCGGTGCTTAACATACCCTTAATATAATTATTGACGATTTTTGATTTGGATATAAGATATTTCAAATTACGAGTATATCAGCCCCTCAAACAATTATAGGTACGCCATGCAAGGACACTTCACGCTTGGTGTGTTGTTTCAAGTTATCTATAACTCCTTCGGGCTTCGGCTAATCTACTACAATATTCCTAGCTGCTGCATGTCAAAAATCGGTTTATGCCATTGGGCCATGACATAACAGTAATAATAAGTTGGAGAAGGGGTTGATATTTTTATTAAAAATGTATGAAATAATAATAATGTACAAAAACTAAAATCCACATTCTGACGATAATTATTTATATTTCCAAAATAAATACGATTTTATATTTTTATGATAATTAACTCCACAACATAATGAAGAAAAAATAATTTCTACAATATTGTACATTTGTGTATGTATAATAAATAAAAACTGGCGAGCACCGCACCATTGCCGTTGTCGTATATTTACATTGTGCAGACACCGCCGCAATAACCTCGTGTGCGGCGTTTTCGGTCCGTTTTTGGCACGAACGTTTGGCGGAACCGACAGCACACTTTATGTTATATATATATATATTATATATATACGGGGTAGTTTAATTACACCGGACATAATAGAAATAAAAAAAAAAAAAATTCACTAGAATTAACGATAAAAAACAAATAGATATAAACTTTGTAATAAGGGATGATCCTATACATAGATAACAACTTAACTCTTATATCTTTCACGTTTATGTATAATTTTACATGGCTAGAATAATACATTAATGTGTTGTGCTTATGTTATCGCGTACATCAATAATTATGTACCTTCCTAGTGTTTTAAATGGTGTACATAAATATAGTTAAACATTAAGTATATATATATATAATATATAGGACATAGGTATAATGATTGCATTGGCGGAAATGTCAAATGTATAATTTCGAATCTATTAGCAAACCTTTACAATTTTTCGACACATTATGTTATATAAAATATCATAAAGGACGATATTGATTCACCATACATGTACACAAATACATAATACACGTCTGAACAAAAACTGATTTAATTTTTTTTTTCTTTGATGTTTATAATTTAAAATCTGTAGTAACGACAAGAAATATATATACACATAAAAACATCTAATCGTCAGAGAAACATCGAGGATTGATATGAATGTATAAAAGGTTCGATAAAAAATATGTATTTTATGTACAAATATTTATTTAATAAGTAGATACTACAGAATATTTATCGCTACTGTGTTCAAGGACCATCATCATGAGAAATAATCAAAATTCACAAGTTGTTATTCACTGACACTAATCAACATTCGATATTTCGTTTAACTTTCAGAAATTTAAGCAGTATTGGCTTTCTATAAGAACATACTAATTTTATGATTAATTAATAATAATTTATATAAAACAAACTATATCACATATTTTTAATTATATTTTATATTAGAAATTATTAATGCATATAAAATATAAAATAGGTACATAATATCAGGCACGTACACAGTCATGTAAAAAAAATTCAGACAGGTTCACAACATTTTACATTAATCAATATTACACACACACACGTATATTATTTTTATTTTTGAGGGAGAGGGTTGAACCCATAAACTTCCCTGTATACATTCCTGAACATTATACAAAATATAGGACTGCTCAGTCATCTAATTATAGATTTAATAAATTTATTAACCTTTGTTAATTTATTATATATAAATATATTTACCTTCTATAATATAATTTTATTAATTTAATTATCAATTTTCTATAAATTCTATTAGATAAAAATGACAATTAATTTTTTTCTTTCTCAAACGATTTTCTCAATAATATTTAATAATGAACCTATAAAGTATAAATGCATATGAAGAATACAGATATATTTAATTGGTAATTAATATTAATTATTAGATTAGTATATCTATCATTTAGAAATATAACAAATTACTGAAATTGAAAATTAAGATTGAAATATAGAATATTATCAATTCCCTACAATAAAAAAATTATAATTATCAAGTTCAAAATTCAATAATTTAAACAAATGCACATTTTGTTTATTGATCAAATACTTACATAAAATCTACATCATCACGCATACTTACATTTAAAATGTATGTTTACAATGTAAACTTTAAATTACAGTATTAATATAGAATAGTGACTATTTTTTAAAATTAACTTAATTTTTTAATGCATGGATATTCTCTATTTTTTTGACTCTTGTTATATTTAAAATTATATTAATATTTACAAAACTAGTTCACATAATATTACATATAAATAATTATTGATGTACCTAAGTTTTTATATTTGTAGGTTATGATTATTAAAATAAAAAGATTATGCTATTTATAGTAATTTAGTACCTAACCCGTGATTTAGTTTAACTATATAGTTATTGTTATTTTATTTCATAGCATTTAAACGCTTTAAATTTAATACATGTGCCAAATTTCGTTAGTATTACTTAAACTTTTCTTAGTGTATTGCCAAAAGTTGTGTTGTGTCTGGCCAAAAACTGATCCTATAGGCTATAATTGGTTCAACAAACATTATTTCATATTTAAACATGCTACAAGTTATAACTAATAAAATCTTAAGCTAATATCTAAGTTATTATATAATCGTAATTAAATTTTGTTAATTAATATACACAAATTAAGAACATTTTATTTTATTTATTATTCATCATTACATTTATTAATAAATAAATATAACAAATTTAATTACCATGTTACTTGTGAGAACTGATAGTGGTGATTAAAAAATAAACTCCCGTTCATTAAAAAAAAAAAGAAAAAAACGTTTATCAGTTGTAAACTGAATTTTAATGGAGAAAATAATTTAATGTAAAATTCTTTAACTAAAAATTATATTTTCGTAAATACATAATAAAAACTTATAATACACATAACACATATAGGTATACAGTCTATATTTTATTTTGTATTAATTTTCCAATGAGTAAAACAATGATAATGATCGAAAATTATACAGTTATGAAACGTACTTAATATTATACAGATTGATTCACTATTGCATACTCTCTCACGGCTCTCCCTCCTCTCTTTCGTCATTTTTTTTCACTATTATTAAGCAACTACTTAGTAGGTACATAGTAAACTACTATAATTTAATAATTACATATGAAAAAGTAAACAAACTAAACAACTATTAATTACTGAATTAAATAATAAAATAGGCCTTTTATCCTTTAATAATAATGTATTTGTTCAAATATTTATTTTTAAATTGTTTAGTACACTTAAAATCCACATTATTTTCAACGCTTAGATTTGTTTATGAATCGTTTAAAGAGAATATGGTGATACAAACTTATTTTCTTGCATTAGGAGAATAACTTTATTGTATTTTAAGTTGTCAATCAAGGGTGTGGTACAAAACGTCTACACATTAAAATGCCATATTATATTTATTTTGTCAGTATTCATTTTGGTATTAGCAAACTTTTGTTTGTCAATATTTCGTTCGTTCAATGTTTTCACAAATGAACATTTTAATCTGTCGATGTTTCGTACTTTTCGATATTTCAATTATCGGCGTTTCGATTGGTTTTCGTTATTTAGATGTTTTTTTTTTTTTTATTAATTTTGACACCTCTACGGAAATCGAAATTCAAACAAATAATAACAAGATGTTTCTGAGTTATTGAACTTAATAATTGTACTGAGAGTAATGGTTTTACATAAAATACAAAATTCTCATTATATGCAATATATTTATTCTAAAGTAGGTACTTATTATTTTTGGGCAATTTTCATGAATTATACAATTGCGTGCAATAATTTTAAAATCATTATAGACCTCAAACAACAATGTTTGAACCTATTATTATACTAATGTATAGCATAGATAATATTGTTATTAGGTGTTTAAAAATTGAAAACTCATAAACCATTTGTTTGAATTTTTATTTGTACACTTTCAAATTAATTAATCCCTATGCCAATTAACATTATAAAAGGGAGATTATTGTATAAAAAAATAAGCTTGTATCGCCACAGTATACTCTTTTAATCACAAAAGATACTATAGAAATAATAGAAGTGACCATGATTAATAAATTTCCCAAGTAGAAGACTATAGTAGAAGACGAGTCATGTTTATTAGGTATACATCTTTATAATTAAATAAATAGTATTTAATATTAATACATAGGTATACAAAATAATAAAACGTCTAGCTTGTTTTCTTTTACTTTTAATTTTTTTCGTTATTCACAATAAAAAATATATTTAATATATATATATATTATAAATTTTCATTTGTGTATAATTTTGTAATTAATAAAACGTTAAATGTTTTAAGTGAACGTTTCCGTTTAGATTACTGTATTATACATGTGTAGGTACTACACTAATAAAAATCGTGTAAGAGTTACCAACATATAATTGTATACAGTTATATAATTTTTTCTTTAATTTGTAAATTACATCGATAAACATCGCAATGATGAGTCAAATATAGTTTTGACCATATATATAATATTATATGTAATATATATACATTTCCGTTCGTTATTCGAAGTCGACTGGCGTTCAAAAACTGCATCGCTAAATCGCGACTATGATATTTTACAGGTAATAATACATTAGTACACGATGATTATTGTACATACACAATGTTTTAGGTTTTAACATAATATAATACAACGTACCTATATAAGATCGGGCAATATACACTTATACATTAGTATGTATACCTACGATATAATATATAATACGATACCTATATAGGTGAATAGAGCAGCAAAGGGGATGATGAAGCGGGGCACAACCTCCGGTATTTTCGCACCGCTGTCTGACCTTCTATACCCTTCAGACGCACCTGCGCAATGGATTAAAGCGTTCCGAACACGACAGGGACGGGGGCAATATCAATATTTTCCCATGGCTTTAACCGACGCCGCCGTCTTCGAGGTCAACAAACCCGCAATGAAAGCCGGAAATTTTCACAATGGTCGTGGGACAAATTCAAAAATAACGTTCTCGGGAATCTGGAATTTCTAGAAGGGTACCTATATAATACACGACATATATTCAAATATACCTAATATATTATATAGGTAGGTAATAATATATATTGTACATATTATAGTATGTATACTTGCAATTTGTCGTAATCGCGTTTTAAAAATTATAATAATATTATATGTATTTATAGGTACCTACGCATATGAGTTTATATTAAGCTAATATTTTGTAAGTGATAGTACATGAACGCGAACCACGTGTTTTAAAATATAGACCGGAACGTCGTTTACAAATATTTTAATACCACATATGTATATACACACACATATATATATATAATATGTTAATATAGGCGAACAACAGGTGGAATTCACGCGTTGGCCGTTACGGAAAATATGATCTGTAGGTCAACTCAAATGTTATATTATATATATAACTACGTCGTAATAAATATTAAATTTAAACAGTATATTACGTGAATACAAATTTAAATATTGTAAATACTTTAGAGTAATGCGTAATAATTAAAAAGATAAGTTTGTGTGAGTATTTTGTGCGTTATAATTAAGAGAGTATAGAGACCTTTACACATAATAGAGATGTATTGAAGTGGCATAGGTACGTACACATAGAGGCGACAAGAAAAAAATTTACAAAGCGTCGTAATTTGACCTTTCGATATATATTATTGTCGTCTACCGCTGCATTTACATACAGTATGCTATCGTTTCTTAATTCTCGAATCCGGAGATTTGTTATACTAAAAAGATCAGTATGGTAAACGTGATCGATTTTTGTCTACCTAGGTATTTTACGAGTCGTAATTTTATTTTTTCAAATGGTGATTCCAGACACAATCGCTTGCCGCCGCCGATTTACAGGAAAACACCTAGGGAGGTCTCGTTTGTACTCCTAAAAGCGAAACGTGGTTCTTTTCTAAGTAACCTAACGCCTACGGGAATATTATTAAAAGTGACAAGAAAGTTTAAATTTTTTCTTAAAATAATAATAAGTAGATACTTAATTATATATACAATTTTAAAATTACTTGAGTTTATATGTATTAAGATATTAGATAATATAGTACATAATTATAATAATACGCTTTAAGTTTGAATCTAAAAATTATTGATTGTTTTACTATCGTCCGATTATTAAAAAAAAAAACTTTTTATCATGAAACTTTCATCGTCTATTGTATTTACTTGAAAATGAAATAATATTAATTGACTATTTTTAAACTTTAATTGTTAAGAAAAAAAATTTGAAGAATACAATATTTCAATATAGCTGATAAAGTCTCGTATACGTTTTAGTGTCTTACAGAGTACAGACAACTCGACATACAGATATATGCGAATGTATCTACCTATTTTTATACATAGCAATATAACCAATATAGGATACAATATATAGCGTACATACCACTGTTACAAAATGAACAATTCGATTAATCCGTCGCGAAAAAAATTTACAACGTTGCATGCGACATATCCTGGTGCGCATGTATATAAAATATATATACAAATTATTTCATTTAATATCGTGTTCAAAATTATTAGCGGTTGTACAAATAACCGAATTGACATAATCACACTTCCCACGTACACTTCAGACACACACACACACATATACATACAAATATAATATGATATTGTATACATGGAGAACGATCAACTGTGTCCTCTAAATATTTTATACCGATGCGACGGTGTTTCCGCGAATACATTTGCAATCGAACACGACCTGGTACACAATACAGGGTAAAAACAGTTTAATATAGTCACAAAGGTATGTTATACTATAAAATATACACCATGTGTTTGTATCCTACCGATGATTCACATTTCGGTATATGGCAAGATTGAATTTGGGTATTTTGGGTGTTTATCGGCGGTGTCGCATGTGCGCAGAGGAAACAACGATGCATGCCCATGTATGTATCGTACAATATTATTATATTAGGAAGTAGGTACCTAAATTAAATATTTTACTACTTGAAGCTTTCGCCCGACACATTCAGTCGTTAAAAATACACCCAGCCCCTTTAAAGGGTTATAGAAAAATGTCCGGCTGCGGTGTGGGCGTGAAACCAGCGTAAAAATAGACTTAGTAATTTCCCATGGACCAGAGCTGGGGAGGGACGTGACTTGAAAAATGAGGATTTAAAAAATAATAATGCATGTATATTTATATAAACGCGCGGCTCGTGTGTGTAAATTACGTCGTCCGATTAGTTTCCGGAGAGGAGACATTTTCGATCTTTTAAAATGGATAAGTAGATATACTTGTAATATACCGTATAATATATATATTATAACCCACTAGAAATAAACGATATCATAATAACATTATATATTATGTATATTTAGATTCTAAATAATACGGCTTCAAAGTTTATAATGAAGTTGCAGACTCATTTCTGTAGTTTCATCGATGAATTATGTTTTCCATTATCGCTACAAAAGTAATAATTTGAAAATTTTAAGATTATACAATGTAATACTCTTTAGATACGTAGTTGATATAATTGTTAGCAAAACTTTGATGGAAAAAACAAAGTTAAAATAATAATGTTATATACGTAACATCTATACATGGTTAAACTTCCTTTGAAAGGCGTCGCGCATAAAATGATTTGATTTTATATCCGAAGATAAAAAATATATTAAATTATTATGATTATATTTTAAATTTTAAATCCTATACTCATCCTAAAATATTGTATGGTGTAAATTCGTAATCAATCCATTAATAATGAATTGTACTATAACTATTATTTTTGTTTAACCGGAAATTATATTTCACAGAAATCATATCAGGGATCACTAATAAAGTTGATAAACGATTAGCCTTTCTTTAAATATTACTAAACCATTTTCATTGGCGTTTCATTAAGAATTTATTGAATCATTAAAATATTTTTTTCTGTAGAATTTTAATCGTAAACATTAAAATTAAATCGTTTTAACCTCTTTAAAAACCCTTATGAATTAATAAGATATGAAAACAGGTCCTCAATGGTTAAAAAACATTTCAATCCATCATAAGCAAAGTAAGTAGTATTTAAAAAAAAATTAATATCTTAAACATAAAAATATTGGTACCAGAGTTTTTCAAATTGAATTATCTACGATTAATTTTATTTTTGATGGATCTATATTTCTGTGTGGTTTATATATTAAATTTAATGAGCGAAAATTATAACATTACTCAATACCTATTGAAATTAATAAATTATAATTACATATTATGTAAAATAATATAGACCACCAGTATTAAAGTATACTTAACAAAATCATATCAATCAGTCTTTTGATGATTATTACAAAAAATATAAAGAGAGATCATGGGAGAAATAAATATTAATTATTAATACACTCGAGATTTGAACATTTAACTAAGTCTACAACAACGTTAAAAGTAAGCAATAAGTAATAACACTAATAACGAATTGAAATATATTTATAAGAGTAACACAATATTGTGTTTAATATAATTATAATCAAAAGTAGTAGGTATTGAATTAATTTCGATGAAAATGTAAATATAACACATTAAAGATAACACCTATAGAAATATATTTCAACTTTATATTAGAATAACAAATAGTAACGGATTTAATTGAAATATTAATTAAGACAATTTACACTGCAAGAAACAACGTAGTTTGTAGACATAAAAAATTGTGTTATATGTTACAGTTGAAGACGAAACAACTAATGGTACAACAATATTGATCCATAAAATTATCACGGATAGGTCAAAACAATCTTCACTCAAGATTATTTGAAAGATTAACAACTGCGAATTATTTACTATATTAAATAAATATTAAATTGTATGAATTGTGTTTTCTAGAGGAACGAGAAACATATACTTTCGAAATATATTTAAAATTTATAACTTAAAATATTTACATGAGAAACACGTGACACGTACTATATTATTAATTATTGAACTCAATATACCGTAAAATAATAAAATAATAGATTGCGTGCATATTTAATTTATTATATACCTACATTGCGTACACACAATTTAACGAGAAAAGAATGAAGTTTATGGTTTTTTCTATTGAAGTATTTTTGGTACCCATCCAATGTGTGATTTACCGATTTCCTCGTTTATTGTTTTACTGCCTAATTAAGAACTTAAGAAAAATAAAAATATTTTTGCTTTTATAGAATCATAGTTTTATATTGTGAAAATATTATTAAATATTTGAAATTTGTTAGGTGCACGATCGCATCTCCATTAATTTTTAGTAGGTATAGCGGTATAATACAGTGGAAACTGAAGTTCATCATTCACTTTTATATTATATTTACTAATTTAATAGTTTTTAGAAATATATTTAGGTATTTTTAATATAGTGCATTTGGATAAGATTAAACAAGTTGTTTAAACTGAATAAATTATTATTTATAATACCATTATTCGTCATTTCGCTGGAAATTCATTAATCCACATAGCGCATTTATAGATTTAAAATAGAATAAATTATATTCTATATTATACAGAACACAAATTTTATGTTATTTCAAAAAAAAAAAAAAATAGTATATACCTAATCTAGTTGTTTGATAGTCACTCGATATTGTCACAATCGTTCAGATGTTAAGATGTTAATTACAATTGTAATAATTGTTTTAAAACTCATAAAAATATTGATGGAAAATATTCAATATTATGTATTCTTAGTTTTTGCCTTTAAATATTAAAATAAGTTAATTCAATCTAATATTAAAAATTTTAAAGTAGGATGAATTGTTCTAAACGTAAAATTTACTATGTTATGCATTGTAAAACCGAGACAAAATGTGTGATTATGACATTCTCTAAATCAAACACGATGTGTTCATCATGTTTCATATTATTCATATTAATATAATGCTTCATATTTTCTAATAATATTTCACGAGTTTTAAAATAATTACAATTCTGTAACAACTATGACAATATCGAGTGATCACATCATGATCAGTTAAGAAAAATGTCATACCAGCACGTATGTCTCAGTCTCGCAAACGTATTACAACATAGTGAATTTTATGTTCATTGTTCATAACAATTAATTTTACATAAGGATTTTTAATATTATAATGAATTGACCTACCATAACCTTTAAAGTTAAAAATATTATCTAGAACCCCGTGTAGTGTTTTTCTTATATTTTAATTTTAAAGCAAGTTACGAACATTTTAAAATTGTATCCACACGCATGTATGAAATCCACTTATAATGGAATAAAAACATGATCCAAACATTGTACAACAAATGGCGTTACATGATCACGAGTGTAATACCTATATAATACCTTATATACGTACGCATATTATGCATGTTATACAATTCTCGCAGCTTATTGTAAAAAAATGCACTCATGCTTCAGTAGAATGCACGCGTCGTGACATTTTATCCTATATACTATATAGATATATCTATATTCAGGTATTAATCAATGTTGAGAAACTTCCACACGAACTTCCATTTAATAAAAAATGTTTTCGGAAACCGTGACCTATGTCAATTTTTGCAATGTGTATAACTCATTTAGGTACAAATTTATTATTTTCAACGTTTTTCAGCAAGTACAAAGTGTCAAAAAACTATGCGTTTAATTTTCAATAGTGTTGTGTATAGATACGCATATTCGGTCGTATACATTTAACATTGTATTGTAGCATGTGTGGCGTGCCAGTCGTCGATATAATACCTGTACTGTATAGATAAATATTGATTACATTTTACGACAGTCCAACTGTATACGCTATACTTACACATAGGTGTCGTATATAGCATAAACCGTCAATAATCTTGACATCTCGTAATTATTACTTACTATTCATTGGTACGTTTGACGATCGTAAAATATGCATCAGAAAAAAGTACTTATATATTATTGAATTCTTAAGTTATAAAATTGTCTACCATTGCAAAATTATGAAAAAAATATCGTAATGCAAATATCTTTAACAATATGATTATAGGCTTTTCCACAAGTCTCTGAGGCGTTCAATCTAGTAGGTATACTAGTTTAACTTACAAAGGTCATAAAGTAATTTTTGGCGTCAATGTCGTTCATCGTATTACAGCATTTTAATCCCTATTATTTTAATTTAATTTATAAAAATGAAAAAATAAAAATACATAAAAATGAAACTGCCGAAGAAAAAACGTTTTCCTCTGTAATGCATTGATTGTCAGTTTTACTATAATCACACCAAGAATTACTGTTATCGTTTCATTCGTATCTTTCATTACGTTAAATGTGGTAAGAATCATTTTTCAAGCAATTGCACGAAACCACCACTGGATTCTGACAAATATGTTCTACGCTCACAAATACGTTCTACAGTCTCATAAAGGATGTATCTTTTACAAAACTCTCATCTCAAAACGTATAAAATATAAAGCGGTCATATACAATAATCGTTTTATCCCCTGCACCTTCGTAATAAAACCAGAAAATGACTTCCACTTGCAACTATAATCAAAAATTATAAACAAACACATTAAGTAAATATCGTAGCTAATGCATCAATAATGTTCAACTAGAAAATACAATATCTAAATTCTTCGAAGGAATCAAGTCCATCATTAGCCCACTTCTACATTTATCAACAACATTATTAAACAATCTTCCACCGACCACTATTGCTACCTATTCCATACAATAATAACACTTTTAACCATTATCTAGACATCTAGTTATCACCTGCAGACATTATCTATCATTTTTATGCATATTACAACGTTGAATAAACCAGAATAATATTTCATGTATATACTTCTAAGTTAAAAGTTTAAAATCTATTAATTCCCATCTGTAAGAGTATTGTCGAGATAATATAATAATTTTAAGCTGATTCCTCAATAAATAAGAAAAAAACAAAACAATTCTCCTATGTGTTTACTATAAGTAAAAGAGAGTCACGCGATATACATATATAGAAGAATAAACAAAATATACAAACGTGAAATATTATGTTACATTTAATACTAAAACACGCGCGAGTTTTGTGTATGACATTTCATACATACTTCCAGTAGCCAGTGGAAGTAAACGTAAACGTGTTGCACCGAAAATAATGTATTATTTAAAATATTTCACGTGAAAATCGATCAAAATCGTTCGCTGGAGAGGCAGGATCTCTATTTGTAAGTCTGAAAATATTTTTTGAAAAAAATAGCATAGAGAATATAGATTCTATTTGGAGGTGATGCGATGATCATGGTATGTCAGTTTTCTGAGCTAAAGACGATCTTACGAATACCATTGCCGAGTATAGGATTGTGTGTAAAACCAGTAACCGTAAATAGATCGGGCGACGGCGGGATCAGTCGAACGGGTAGGTCCAGAGTATGGTGTGGAGGCACCGCCGGCGGAAGGGAGTAGGTACGTTGGGTACAGCCGAAATTCTTTTCGCGTTGTTCTTGTGTACGACGACGGCTGTATCGGGTCTTGTGTAAACTACGGAGGGAAAGAGACAGTGACAGTCAGACGGGCGAGCGGGCGGGCGGTAGAGCGGAGAGCGGCTCCGACCCTTCGACGGCGACGTGAACGCGCGCTTTTGTGATCGGTCTCACACGGCAAAACGCGCGTACAAGAATAGCGCTGTCGTCGTGGTCGTGGTATATTGCAGGGCACCGCCGACGTTTGTTTATAGAGAAAAAACATTATTATTATTATTATTATTATTATTTTCTAAAGGTGCGCGCGTGCATTTTTATTCTTTCCCTATATCGTCCTGCGTACATGCTTGCTCCGGTTCGGTGTTATTTTCGAGTTCGGTGCAGTCACCCCGCAACCGCCACCACCGTCGAACCTTGGACAAAACTGGTTGCGCCAGGGACAAGGGGGTGTATGTGCGTGCGTGCGCGCGTGTGCGAGGCAGAAGAGGGGCGACGCAGCGGTGGCGGGCCACCACCGTGAGAACACGCTATATACACACGCACACCGCGCACGATGAGGGTTGTGTGTGTGAGTATCTGTATATACATATTATTTGTGTGTCGGTATGTGTGTGTGAGTATCTGTATTCGTGCGAGTATCTGTGTTTGTGTGTGTGTGTGTGTGTGTGTGTGTGTGAGAACGCGGCGCTACAATATATTTAAGCGGCGGAGACTGCATCGCAGCAGCCATCTCACTCTCCGGAGTGCCGCCGTTTCACTCGCCCGCCCATCCCGACGCGAGCATCGGCGGCGCCCCCGATTCACACGGGAATCCGCGCGCGTACATATATAGCTTTTGTCCAGCAGGTGGCGGCGGCGGCGACTGGCGGTGGTGGCTCCAGGGACATTCCTTTAACAATAATAATAATAATAATAATAATGTAAGCGACGCGGAGGCGGCGCCGTTTAATTATCGTTATATTATACTATATTATTATTATTATTATTATTATTATTTATTGTATACACAATTTCGATTGAACGGGCGCGCGAGTTTTTCATTTCGCGATCCGCCACGACAGCATATTAAAAATAACGCAGCCGTTGCCCCCTCGCGAAATACACGGAATCGGCCAAGGCGACCCCGTGACGTTTATATTATAAGCCCAATACGGGTTTTTGGTCAAGTACAATATGGGCACGATCACTTATATATATATACAACGACGACCGCCGCCGCCGCTGTTTGTATTGCAGTTTGGTTCTCACGAGTTTGATTTTTTTCGATTTTTTTTTTGATTTATTTATACTTCCAAATACGTAGGTATCGCTTACGTGCTACATAATATAATACAGCACACATACGTAAAGGTAATCACGTCATGTGTGTTATGTATGCTAAACCGGTAAATTGTTATATGCGTTTTCGAGATTTATGCTCCACGCGAAATTATAATTTTACAATAACCGTAGTTGAAGTTATTATAAATTCGATTGTAAACGATCTAACAAAATACTGTATACGTCCCAATTTTTTTATACAGTCCAGTCTGTATGGGTTTATCAATGACTACCAATACGGAACGTGAATTATTCTCCGAAGGTAATACTGTTTTTCCCGCTACTTGGACGAATTCCCTCCAAAAATTATTGGAGGGAACTCGAGTAAATGTATATACGCCATAACTATTATATACCCTCGAGTTCCCTCCAAAATTATTGGAGGGAACTCATACAATCGTGCATCTGTACAAGGGAATAGGTTAGAATATACATATTATCTTCGGAGAAGAATTCACGCGTTTCATGGCATATTGATATTTCATTATTTCAGATCCCACCATTTAAAAACAATAACATAGGTATAGCATTTAAAATTTAATCAAAATCCTGTGATATTTGCTGAGAATTTAATGAAAATATCATTAAACAATAATGTTATACAAAATATAAATAAATAAATATATATATTTATATGAGTAGGTACTCTAATAAAAAAAAAAAAACCCATAAATATATTTCATTAATAAATTATGCATACCTTGTCAAAATTCTTAAATATTAATGTAATAAAATAATAAAAAACAAATAATAAAAATTCTACTAAAATATATATATAATATTCAATCACAATTATACATAATATTATACACGTGCATTATAGATACACGCGATGCCATTTCGTATATGAATGTTATTTATGTCAATGGATGAAATTAAAATATTTATCAAACAATATTTTTCTTAACATTTTTATTTGATATATTTTTTGTTTCTTTTTTAATTTAATATTTTTTTATAAGGTCATCTATAAAGAACTAAGAAGTTGTTTTTAATAAGGTAGCTTTAAATTGATAGAAACAAAATAATATAATAAAGAGGTACCTATCCACTAGAGGTGTACTTCGTCATGAGATATAACTTATATAAGTTATACTAAACGTATAAAATTTATAATACTATATTATAATATAACATATAAACTGCAAGTCACTTCAACACTGTATTTTTAACCACCTTTTAAGATTATTTAGAATAGTTTATAATTTTTAAATTCTAATGTATACCTATAGAGTACATTTTAATAATTGAAACGTAAGTATTTATAGAATGAGGCTTTTGAAATAAAGCGAAGGACTTTGGATTAAAATCTTTGATTCAGTTGTAACTGTTGTAAGATCAAATGGGCCTTAAGTAAGATATATAGTTTATACAGCATTGTGAAGTTTGAAAGGTAGTTTTATATAACTTGTGAAGTTAAGATCGAATGATAAAAGGCGGAGCCAGTCATTGAGTGAGCGTACTCTAATTTTTAAGTGAGGTCATATATAAGTAAGTTGTCGATCGCTATATTCATCCCAAAGTAGCATACGCATTAGACATTGGATAGGGATTGGTTATTGAGGAAGGTCTGCAGATATATACCCTCCTAGTGAGAAGAAATAGGTGTTATACTATTATTGTATTTTGTGAGAAATATAAAATAATAAATAGTAATTCTAAAACACTGCAATATATTCATCATAAACATTTTCATTATCGATAAAAAAATGCACTCATAACTAATAAACAAATAAACGACTATAAACTTTATGATTGTCCAGTTATTAATCGACGATTTGATAGACTTTTTGTAGATTTTTATCGCATTCTATTGGATGCACAGATTACTTATCAGAATTATCAATCATAAGCTTTTTTTTCATTATTTATGATTTTCATCAATTTTGCAGGTATTTATTTTTTTTACTGATTATACAAATAACTATAATGACGTTTCGATATGTATTACCAAATACATAATAATAATAAATAAATACAAATTTAAATAGTAACACGACCTTATCCAACTGGCATATATATATATATACACCAACATTTGGTATATTTAATGTACTACAGTACGTAGGTATATCTAATACTAATAATATATATATTATATACATGGGCGATGGTGGATTTACCTACCTACTCATTTATATATACATTCTTTATTTATTTTATAATAGATGTTTTCAGAATCTAATAATACAATATTTAAAAACTTCGAACAAGTAATGGGAAATTTAAAATAGCTGTATACATTGTATAAATGCATACAAAAGCAATAACACACGAAAAATCGTATACAGTAGAACCTCGATTATCCATGACTCGATTATCCGTGTTTGCGATTAACCGTGCCCATTCTTCCGAACATTTTTAAACATAATACTCGATATCGACAATCGTATTAATGACATTTTTGACGATAACTTCATATTTTAAGCCCTAATAACTTGTTGTAGGTATACAATATTATGGATGTAGGACGTATGTATAACATTATTGTATGTATACGTCCTCTTATGTATATTTCTAATTACAATTGAATCAAAATTTTTAAAATTTCATTATTATAAAAAGTCTCGATTAACCGTGATTTTCATTTATCCGTGTGACCCTCTCCCCATCATTACCCCGGATAATCGAGGTTCTACTGTATATATTTATACCGATATATATTGTCTATAATCGTACAACAATACACAAAACTTAATTTATTTAACACTTTCAAGGGGTTGTTTAGTTTTATATTATTAAAAACAATGCACCATCACGAAGTGTCATAAATATAATGTAATAATATTTATAATATGTATTTAATTTTATGAAAAATTCTGGGTATTTGTAAGTTTGTTAATAAATTAAAAGTGTACGAGCACGTAGCAATTATTTATTTATATATTTCCAACGAATATCTTTTTTTTTCTGAAATTTGCAAATATTGTATTTATTTAAAATACACTATATTATCATTATCATTTAATATTGTACCTAATAAAAATTATAAGTAATATATTTTACCTGTGCGACAGTGTGCAATGTTATTGATTTTATAGAATACACATAGCTAAAACAAAAAATACAATAAACAGAACAAAATTTAATTTACAAGATAATAATTATATTCGTTGTTTCAGTACTTTATTATGTTGATAAATCATGTGTGATATAATGACAATATATATACCCATCCATATATATATATATATATTAAAGGTTTAACGTGTATAGATGAGGCACCTATATATACAATTTGCAATAAAGTTGTCAATCGCGTAATTTTATATTATGTATAATATTTAATATACATTTACCATCGACTGCATTTTAACGTCGTTACATTATATATCTATACTTTATAAACTGGCGTCCGTACGTTTAACGCGTACGCATATCACTCGGTCACGCCCACTTTTCGACTGCAAATTACGTTTTTGAATTGTTCATCTTATATTGAAATACCATATATTACAACAACCATGTGTATATATTATTTATATTCATGCATTGTCCTGCATATGCAAAACATTACATTTTATTATATTACATGAAATTTAAAATATCTATTAGGTATATTATATTCCTATCTATACCTGTCGCATCCATCTACACAATTTGTAGTATATAATTTAATAAGCCTGTACCTACTGTTGTTATATATAGGCATCAAACAAAACATAATTCATATAGGTGTGTAATGCCAACATATATAATATAAGTATAGGCAAATGTTATATGCATAAACGGCGGTAATCCCAACTTTTCGCAAATACTCAACCTGAGAATTTATTCAAATTTATATATATAATATATAATATATAGTCTGCAATACGTATACCGTATATAGTGTGTGCACAAAATACGACGTACCTATATAATATAGTTATCGTATATAAATGATAACGATAAATGTCGGACTCGTCAAACGGTGACTGCAATATTTCTACTGCAGTAGCGCAGTCGAACTATTATAGTGCTGCTGCGAGAGCCACCACCGTGGGTGCAGCGAATACTGCACACGCTATACTCGGGGGTTGAGTTTTTTAATATTTATTTATTTTTTTGAAATTCTCGTCGTTGCATTTTTTTGTATACGTTAACCGATAGGTGTTGAGAGACACGAAAGGTTCTCGTAGTTATTTAATTCGCACACATATAGCCACAAGGTACTTATGTATATATACCCATATCAGTCACCTGCAACCTCTCTTCGCGTTTGCACATAAATATTTCGCACGGGGCGACAACAATACATGCGTGATTCGCGTTTATTATGTACGTCATTGTTATTTCGACGGTGCAAACACTTTTCCGTGTATCTTTCTAAAACATAAACAACCATATCATTGTCCTCCCGGTGTACATTGTATATACCACAAAAACAAACGGCGAACTGTTCGACGACGACATTTTAATTGATATAATAATAATGATATTGCTGATGCAGAATATTATAACGTTATATACAGACTATAGGTGAATGAGTGGAATGGACGAGTGAAGAAAAAAAAAAAACAAACAAAAATTTGCCTACAGGAGGAGATCGCGGCGAAAAGGACGTGAAAAAAATGTATTTCGTCGGCGGCGGTGCGGATTTCGCGAAAGACGTCCATTTTGTTAGTCGCGCGTGGCCGGTGACGTCACGATGCGCATTCACCAACCTACACAGGGCCCCAACGTTGGCCGCGCCACCGCTATCTTGGCGACGGCTGCACACACATACACACACACTCGCGCGCGCGCGCGCATGTACACTGTACACACACGTGTGTGTGTGCGCGCGCGCACAATAATATATATACCTAAATATATTATATTTTATAATACGTATATGATGGGACAGCAGTGCTGCCTCGTTTCGCACGTTATTATCGCGTGTGTGCGAGTTTAAAAAAAAAATCAACGATAAAAAAAAAATTAACAATACAATAACGGATCGGGCAGATACATAATATAATACACGTATATTATATTAAATATTATTTGATTATTTTCGTATAAAATGTATTTTGATGAAAACGAATAACTATACCTACACATCATAATATGAGTATTACGAATATAATGTTATAATATATATGTATTAAAATTTAAAATGTAAAAAAACAATATTGTTGCACAGGTATTTTGTATTAATTATATTTGGCGAACTGTAGAATCGGAGAAAAATTTACGCGGTCGCAAGCCGTCGGATAGGTTGGCGTGTATAATATAGAGGTACACATAGAGGTATACCTACCAGAAATTACCTACCTATATACCTATAGAAACGTGAAAAACGCTGAAATACGGGACCCGCTGCTGCGCCGAGGGGTGAATTATTGTTAGATATTAAATATTTCATGATGGGTAGGTGTAGGAGAGGCATTACAGTAGATATTATTAGGTGTATATATATATGTTCTGGTCGTCACCGTCGCCGCTGCTGACACAGACACACCGCACACGTCGGACTGCCGCCGCACGGCGTTGCAAAAACGATGCCATAAACTATAAAATCCATCGTACACGGCCGCAACGTGTGTATAATAATATGATATGTATTACGTGTGGACGGAAATTATCGGTCGGTATGCGACTCGTCTCGAAAGACGGCGACCCGCGCCATAGCAAAACTATATAAGTTCACCTATACAGAGCCCCCGGGCCCGCCGGACTCCTAAATCGTGCCCCTGGAGTCGTGAACCTTGCGCCAGCCGTTCGCGAAAAAAAGTACAATAATGAACGGAAAAAAAAAAAATTCCCCGAAAATATATAATAGTAATATTATATACGCGACGAGTGTTCCGAAAAAAAAATATTTACGGCACATATTATTATATAAGTATAACGTATATAGTGCGATTCTTGTTTTGCACGCGTGCGTTTAAAATAAATGCGGCTTGCGCACAAATTATTATTATACATTTAAACACTGGCAATGATCTATAGGTAACGTATCGATATGTACGACAAAACGCCGAAATAATATTTTCGAAATCGTTGCAAATATTATACACACATCACGAGACGATCAATATAATATGGGTATAGGTATGTATCTTTAAATATAGATATATAGGTATGATATGATAATATATCAATTGTCATTATCGCGATTTAATGGATGAATATTGTGATGTTAAAATGAACGGTAATGTATAGTGTAGTGTGTAGGTTAGTAATAATAACGTGAAATATAATAATTTTTTTATACCTGTTAATTGGTATATAATGCAAAAAAATATATTTGCCAACGAGAGAGAGAGAGAGTGAGAGAGAAAGAAACGATTTGGCGGTGACACGGACCAACCGCAATAATGTAGGTATGTATGTGCATATAGTATAAGCGTATATAATAATAATGTACCTAATACATTCGAAGTCGTTGTATAAAATCATTGTGAACGGTGTATTTTTCAAGGTTTCCAAACCGCAGGAAAACGGTATAACACTATATTGTTGCGGTCTACTGGTGCTGCTATCTGACGGTATATTGTAAGTTATGATCGAACCCGTTTTGCGGTACGTTTATTGCAATAAAATCGTAGATGTTACGGGTACATGGACACGTATGGCAGTGTATACCTACTGGAGTCGATTCATGAAATAGTGCATTTCCATCAACACGCATCCGCAGCATGACAAAATATGATGTTGCACGAGTTGACATGGAACTATATGACGTGTGTGTGTGCAGGTCATGACCCACGGGGCATCGACGCTCATTGAAATGAGCTTTTGGTGTATATTATTTTTATTAGGTATATACCGTACCTAAACGTATATTTTCTAAATGATCAAAAATAACAATATTATTGTTCTGATGTGATTAAATCAGTTGAACTTATTTTTATATTTTTTCTCATTTTTTCAGTATCTAGGTACCATGTGACATGTGTTATCATAACTTATATAAATATATATTATCTAATATTCGTATAGCACAACTTTGCCCGGTAAATAACGAACAGTATAAAATATAACGATATAAATATGTATCTCAGTTTTAACGAACGAGGTTCACTAATAAATAAGTGTCTATGAAATACTCCGCTTTTTTGATAAACTATAATTCGACTGAGATTGACAATCGCGAATGGCGAATTGGATATAACACTTGGTATGCGTATTTTTAACAGGGTTCAAACTACATACCTACTCTCAAAACTTTTCTTATATCTCTAAAAACAGTTTCTGAAATTTTTGTCGAAAGCAGTCAATAGTAGTTTTTAAGTATATACGCTACAAATTACAAACATTCATTTTATAAATACATATAAATTAAAAATATCTAATATTTCTGTAACCAATGATAACCCTTTATGGTACTATTGTATACAAATTTTGGGTAATGCTGCTCCAAGTAACATAAATAAAAATGCAATCGTTCCAATCCATCTACCTATATGTACTGTAACAAAATTTGTCAGGTATGTTAGTAATAAAACCTTATCTATTAAATATGTAAACTAATAGTCACATAAACTGCTTACCATAAATTCCTCATAAAATTTAGCTTTCATATTCACTCAAAATTCAAAATAAGTCAGTTTACTTCCCACCACATCCCAGACAACCCCACACACAGACTCAAACGAAAGTATGAAGAGATTTACTCTATTAAAATTATTCCTCTTCAATAACTGAAGTATAGATATAACTTTATTGGGAGCCCATTCCTACATCGTGCTATACTTCATATTATGTATACATCACCTTTATTACTAATACACTTATTGTTCTTAATTGTATAGTTGTAAATTTCGTTATTAAAATAATAATAAACAAAAACCAATGATAACCGTAAATATATAAAAAAAATATATTCGATTTTTGTGACGCAAAACAAAATTTAACTAATTTAAGTCGAAAAACAAAACTGTAAACACTTTCAGAGTCTCCAATAATATAATATGTGAAAAATTACATTAGCAAGCACTATAACAAACGAACAATCATTTTTACATATATTAAAAGTAATAATAATTTATAATAAATATATAAGTGATATGCATCAAAATTAATTGTGTACCAATTAGGATTTTGTAAGATCTACTGCAGTTTTAACTTCTGTACACAATATATTTGATAAAAAAATACAATAATTATAAACTGTTTGAATCCAGCGGTATCTAGTCCCTAAGGGTCCGGAAGCGATGGAGTTTTGGGAGTACAAACCCTCTCGCCACCATTGGCACCATTGTTCATTTTTTATGAGTATAAATTATTTTACCATACAAATTTTTGTGTATAGGTATATAAAAAAATATATATAGTTACCTACATATGTATACACCTGCACAATAATATAATATTATGTATTTATATATTTTAGAATAGTATGGAATGTTACTGTTAATAACCTTTTCTGCCTGAACCTCTCCCTCTGCTACGCCAGTACGCCACACCTTTACGAAATCCTGCAGTGCACGTGCCTGTCCCATTATTATTTCTTTCGTTTTTGAAAATAAAATTCAAAAATTAATAATAAGCTATTATTAATAATAGCAAATAATTATACTTCATATTATGAAGTTGAAATACATCGCTACACATAATTGATAAAATTCTTTAGAACTCTGCGGGAAATCGAATTTAATCTTACCATTAAACATTTGTTTCAATAACTTTCATCTGTTAAAATAAACTATAATATAGTATGGGTCTGCATTTATATGTAATATACCGATTATTGATACAATTAGTCACCTATAAAGTATATGTATGATATATTATATTATATCATAACATTCAGACATCGAGGAATGCAAATTAAATCATTTTTTCACAATTATTTGTTGAACAATAAAAATAATAGGTATATAGCGTTGATTACAGGTCAGTAATGAATTAATGTTTTAAAATTTACAAGTAATTCAAATTTGTATAGTTAGGTTATATTTATACACTGAAATTTTTATCAACTGATGTTGTGAAAGGTATTATATTTAATCTAATATTTGGAAATAATTCAAAGAAATTTGTTTTTTGTAAAAAGAAGTTTCACAAATTTTGACATTGTTCTTAATATATATGCTACTATTTCAAGATTAAATTGTATTGCAATAAAAAGCCAAAACTGAATTTAGAAATATAAAATTATAAATACAGTACAATTAATAGTAAGAAATACACTGTCTGTACTAGGAGATGTAGATACATTAATGGGCGTCTGAGCGTCCTCCTAAAATTAAACGATATAGTTTTTGCGTAATCCATAACCACACATGTTATATTTTATTGAAAATTAATTAAACTATACGATTATGTATCAAAAACGAATTAAAATTTTGTAATTTAGTTAATTAGATTGTTTACTAGATAATATTATTAATTAAACATTTTTTTTTCTCTAACCATTTGTAGAATAATACACAATTTTAAAATTTAAATTTAATTTTTTTTTTTTTTTGTAGTGATGTTCATTAAGTACGTTGGCTCCTGTGTCTATTTCAGTATAATTCCTCCACAATCCACAGGACAAACGCAATTTAATATAATTAAACCTTTACCATTTTGTTCATATGGGCGCTTGCTTGCACTAATGAGTCACAACGTATAATAATGCTAAAATAGGTAGGTATATGCGTTAATAATAAAAACAACAACAATAATAATTATATTATAAAAACGTATATCTTTTGATTTTTTGCACAACATAACAATGGTCACGTGCCCTAGGTCGTGGACAACGGTAACGGTGAACCCTCTCCAGTAGACATGCAATATATTATGTATATTACACCAAAAAGTGGAAAAATCAATTGCTCAGTCTTTCCTGTACGGAAACCCTTCCAGTCACCCGCGTATTTAATTGTTCTGGCCGATTTTAGAGGAACTACCGCTACATTATATTATATAACATATTGTAATAAATATGAAGTATTTTATATGTGGTGATATTGAGGTTGATGCCTTGATAGAATTATCGGGAGCAATGTTATTATTTCAAAATCTTTCAAAAAATACTTTTTACACACTCAACTCTGCTATATCGCTATATCATCCCAGAAACGCATACGCCACCGTATAGTACCTTCAATGTAATATGTATAGACATAAGTACATGCTATTGTAATAGATATTTTCAGTTGACTGTACTTTACCTACATACTGACAACGATTATATTAAAGATTTTGTTTTGCATTAACTCAACCATCGTATGTTTATATTGATAAATACGTTATTACTTATTACAGTTATACAGGCGTAAAGTTGGTGAATTCGATAAATTAACATGATATAGGTCGACGAAGTATTACACGTTTCGTCTTCTACTATATTATAGTTATTATTATAGATATTTAAAGGATTAGATTAAGGTTAACAACAGATTTTTCATTAATTTCAACTTTCCTAACCATCAGAATAATAAGAATTTATGATATAGAAATATACATAAATAAATGATTAGTTATCATTTTATACAATTTTCCATAAAATCCCAATAAATTCTTATACAAATGTATAAGCTCCTATTTTTTTACGATTTACTTCTCCGATTAATGGTAAAATATAATACTACAACTTGTTTAGATTTTTATCCAAATACTCATGTACCTAAATATCCTAAATATACACATCTAAATACAAACTACAAACATTTTAAATTCATATTTGGTATAGGTGCATATATACAGCGGCTATTATATAGGTATATACAAATGATGCAATTTAGTATGCTATGCTAATTATTTTAAAAATAAGGACTACACATTTTATTTCAATCATCTAATTATAAAATTATTTGTTAATATATGTGTATAAGATCAATTGTTTTGGATAGTAAGACGTAAGGTGTATAATTAAAATTTTAATGTATACGTTGCTTTGACATTTAAATGGGAATATGATTTTTTTAAAGTCCTGCTTATATTATATAAGTACACGTATACGTGAGGTAAGTATGTATATATGCCCATATTGTTTTAGAATATAAATACAACTAATACCTAGGCATACCATTTTATTTCTAGAAGAAAATTTTATTATCCCGTTACAGTTATGAATTTATAGTTATTTAGGTTTGTTATTTAAAGACTCTCCGATAAATTATGATATTTATTTAAGTGGTATAAATATAACTAAAAATAATATATACTATAACTCATTTTCAACGACTTGAACTATATAAAGTATAGAAAATAGACTTTAGACTGGTTATTGGTATATAATATGAATTGATGGAGTGTGTGGTTTTTCATATTACAATATTACAGTCCAGTTTTTATAATTCAATATAACCTATATAAATGTAAGTATTTCCTTTAAACAGCATTTCAGAAATCATTAAATGATTTAATAAACAAACTGCATTTAATATTATAGCATTATACAATACACGGTGATTCATCAAGCATGCTTACTACCTTTAATCACACATTCTTTAATAATGAATTTATTTAGATCCTGATTCCTTTAATTTTTAAGTATATTTAAAAATCATATTTTCAAAATATTCAGATTTTTATGTTGTTTAAAAAGTATGCTATTGGTGATGCAAATTTCATTTTTTTTTTTAAGTTGAACCAAATTTTTTTATATTACTAGACATTTTTAAACAAATGATTTTTCATGTTATTATTATTTAAATCAAATTTGAAGTATAGCAGTTTCAGAGTTATTAATGTATAATTTATACTAAAGATAAAAATTCTTAAGAATATTTTTACAAAGATATAAAATAAATGTAAATTACATACTTTGAAGTTTAAAACTTGATTAATATGTTGCTTTGTTGTTATATAATATTCTTAATTTATGTATTTATAACTTTTTTCTTAATAACTTCATATTTTTTTTTTTTTTTTGTTAATTATGCACTTGTTAATCTTACGTTACACTATAAAATGTATAAAAGGACTCAATTTGTATATATTCTAAAATAAAATAAAATATTTAATAACTATTACTATAATATTTAAATTACCATAGTCGATATAACCCCAATAATACATATTTTTCAAACCTATTATTATGTGAGCCAAAAATATGTTTAAAACTATTAGCATTCGAATTTTGATTTAGATACATAATAATTCTGAAAAAGGTCAACTATGCTCAAAATTATTAAAAGAAAAAACGACAATTCACATTTAAAAAATATATTATGATCGCCACGAGCCATATCATTTAGGTGTAAAAAATTAAAGCAACAAAAATTATGAACCTTTAAATATATACACTTCTCGAAAATTCCAAAAATTTGAATTTAAATAAATTTGTTATTGAAAGAAAAGTGGGAATGAGAAAATACTGAATATACTATGTGAGAATATTTGGTGAATCAACCTGTATACCTATTATTATCAATGATTAACGACGAAACAGTATTGGACTTACAGACAACGCATATAATAGCAAGCATCGATGAATATAAATATACCTATATAATATATACATGCAATATAATATGTTCATCGCTGTGAATTTTTTTCTTTCAGTTTTTGACATTTTATCAACTATAGAGATAGGTTACAGTAGTGAGTTATTAAAGTAAACATATTATATAGTTAAAATAGTGACGTATGATATATTATACTGTGTATACATATACTTTTATATATACATATACTAACAAATCACACAATCGATGTTCGCTATTCAATGAATGAGAGTTCAAAGTATAAAACGTTAATGATCTTGTTGATCTAAACACTAACATTTAAAGTAGTTATTTATGTGGTGATATTTACTGTCATTGATACAATTTAATGGAATTTAAAGAATTGTAAGTATTTGACTTGTCGGAGGAGATTATACCATTATATATCACTGCTATCACACCCATTTCAGTCTATCTTATTATTCTTGTTAGCTATTATAATGTATATCCATGGTACTATATCAACTATTTTATTTAAATAAGGATATTATGGTTTGGTTAATGTGTGTATATTAAATTTCATATAAACACAGTACTTCATTACAAATATTTAGATAATCAATGTCAAATTAATGAATTCCAAATTATTGTGTCTTTGGTATTCTTTTTATACATAATAAATTAAAACATTATTCCTATCATTTATAAATTATGAATTATAATTAAAGTTATTACTGATGTACAACCTGCAATTAGATAATATATGATAAATATTATTTATACATATACATACATATCATAATTTATATTATTTGAATACAATTATTTGCTAGTATGTATTATATATTTTGTGATAATGTCATTAATTAATTTTTTATCACGGCTGAATATATTTCAAACATTTAATACACTAATAATGAATATTAGTTCTATTTTATTGTTAAAATGTAAGAGTATAATTATTAATGTTTGCCTAAAACATATATATTAATAAAAAATGTTCCCAATATATGTTATATGTGTGTGTGTGTAAATTCTGCAGTATTGACTATTGGTATCCAATAATGGAAATCACACGAATAAATATAATTGTGATTTGTATTAACTTAAAATTAATAAATATGTTAAGTACGTTTTAAAAGAAATAACTTTAAACTATGAGTTTTCATTTCTACATACCTACTTCTATTCTCTACCACCACAGTGGTCTAGGTTATGGCGTGGATTTAGTGAGGGAGGAGCGATCAACCATTGGCTGTGTTTTATTATAATCGATTGATGATTTTATATTATCATATATATTATTTGTATTATCTTCAATGAAATGAAATTAATAATATTTATGACTGTTGTCCAAATTAAAAAAAATATATAATTTCGATCCACTTCAGTTCACTTATTATTTTAATATATGCCACATGCACATCAGCCATTATTATTAATATTAAAATAAAGAACCGAAAAATTTCAGATAAATTAATAATATTCATTAAATTTTTTGAATTTTTATTAATTATATATTATACAACAATAAAAGTTAACAAAATATAAAATTACTTTTCATGTACATTTTACTGCCTTTTTCAGTTGTATTGTACATTTATATACACTTACTATTTAAAATATTAAATAAATTTATTCCATTTACTTGATATAATGTAAGAGTTTATTTTATAAAATACTATACTTATATAGTGCATATATATAGTATATATATATACAGCTTATTGTATTACTTTTTTAATTACTAAGAATGATAAACATGATAAAAATGTATGCTTGCTTACGGTTTTTCACTGTTTTTGTAAGATTATTTTTGGCATATTACTCAAATTTTTCGGAATATTGACCAGTTATGGACTTTGGTTATCGTTTACGATAAAAGAGTTGTACACGAATCTTTTTGAGTATCACTGCTATTCCAAATAAATGTTCTCTAAAAATAATATAAAACATAAATTATTGAAGTGCCATTAACTCTATATCTTGATCAGAATTTAATAAATAATAATAATATGTATGATTATAAAATAACTAAATTAAAATGATGTTATAGGATTTAAAATTATTGTTAAACTATAATTAAAATATAGTTAAACTATGTTATATAATAATACACGTTTTCATCACTAAAAAATTGATGTCTATTCAAATGTATATTAGTTTAATTAACAACAAATTATGATAATACATTTCACGATGTATTTTACACCTTTAATATTCTCACTAGTAATTTATTGAAATTTAAGTATATTAAAATTAGACGACCATCAAAATTGGCATTCAATAAACTTTTATATGTAGATACCATACGAGTATTTTGCGAAGAATTTGTTTACTATTTTATGATAATAAATGGTCAAAATGTAATGGAAAAGGGCTGTATAAAATTTAAATAGTAGTATAACTTGTATAAACTATTCGAATCACCCATGTATTATATTAAGATAAATCTATGTTTATTAATTGAAAATAAATAAATATTCATAAAACACTGAATACTATTAGTAAATATTATTTTTAAAATATTTAAGTACATACTACGCATTATTATATACATAAGTATATAACACATAATATACATAGGTTTCCAAGGGCAACTAAAGTAGATTTTTTATTTTCTCGCTTTAATGTATGGTTTATTTTTAGTTATAGCACCAAAATAGTTTATGAACCCACTCGCAATATAAGCCTACCATCACACTGTATGACGGTCCTACAATACATCTCTTGTACTAAATTTCAACCATATAGACTTTGCAGAAAAAATGTTAACGAGCTCTCTTTTTAAACCAGAAAATAATACTAACTAAAACGAAATTATTTTTTCAACGATTTATAATTCTAAAATAAATAAACAAATTGAATACACTGCATATATTATAAATTATAATGCGCGCACAACATCACTGTGAGGTCGATATAAATGATTATAATAACCATATATATATAACTACGCAAATAAATGTTGAGTAGAAAACACAACTAGATTGTTAAATTTTGGATATATAACATTTATATTTTTTTTTATTTGTTAAAACGGTATAATTTTATTATATTTTATGTTAAAACTTAAATTCCAATAGACCCTTTGACATATAATATACGAATGTGTTATTAAACATTCTCTGAGATGGATGGAAAAGATTTTATATAAAACAAAATAAAAATTTTATCACACTAATAATTCGTTATTATATAGGGACAGGTTAATTAAGACGTTAAAATGAGAATTTATAACGTTTAATAAGTTTCCATTAATTTACCTGTTATAGCTCAATTAATAAAATTGATTTTTTATTTTAATATAAATAATACATGTTTTTGAATAATTCAATACAAATAATTGTTAAAAAATGTTAAATAAAATCTGCTGCGCTATATATATGATTTTAATAAATTTATATAAGTATTAACCAAAATAATTGCACAGCATTATGATTTATGAAGTGCAAATTTTGTAATCAATTGTTAATATTTTGCATTAAATACAAAGTTGGTCATATTTTTATTTCATAAAACTTAATAGGGTACGCATAAAACTAAAGCAATTAATAATTATAACAATCGATTTTAAATCTACGTTATAATTTTTAAACAACAATTTTTGGTAAGAAAAAGGTTTCATTATTTTTCACAATTTTGAAAAAAACTTAAATTTGTTTATGCAAAAAAATAACTGTAGTAAAATTTAGATCAATTATAAAAATATTTTAGAAGTTTATTTTTCATTTATTAAAAATATAGGTAATGAAAAAAATCTACTATCTGTATATAAATAAAATACAATAAGTAATTGTGTTGACATTTAAATTTTAGAAGTTACCAAATCTTAATATGAATCAATAATACCGGGTATCTCTTAAATCTTAAATACAAATCAGGTTTTTTAGTAAAATCTGCTGTCTGGTTCGATATATAGACTTTCGAATAGAAGAAATATCCCTTGTCTGAATCTAAATTGTTGATATTTAGTCAATACCACAAATATAGGTTTTATGAGATTCGTGTACCCGTTTATAATAAAATCATAAACAAAAGCTTATTTTACACTATTGTTACTTTATAATTTTATGACACATACTAGTCAGCTCAGTAACTGAACTCGTTTTTGCTATACCAAATAATTTTAATTTTTAACGTTATATTTCTAATCAAAAAAACAGTACTAAATATTAGAAATAAAATGAATAAAATATTTATTAAAATGAACGGGCAATAATATTAAAATATTAAAAGAAGTTAAGATAACTAAATGAAATTTGTAAGATCTTTCATGCTTACGCTAGTTACGTATCATCCACAGGTGCTCCTTGGTTTGTCAGCAATCAGTCCCTTCATAATGACCTAAAAATCCAAACTCTTTCTGACTTAACCTATCAATCTTACAAAAAACCACACACAGCCACAACTAATCATCAAAATCCACTTATCTCCAATCTCAGTTCTATAACTAACCCTATCAATCCACTACGTCGATTAAAACGACGCTGGCCTAGAGATCTACTAAACATTTAACCATGATGAATAATGTAAATTGAAGTGCGGTGTCACCGGACGCCCCCCTTCTCTCAAGTCCACATGTATTTTTATTTTCTCCTATAAGTCTTCAAAATTTACTTATTGTATAAACTATGTACACACATTGTAAATATTCATTTAAAAAAAAAAAGATCTTTTATGGTTTCATAAGTGACTTTTTATTTAAACCCTTAGCTCTATTAATTTCGTTATTTTTAATTAACCTTTTGGATTTAATTGTTGATTCTCAAATTTACTCTTTTAATGTTTATAAATGTTGCCATTTTGGGACCACAATTTTTTCGAGACGCTGTATACCATACCACTTCCAAAGTTATTAGTTGCGTCACTCTATTTGACGAATTTACATTGAATGAATTAAATATTTTAGTAGAACATCAAGACCATGTCTTAATTTGATACAATATTCAAATTTCCCAATTTCGAGAAGTATGTTTTTATTCAAACTATTTTTACTCAAAAGATTATGAAAATGACTATTTTATTCAAGTAAGAAACTTCACGGAAACGGTAATCAAACTATTCATTTTTGACGCAAATCGGATCATTTTTGACGACATTTATATGCTTAGGGTTGAAATTTTATATTATAATATAAACCTATAAATTGTTATACTATAACATATGTCACTGTAAAAATTATGTACAAATGTTGAAAAAACGTTTTGTGCATCACGAGGACAAATTGCTAGCGACCTTCCCCGAAACGGCAGAGAACATCATCAACGTGGCACGTGATAATATAATATTATATGTTATAAATAAATATTGTAATAATAATATGCAGCCGCAGAAACATAAGCCATGACACGACTTGTTTTAATTTTCTGCGTTATCTGCAGATTCTTCAAGGTTGTGCTGCATGCGCGCTCCGTCAGTTCGTGGCAGTTCAATATTATTATTATTATTATTATAACGCGTATACGTCTATGATATACACAATATTATATGTATCATTAATATTATAAATTATAATATAATAGTGTTTCCCGGAACGGCCGGAACTATAAAAATCATGGGTATGTCAGTGCGGCCGTTATCACGACAACGGAAATGACGTCATGTTCGAATAACTCCCGCGGGGGCCAAAAGGCCGCACACATTGTACCACCGCCGTCGTTCAGGTCGTCGAAATATTATATAAAACATATTATAATAATAATATAACAACTTTAAAAAAAATATATTAGGTATACGATTTGTACTTATTCTTTACGATAATAATAAAATTAAACTAAGCTATAGCTATCCCTTTCCCCAAAACCAATAGAAATTAGAAATATGATGATAAAACGATGCTATATATAGGTATTTTAATATTTTTAATACACTTTAATAGTTTTATATTAATCTTTCCTATATTTGCATAATACGTCTATCTAATAAAGGTATGCATAAAAAACCTGATGAAATTTACAATTTATTGTTATAGATAAATACATTTTTGACGACCACTAACACTGAAGGTGCAGTAACCTACGTAGAACGTTCTCAGATCTTAAAAAATTGTGCTAAGTGATATTAAATTTCAAAAATTTGATTTTTAGTGGTTTTTAATAGAAAGTTTCCGAAATGATAGTATGACATATTTGATAAACTATATACAGAACAGTGTATTAAAAGATATAATTTAAATATTTCAGAAATTTTATTTTAAACTAAATTTCAAATCTCTTTTGTTTGTTCGGTTTGGTACATTGTAGTCAAAGTGTGCAAATGTAATCGGTTAACTATTAGATTCACCGTATTAAGAATGAACGAGAGCTGTATTACACATTAAAACATTACCGTTACAGTCTACAGAGAAAACTTTGTAACCCGGCTTGTCATAGACGGGCGTTTGTTTTCTATGATAGTTAAACGGATTATGCACTTTAAAAGATTGAATTTACGGACATTTCAACCCTGGAAAATATTAAAAGAAGATAGAATATTTAGTAACAGTGAGGTTATATATTTCTCAAAGGACGTTTTGGGCACCTGGCGTATATTGATTATAGGAGGTTTGATTTGCGATTTTTAAAGTATAATTTGTATTAATTTTTTAAAAATAATTATATACATTAAATAGTTTTGGAATCAAATCGATTTTTATTTTACGAAAATGATTATAATGCAAGTAATTATTTATTACACGGCTTATATCTTCCGGGGTAAAATATCCTATCTAATTATTTCCCGGGGAAGAACGTCCTATAGATTTGGTATCTATATGGTATGGGGAAAACGTCGACAGGAAAATCGCTTGCACCTCCTTCGCAACTAACTGCAAAAGATGTGATGTATATTATGATATATTATTATATAGACGTTGTAGACACAAAATATTAGCCAGGTCATATATTATTATTATGATGTAAACGAAAACCCACCTTCTCACGCTGAAACCAAAATAACGTCAACGGACGTTCTAAATAGCTAGACTCGCGAAAAACGGTTCCGACGATAATATGGTTGTAAAACTTTGGCGGGTTCGAGCGGTGGCGCAGCACATCCATTCAAATTGTCCTGAACACCTGACGCGCACGTCGTAGACATCTCTAAAATGTGTATCGTATATACTTCGGCGGTGGTTTGCATGTAATAACCTACTCGTAAGACGTACACACGCTGTTTATTACGATGTGGTATAATATATGCACATCAATAGAGAGAATATTACGTTACGCGCAGCATGCAGTATGAAAATGTTTACATCATTAGGATGGCTGCAACGGCAGCGTGGACATTATACACGCGCCAAACCTCGTGTACGCCGAGAACCAGCTCTGTTCCCGCGCGGCGGCAGATGGTATATATATATTATTATGCACGCACGTGTGTGCATATGTGTGTACGCGTTACCTGCGAGTGGTGGTAGAGCTGCAGTGTCAAGGTGGTAATATTTTAGGTTGCACCTTGTGAGATGATGATAATAACGTGACGTGCGCCTCCGACTGCTGTTGCGATGCAGCCGTGCTGCAGTCTTCGCGGGGTGACACGACGGGGCCGCGCAGAAGAAAACGCCGGGAAGAGACCTCGCGCGGGATCTCGGGGGGTGTGTGTGTCTGATGGGGGGGAGAGGAGGAAGGGGGCTAAGAGTGAATGAGATGAAAAAAAATATTACGCGTTTAACAATAATAATAAACTTAGGTACCTATATACTTATAGACATATCGGTTGTATATGTATAATAATATTATATGTATGCTTGTGTGTATGTGTGTAAAAAGCAGCTGCCGAGCGCGCTTGCTGCCGCGTCTCACAATATAATATATAATATTATATAATACATATAATAAGACGAACGGGCGGGCAGCTGTCCTCCGGACCTTTTTTTTTTTTTTTGTATTCTTTCTTATAAACGTCATGAACTCTGCACGCGCGCCCGTCGCCAACACTTATTACATACATTATACCTATATACATATACCGGTAGTGGCGGCTTACACGCTGCACGTACATAGATGAATATATATATATATAGGTATGCGCGCGAGAGAGTATAATATATAATATAATAATAATATAATTATTCGTATTTATATACATATATAATACATGTACACGTGGCTCGTGTATGCCCGCGTTTTCTCGTAATATTTACGTATAAGGTATAGTGCCGGGCGGCGCCCTCCTTGTACATCCGCGCGCAGCTGTCGTCTTTTTCGGGTTATTTTTTCCTTCCTTCCTTGCCGCGATGACGACCGGAGAGAAAAGAGCGCGCGAAAGAGACCGCCGCGGCTCGGCAGCGCGTGCCCCGAGAATACATATCATTATTATTATTATTATTATTATTACTATGATATTATATTATTACGTATTTAATGAATACAAGGAGAACCGGAACACCTCTGTATATATAGGTAGGTACGCAAACGCCGTTACTGCTAAGGGCAGACCGGCGAGCCGCCGTCGCCGCCGCCAGGTGCATTCCGCCGCGAGTTCGCGCCGAGTGTATTTTTTTCTCGTCCACGTTTCCCCGAGGGTTCACGATTTTCTTTCTCTCTCTAGACTGGTCGCGTCCTGTCACACGAGCGACTTTTTACACTCGATATGTTTCCATAGAAATTCGATGTCAGAACATAACCGACACCCCTATGTTCGTATGTATTTTATTTTTAAATAATCACATGCGCTCCAATTGTATTTTTTTATACGCTTAATATATCTTATAATCGACTAAATTGGTATACTATTGTATCATATATTTACGGAAGCACACATTATAGGCCTATAAGAGCTTATATATAAGCAGATCTTGGTAGACATGCGATGACAAGACATTGAGGATATTTGGCGGAAATACACTGCAGAACTCTTAATTTCCTATGAAATACCCTAAATTGAATATCATTAATACAAAATCATAGAGATTGAACGAAATGATATTATATTTTTTTTAGCATTTTTCATCAAAAAAATTACTATAAGAGATATAAAGAAAAGTATAATAAGAGACTTTATAATACATTGTTAAAGCTTTTTTATTTATGAGAAAATTTGTCAAATTAACTAAAATTGATAAAAGAAAACTAAATCATGACCAACATTTGATATATATACGAAAATAAAAGATATGTTTTAAAAGAGCAAACATTTTTCAAAAATTATTTTTTGTATAAAAATTTTTATTATAATAAGGCATTTTGTGAAAACGTTAAGTATCTACGGTTATTTCTTTTGAATTACAATAGATAAAAAAATACATATAACCCAATACCGTTCATTTTCTTATTTACTGTTGTTTTTCGTTAGTTTTTCTCAATTATTTAGAAAAGTTCTGTTATTCCCAATATTTGACCCCTTTTGACCTTTCTCTTCGAAAAAAATGTACAAATTGTTTTAATTAATTATAAGAAATGTGAATCGTGAGTTTGTCCAATTTTTTCCACTTAATTTATAAAATACGATCCTATTTTTTTATAGTATCACATATAAGTAATAGGTACTCGTAATAGTACTCACTTAAATTAGTCTTCAGTCCATGTTACTCAAGCAAATGCAAAATTACTATTTAATTATCCGATTGAACGTGAGATTTAAAAATTAATAAAAACCTGTGTATATAACTAAAAATTTTGGAGAAAGCGTATCAAATTCATTTAGGTAATTCATAATTATTATACGTTTGGCAGACTGTAATTCAATTTAAACATTTCACTTTTTGATTTTAGTTCACCACTGGAAGTCTCGTAGTATTAACATATATCTACATCGGTATTCGGTACTTAAAGAAACTCTACACTCTTTTTCTACAGAACACAATGACGTGAAACATACGTTCTATATAAAAATAAATAATAATAAAATATATATGTATTAACTTATAGTGGAGATGTATAGAGATACATAGATAATATATGTGATACTGTATTTTGCAATGATGTGTTATTGTCAGCTTAACATTTTTAGGAACTATACAAAAAATTTGTAGAGCACTCCTTTAGATTATAAATTGAGCACCAATTGTACTTTGGAGAGGTCGTATTTAAATATTCACTTATTCTCATCAGTGTTATATATCGTAAAACCATGAAAAATTACAATGATATTGAAAAGGGATAGATATTAAAGATATATATATATAAAATACAGTATATCGACTACTAATTTTACTACTAACTATATTTATATCATACCAAAATAGGTATATAAGTACAATTAAACACTTAAAACTGTTCACTTTTTTTTTTTTAATTTTATGTCGGGTTTCACGCATGTTTAAGTAGTTAACGAAAAAATAATTCATAAAACTTAAAATATATAATTAAGGTTTGTCGGAATGAAGTTTCGTGTATTTGGTATCATTGTATAAATTACATCAGTATTATAGGTACTAAATAGTTTATATTAGTTTCTATATTACGTATTATACGCATAATGCACAAATGCCATTACAAATATATGTCTTACATTTTAAAAATTGAATTCAAAGTCCAAGAAAATATTATATTAATTAAACTGTTCATAAATTGTATGTTTAATATTAATACATTTGACACACTACACATAAAATGAAATCAATAGATGTAAAAAAAATTAATTAGCATGCGTATCATAAAATTAAAAATTATATATTTGAAATTGAGAATAAATGATTTAGTTTTGATGATCTTCGACGTGCGATTAATATATATTAGCATTTATCATTTTTTTTTTCTTAGAACGAATTTAATATAACATACAAACAATTTATCAAATCAATTTCAAAATACTTAAATAAATTGTGATTCAGTGTGATTTGAGCTACATACAAAAAAGTTTTATTATTAATTATAATAATAAGTAATAACTAATATTATGTATATATAATATACATGTATTTATTATGCACAACTACACTAGTATATATTATAATCTAACAACAGAATAATAAATAACTTATAGAGTCCATCTCTTATACATTATTATTATTATTATTATTATTATTTAATCGTTCAAATATTATATTATATTATTAAAGATGCGGCGTTAACGCTCCCGTGGAGAGATGCAATAACAGAGCACATAATATAAGCTCCTAAAATATAACATTTATACACCTGTATGCTTGAACTAAGACTAAAATGAACAACGTTGATTGGAATTATTACAGTCTTAAATCCAAGTAAAATCAAATTAATTTACGCGCGTGTATACTTGCAGCATTTCTTTATATCATATATATATCTTAAGTGTTTAAGGTTTAACATGTTCGTTGAGCGGAAAAATGCGAAATTATACAGGTATTAAATAGTTAAGTACACAAATAGCGTAATAGAAATAAGCGCAAAAGCTAAATAGGTACTTACACAGTTACAGATGATAGTTTCAAAGATAAAAATCAATAATCTTGAAAAGTATCAATATATTTGAAAATATTTTTACTTTTTAAATACATTAGTAAACATTTTTATAAATTCACACTTTGAAGAAAAATATTCTTCTAAGTATTGAATCATAGAAAGCTTAAATGACTGGAATATCTATAGATAATTACAGATAAGTGTATTAAAATGTTGCATGGTACCTTCTTCACTCTATTTATAACTCATCTAAACTTTTAATATTTATAAGTCATTATTAATTTAATCGTCATTCAAAATTTTATTTTTTATTAAATTGAAATTTCCAGGAAAATATTCTGCTTTGGAACATTCTGCTAAAATATAAAAAAATTAAAATCTTAAAAAAATAATTTCTTAATTTTTTTTTTCTAAAATGTTTTCTTATACCTTATATTTTAAATTATGTAAGAAAAATATTTCGGCCAAAAACATTGGAGCATAAAAAAAGTAACAAATTTATATCTTTAAAATAATTGCCTCGTACATAATATGATACGCAAATGCATATTACCTACGTATAAAACCTTCGTGAATTTTTATCAAAAAAACGGTGAATTCTAATACGCGATGCGTGCGCATATTATATTATATAAACTTACATTATTTACTCACGTTGAATGAGAACATCGCATATTTTTAGAATATGTAACATGCATCACCATAGCTATCATAATTCATAGGTATATCTATATACTGTGACGACGTGCAGACAATGGGAAAGACGCCGCGGATTCGAATACGTGTGCTACTCAATCATCACAATTATTATTCTCTGCATACAGATTAGTGAGCGAGAACAACGCATGTGTTTAGTATTCTTGGCGTTACCGGTCGGCTTTTTCGACATTGCGACGGGGGAACCGATGATTCGATGCTTTCCAACATAATATAGAAAAATTATCTGCAGTATATAGGTAAAAAAGTTCACTTGTGTTACATTTTTTTGACGTCGTTTCTTACAGGTTACGGCCGACGACGACGATTACAAAATATAACTGAAATATCATGTACACTGCGTAATTAATCACTATCAATGCATTGAGTATAATAATAACAATATGTTGCTCTTATCGTCCCTCTCTTCTCCTAAAGTGATATAAAGAAAGAAATCCAAATTAATTCACTTTATCAGTGGGATAAAGAATTAAATAAACTGTCAACTAAACTTAACGATGTTAAAAGAACCACAATATCTAAGTATTTTTCGTCAACGCCCCTAAAAAGTACAAAATCTCCCTATCAATTAACTCAGAATACATTACATACACATCACTCACCTATAAATTCAACGAAGAAAAAAGACTCTCCATTTGCATATAATGTGGAATCTTTATTAGAGTAAAATATATTTTAACTGTATAAAGAATAAACAATTTAGGTGGGGAGGGGGGAAAGAAAATTCCTGATCCTTGATATCCTAGTTAAAACGTTAAATCTAGAACCTATTAACATCTTTTAACTCATCAAATTCTTATCTGAACTCGCTTTACAAATCAAATGTAATGCGAATCCATAAAACAACGAAACATAAAATCTTATTACTATACTAATATTTAGTATATAATTTATTCAATATTTATATTTTTTTATTTATTATACAGGATACTGTGTGTCTGGGTAGTGTGTATACTACAAAATTGTAAATTTGTTACTATTGTTAATTATTTAATATATGCATATATTTAATATCAATGTAATTTTACTTCAATGGCCACAAATGCCGTGAAAATATTTTTAATAATTAAAAAATAAATGCCTACTGAGAATAAGTACACATTGGGTTTTTGATCTACAGGTATAAAATAAAAACTATACTAATTTGAAATTTGAATTTGTATTTGAACATTATTGTTTATTCGTTTTTATAATATAATACATTTGCATGATCATAATCGCAACCTTTTTTTTAGTAATGTATTATGTAATCATTTTTAATAGTTCAATAATGTTTTTATTATCTAACTGAGTATATTGTAGTATAAAAGGGATGTGAGGAATCCCCACTCATGGGCCTGTGAGACATAGATTATGATAGTATTCCCTAAACTGACACCTGAAGAGGACTTATATCCGAAATTTACAGTCTATATACTTATTATTATACAGTGGTATAATTGAATCAGTCATAAAAGAAACTGTCTTATCTGAAAAAATAAAATCATGTTTTATTGGATACTTCTGACTTCATAATATTAAGATCTATACATTTTAAGAAAATTCCGATTTGTCTAACATTAATAATGGATTTTATTAGAGATGCAAATAGTATGAATCAAGAGAAAACCCTAGTAGTCCAGTGAATGTTAATTTAATTTTTCTGAAATTTTGGATTTTTAGATAAATTAGGTTTTTCAAACATGACTGATCAAATACTTTCGATAGACGTAAATATTTTAAAAATAAATATAGGGTGAATTTTCACTATGAATAATTCATTATTTTAAAAACTATTAACGTTAAAAAAAAAAAAAAAAAAAAAATGTTTTTTTAAGTTGTTACTTTTATATAAAATAACAGAAAATTTTTCAATTCCATATCCATATTCATAGCAGAAAATTATTCTAAGTTTTTTTGTATCTTTAAATTAAATTTCGAACGAGCAGTTTCTGGAGTATAGATATTCCTTAAGTTTAGATGGTGGAGTAATGGGTCAACATTTTTTGGAGTAGATACTATTCCGTGTTATTCCATTCCACTCATGAGAACATGTCAAAGTTAAGTGAATATTTTATGAAATTGCGCGATATTATTGAAAATTGAATATATATGTTATATGCATAAAATGTTTTAAGTGTGCTAGTTGTTAGTACGATATTTGCATATGCAATTAAAATTATCGATACGAATGACATACAAACACGTGAATGGAGAAGTATAGACCAGCCCAAAATGTATAGTAAGCTATTAATTTTTAAAATAATGGCTAACTACTTACACTAACTGTATACAAACTATAAAGACTTAGATGCTGTTAAAAAAAATGTGTTAGTAAATTACGTTATAAACCATTTGGGTTATTTCGTACCAATGTGAAATAATTACAATACTCAGATAAAACAAATTTGTTATAAAGAGTTTTTTAATTGAATTATTTTTCTTTTAAGTAACTAGAATATTCTTAAATAATGAACTTTTTTCTCTAAATGCATACATTTATAATTAATATTTATACAGTTATAATGTTTTGATGAATATTAATTAACATGTTATTAAAGTGTTACAAGGGTCGAGGAATAGTTTAAAATAAATAAATAAAAAATTATATTTAAATCTAAAACTCAAAGATAAAATATCATTATAATAAATCCATATGTTTAAGATACAAACTTCACTGTAGTTAGCAACGTGTTTCATATAGGTAGTGATATATAATTATAATTTTTAATATTTTATTAAATTTTAAACGATACTAAGTATATAGTTAGAATATAGCCTGTGTTCTTCCACTTTCAAGCAATAAATATTACAAAATTATACATTGCTATACTGTATGCAACATGCTAGATAATTCAAATATAATATTTTGTAAGGATGTTAATAATTACTTGGTAAAGATATCTTATTGTAGATTAATTCCGATGTTATCAATGAGTACATTATTTATTTGGTAATGTTTTTAATCCCACTGAAAATTGGCTAATTAAGTATAAAAGATACCTACATAATTATTTTCGTTTCCACGGTATTCATTTCTCTTGGCTAATGGCTAATGGCTAATTAAATAATTTATGTTATTTAAACTACTTTAATATGGAAATATTCATTTTACATTAAGTAGTAATAATTAATTAAATGTTATTAATATATTATTAAAAATGACAAAAAAAATTGTAATATTTTTTTTTTTTTTTTCTATAAACATATTACACTTAGGTATTTTATTAATAAATTTTACGTTTTTATAAAATAACACGATAAAATTCTGTTCAAACAATCAATACATTTATAAGAACTTTTTTACTAAGTTAGTACAGCATAAAAGAACAGATAGAGTTCATAAAAAATATATAGGTAATATATTGTGAGGTAACAGATAACACTAATTTATATATTTGTTATAAGCTCTTAAGTAAAATTAGAAGTTATTAATTAACCAATTCAGACGTTTCCAAACTTATGAATGAGCCAATGAACGGGTAACGTACAATTTTTAGAATAGATTTTCGAGATTTCAAGTCATGGTAATAAATTAATTTGTTTATGATAAATATACACATAGTTTAATGTTATATGTTTGTTATAATTAATTTTGATCATTATTATACAAGTTTAAATATTTTTATAGTTTCCTTAAAACTATACAATTCGCATTTATTATGTACTCATTGTAAGTTTTTCTGTTTTTTATATAAGACTTTAATCATACATTTTTTACACTAAACTCTTTTGATATATTTATCGCAATTTAATTACTATACGTTATGTTACAATAAAATCATAAAATGTATGAATATGGTATTTTTAAACCTTATATTTAAATAATTTTTATGAAAATTAGGGATTAAAATTTAAAATGTTTTAAAAAAATAATTTTAAGTTCTGCCAATAATAAAACACTTATATCTATTATATAAATAATTATTACCTATTTTCAATGTGTACTCGTACATAGTAAGACTAGTAAAGTCATTACATATAGGTACTTTATAATTTATAACAAGAAACCCAATAATGCATCGTAATTTGTATAATTTATTTATTTATTGAATTAAAAAAAAAAAAAATGTTTAGGACTTACCTTGTCTTAATGAATTGTATTCTTTAATTATTATTATTATATTTCGAGTAATATACATCATAATCACAGAATTTAGAGTATTAATCAAAGGGTTGGTTTTAAAAAGTAATCCGGTTTAAGGACATTGATATCTTGGTATATAGGATATATTTTTATACCTAATGTAGTTTTTAGTTCAAAACATTTGGGTTCTTGACATTATCTTATCAAAACATAAGTGTGTTAATCTTTCTGAGTATTATAATATTGTATAGCATTAAACCGCATGTACATTAAAATACGTAAAATGTCCTTATAAACTTGTATTCTTTATTAAAATAATAAAATACTATACCTACTTCGTTGTAAAGTTTATAAGTCATAAGCATATAACACTTATATACATTTGTTTTAATTTCAGAAACAACCCCAAAATATTTATGAGATCATTAAAAATTAATTTTAAGTTATTTATATTGGAGTTTTGTACTCAAGTGAGACTATGATAGCTTATGTATACCTAATATACATGCAATCAACATTTTCCTGTGAAAATGTTAAATTATTTTCTTAGTTTTAAGTCAGAATTGTCAAGAAACATTAATTTAGATATTACATCATAGATTAGACAAAAAAATATGGTGAAACATGATATGAATCAAACATGTTTATTGAGAATAGTTATGGACCATAATTAGTGAATAATAAATTGAATTAAAAGTATTAAGTACGTTATTAAACATGTATTTCACAAATAATTTAGGATGAAAAAAAAATATTTAATTTACAACCGGAAATTAGGAAGATTTTCACACGCGACTGTATTTTAATTTTCTGAATATTAATATCCAGACTTCTAAAGCAGGCGACAGTTTCAGCAAAAAAAAAATAAAAATAAATCACAAACGACACAAGCCTGCAATAATTTCTTTCCCAAATTGTTTAAAAAAAGCAAGTCTACCGGAAGTCGTCTATTATAGTTCACAGACAGTATAAACAACTCACAAATACACGTAATTCTTTCACAATATTGTAACATTATGATGTTTGAACTTGGATAACAACGCAGAAAGAAAATATAGTAAAGAAATGTATTAATAACACAAATACATTAAATTTTGATCATTAAATAAACACGTCGGTACTTTAGTTTAGTTAAAATTTTTTTTTTATTTTAAAATAATTTTAGTGCATTGATATTTTATAAAAATTACGTGCATTAATATAAACATTTTGGTGTTCATAATTTTTTTTTCAATACTAACAAACAATATTAGCAAGTACAATAATATAATTTTGAATGAGATTATCACATTATGTAAAAATGTATTCATCAAGAATATTTTTATTAATCCAGTCACATAAAATATATTGTCTTCGTATTTCAAAAATTGTAAAACTGTAGTATCAATTATTATTATTTAAATATGACGATAATTAAATATATGAATATACATTTCAGTATTTAAAAGTATGTGGACGACGTCGTCTATATGTCTGCAAACCATCACCACAGCGGATTTAATCTCTCGACTAAAACTCGTTTTAATCGCATTGAATGATACTAAAGTAACATAAATTACTATATTAAAAAAAAAAACTTTTTGTTACCCGATCTACCACAATATCTCTTTATAACCCAACGGACGTGAAACCATGAGAGAATAATTTTGTGCACATAATATGACCTTTTATATATAGATGATTAAATGATCACCACGGAGTATTAAAATATTTATTTAAAAAAAAAAGTAATTAAAAACATGTGTGAAAACGTTCTGAATTCTCAACTAAAAACGTGTTTTTGAGTAGGTATGCTGTTTTCATAAAAATAATGGACCAAGTCAATAATTCAAAAACTAGATTTAATAATAACGTAAAAAAAAATCTAATTAAATAATCCGATTCTGTTACAAGTGGACTGTTCTTGTTTTCTTTGATTTATGTCAAATATGATATGCCTATATACATTTTTACAAATAATAAAAAATGGTAATTTCGTCCTTCTTTTGTCCTTGGTATAGTTGGTACCTACAGATATACCGGTATTGGGTTCGGCATCATAAACATTCACAAAAAGCTCTCAAGTTTAAAACAATTAAAACGTGATAAACGCGATTAGATTTGTAATTATTTTCGATGCATACACGTGTGTAGGTAATACACGCGCGCGCTTGAATCCTGTGTTGTTCATAGCGTCATCGTTTCAGAAATGAAGTGTGTAAAAAAATAATACTGTGTAATACCGTAACTGTACACACGGGTATCTGATTCATGTGTGGCTATTAAATGCTAATTTATTTTGGCTCAATTGTTAAATTTAATGCGTCGGGTGAAAAAAAAATAAATTAAAATGTTCACCTTACGTAACACAATATACGAATATTTAACTTCATTGATAAAGTGCCAGGCTTATCTTGTTCGATTTTATTTCATGCACATATTATATGACTATTATTATTGTGTTAATAGATATGCGCGTGCAGTGTACCTACACCGTAAGGCGAAAATAAATCGAATTTGAATCCATTTATCCATATATATATATATATATATATGTATGTATACAATATAGTTTTATTTACACACACATGACAACGGTGTGCCGTTGTATGGGTAAACACAATATGATGGCGACGTCGGAGCGAACAATTGCCATCTTGGAATGAGTAGAAAGGTTTAGGCGGATCGGAGTTTTTTTCAAAATAAAATATAATAACCCTTTTCTTTTCGACCGGCTTTCTCTACAGGCCAGTCGTTCTGTATACATATACACTGACGCTTATAAAAATACAATATAATATCTACGCGCGTACATGATAATAATATAATAGATATAAGTGTACTATGAGCGTCCCGCGAATTTTTAATTCGCGTGTGGGCCTTAAACGCGCAGTGGGTCAAAAAATAATAATAAATTGTCAAAACAATTGTGGCGGGCGCTTAACTTAATAATAATAAAAACGAACGCGAGAAAAACAGTTTTAATAGTGGAGGGGTGACCGGGGAACGAAAAAAACTTACAGCGATGGTTTCAGTTTGTGTATACTGTCTGTGTGTCTGTCTGAAGGGGAGGGGGGCGAGTATTTTTTCCACGATTAAAACAACAGCTGCCGTTGCCGCCGTCGCCACCACTTTGTATATATATATATATATATTATTATTATTATTATATATAAACACAATAATATGTGTACGTATGGTTTGAGCTACGGCGGCAAAGTCGTCACCGGAAACGTGGGGTCGTTCACCCGATCCGAGCCGCCTTCCTGTGTTCTACATAACACACACATACACATCATCCCATCCATATTCCTTTTTCTTCGGCACAACCGGATACACACGATATGTGTGCGTGTGTATACGCCACGACCGTGTGCCTTATTATTAGCAGAATTACGCGCGCGCCAGCCTTCCCTCTTTTCTATACCGCACATAGGTCCCTCCTGTCTGTCAAACAGCGCGTGATATACGGAGAGTGGAGACGATGCTATTTAGCACTGACTGAACAAATTCAAGATAAAAAAAAATCATTAGAGCTCTAAGTCTAGAAAACAGTATTATGTTTGGTTTCAAATTTAGGTTTTGGCGCGTTCGCCGGAATCGCGGAACTACTATATTTATATTGAGAATATTCTCGGCCGTTGGCTAGGCTATTCATAATCTAATTCCACTAATCCATAAGAAAATTGCCATTGTTTCGTTGTATAAATTGTTATTATAATAATTATAAATGAATTGTTGATTTATGTTATTATAACTTATGAGCACCGCAAACGTCGCGTCGTTATAGACACGTGTTTCTACTCCACCAGAAACGAAATTGATATTAAACCTATTAAATTCTAAAATCCGTTTAAATCAAAAGAATGATTGTGTTTACATATGTGTAATTGATAGTAGATTTGTATGAACAAATAGAAGTTTGAATAAGACGTAATATTTAATACAATTAAGCAGTAAGCGTATATTATAAATTACGAGGTTCATTCAAAATTGTTATCTTGCGTAGATGTTACAGTAGATACACATTTATGTTTTTTAAGACAGCAAAATAGCAATGTGAATGGTTTACGTTATATGAATAATTTTTTCAAGTAATAAAAGAATGCTAATTATTTAAATAAAAATAAAAATATGAAAAATTTAGTTACAACAAATAGAAACAATGAAGTAAAAAGTTTAAAACAATCTAACCGTGATAATGTATTAAACAATTGCTTGCATGATATATCATGGCAGGGATAGATGCATATTACACAGCGATTCTCGCGCGTACACAACATAATATTTGCGTCGTTAGTTTTAACAAAAAAAAAAAAAAAAAACTGACGGAAACGAAGAAAAAGAGGTGAAACATGATCCGGGAGAATAATAGCAATTTAATTTACGTCTACAAATAAAACTAAAAAAATAATTTGATATGATATTTAATATTTATTGTAGTGATTGATGAGGGAGTGAAAGACAATATAATACGAGCCCTCGACTAGTGTGTTTAGGATAATCAAATAACTTAGTTTTAAACTATAGGCACGAATTTATTATTATACACAATATATATAGCCCAAACCGGCCAAACCTAAATATAATTAATATATACATTATATTATATACTACATGTGATAACAGATAGTTATATATTTTTTAAAAACGTGTAGAATATTATTCACAAAGACTAGAACAAGAATCAGTTTCAATAAAACTAATCAAAATCAAAAAAAATCTGTCAATTTTGATTGATTCAATTTATTTTCAATTGCTAAAAACACTGGAAACAATATGAGTAATTTTGAAATAAAGCTTCTTATAGCTCATGGCTTTATTTTAATACGAAACAAAAAAAAAATAATGCGGAACTATTTATTTAGCACACTATTTATTTCAGTATTAACAATCTCCATGTAATCCCCAGAAAAATATTTCTTATTATTAATCTATTTCTTTTTTCCCAATTGATTGTATAGATATTTTTGAAATATTATTTATACAAAATATCTTACTTCTCTTGTAAAAGGTACATATCATTTTACTGAACGATCATGAATTAATAAATAATAAGCAGTAATCTCTTGTTAGAGTTTCTGGTGATCCGTTTTCCAATATATCTACTGTTCATAGCCGATTTCAGTGGTAATTATAGTGTTCAAATTGAAATGTCCCTTTTAAAAAGCTCAATTTTACCGTATATATATTAAAATATATTTATTTTTTATCTCAACAAATTGTGTTCTATTACAAATTTTAAAGAATATATATATTTTTATTGTGTAAGCCTATAAATACTGGTTAATCGTTTAAAACTTTCATAAAAATTACAGGAATAATACTAATTTAACTTTTTTCATGACTTAAAAAATGAAGCCAGAAGCCCTGTATTCTATTAATATGGCGTGGATTTTAGATTTTATAATACAAACATCGATATTGAAGATAAAAACTACGGATTATATAGTTATTTCTATATAGGGGTGTTTGGTTAAAGAGTATGAGACATACTGAAAGACTAACAAAAATAGGCGAAACGCCCATCCTGTCTGTCGTCCAACGGCGCGTGGCGGTCACGTGTTTAACAATGATGTCTTATCATGTCTCTGGACCGTTTATCATCTCACACTATTGTATATAATATAATCATTTTATATTTGTATGTAATAGTGTATACCACTGTAGACATACCAAAATTATAAATATAACACATTTATAATGTATATGTGTATTATACCTATACTTAATAGTGTTAAAAAAAAAAAGTGTGTAAATAAATAAAAATAAACTATATTTTAAACATGCATTGCTTAACAAATAAAACTAAATTAAAGTCTATAAATAAATTGCATTAAATATAGGATAGGTGAATCAAAAAAAAAAAAAAAAAATTAATAATAATATGGGTCAGTGTAGGAAAAAATGACGGGTAATACCTAATGAAGTCAACCGAGTCCCACGTCCAATGACATCATCACGGCGAATCCCACGATACAACACCAACTGGCCAGCTTCCCGTTGCCACTGTAACAAAATTAAACACAGCAATTCGATTAAATGGCAACGTGTGTCCGACAAATGACAATGATCGTTTTTGTTGCTCCGGATTTTCAAACAAGAAAACAAAGTGTGAATAGAATAATATAATATGCTATACGTTCGCCAATAATTAACCCTCTGCTCATGGAGACTTCCACAGCCTGTTTAGATGCGATTGTTAAAGTTATTATATGTTTCTGACAGCTAGCTCTACAGTAGAATCTCAAAGGGATTTGGCAAATACACATTAAATGTTTTGTGGGTCAAAAATAAAAATATTCTATTGTTCTAATTCCTGAACTTGATTCTATATGCTATGGTCTCACGATCAAAGGCGCATGTACATAAATCTATAAGCTCAGAAATCAAAAATCAAAATGTATGTCTCTACCCTATAAGATGAAACAATGCAGCAGTTGCAGTAGTATAAAGGGTGTTAGAATAATTGGACTAAAGTTTTTAAAACCCAAACATGTATGCGAACAGTTTTATGAAATAATATTAACTATTTGAATAATTGTATTGGTAAGGATAAAAAGGGGTAAGAAATATGGATATTTGGTGACAAGCATAATATTACACGTATCGTTATCACACAGTTTAACATTTCATGGTAGTGCGTCAGTAACTGTAGTGTGTGCACACGACAAGTCGATCGAGTGATGTTAAAGTAGAATTTTTGTTCCCAATAAATTAAAAAATGTGTTTATACAAAAAAAAAATAAAAAATAAATACACCATCGAGAAGGGTACATGGCTTGATATATTTAAACGAGAATCGTTTCCGATCGTGCGCAGTCGTAATTTATCGTTACGATATCGTGTATAGATTTTGGCGACGAAAACGTCATATCGTCTCGTCGTTTTGTACAATTAAAAATAAGATGCGGGCGGTGGCGGCGATGACAGCCTCCGCGTTTTGGTTACAAGGCCGCGGCGGCCGGATGAAGTATCGATAATAATAAAATGACGGCATGGCGGCGGCGGTGGCGGCGGCGGCAGCCCATTCATGACGAACGTCGGCTCGCGTTAAACGCCATAGTAGGCAATAGAGGTCGCGATAGTCGACGCCGCCGTCACCGCGCGATCGTTCGCTCGTTCGCTCACTCACTAACGACCAAAGGAATCGTCTAATTTGTGTGTGTGTGTAGCGTAGTTGTATTGCTGCATTCCTGGCGTCAAAGGAGATTGCATACAGAGATTTTACAGTTACATGACCCCCAGAGAGCGAGAAACCATTGATATTATATATACGTGCACGACTGCGGCGGCACTGTCAGGGTCACACGTTATGCGCGCATAACGTATTTAATATTATAATAATAATAATAATAATATAATAAAATAGTGTTGTACCTATATTATAGGAAGGTATAATATGAAGCGTTGCACACGCGACACATACCTGCACACCACACCGGGGCGGGCGAGTGGGTGTGGGTACATCAAATAATATATAACAACGAAAGTACCTACCTCCTATATCGACAACATTAACAACAATAATAATAATATTGTGCGTTGTAATATTATAACGACGCAAGTAAAACGCGCGCGGGGGTGTCGTCTGGTGCGCGAGGGGACAGTCGGGTGTACATAATACGCGACGAGACGGACGGTGGAGTGGGTGGAGAGCGGTGGGCGGGCAATCGGGTGTGTAAGCACGTATATTATTATTATTATTATCGTAGCGTTGTCGTCACGTGACGCTGCAGTGACGTGGTTTGACGTCCGTGCACACCAATATACATACCTGGAATTCGACTCCGGTATGATGTCGTTGACGACCACGTAAATCATCGCGCCCGCGGCAAACGCCAGGGCGTAAGGCAACAGCGGTTTGATCAACGAAACGGCGAATATGCCCACGAGTCCGGCGATCGGTTCCACCATGCCGCTAAGTTGTCCGTACCTGTGAAACATCGATTAAATAACGTACATTAAACGTCGCACAATCAAAATAATGCTATCGAAATATTATTATATTATAATAACAATGAAACATAATATCGGGGACATCCCCATGCCCGGATTGGAAGGATAACGGCTTACAATTCTCAGTAAGCAGCCGGCCCATAGCTCCAAAGATACGGTGCAAAAAAAAAAAGACTTTTTTTGCTCATTAATTGTTTAAAAAACTCGAGTATTTTATTACAAAATTGAGGCATACGGCTCACTGTGCTGTAGAACAGTAACACATTGGCCCAGTCCGGGCCTGGACATTGCGAAAAAAGAGTTGTATCGAATGCGATGTACAGGACGTTAGCTGGTTGCGGTATTCTATCATACACCATGCGCGACTGCAAACAACCTTTGTTTTCGTACGTTACGAAATAAACACTTTAAACCCACGTCCGTGCTCATACAAAGGTCCGTGTGCTATAAATTATGATTAAACACCCCGCGAGTTTAATAATAGGTCAATTAACTCTATAATACCGTTTACACCAACCCTCGGGCGTTAATAGTAAGTAAAGTTAATTTGCCGCGTCGCGCGTAGATAACAAATCAACACGAGGCGATTGGAGAGTTGAACAATTTACTTTACACTCGAATCGCGTGGGTGTGGAGTAGGCTAACGCGTAAAGGAGTTACGAGGTCCATCAGTGTTTTTGGAAATTTAACACATGTGCTAATGCAAATGAATTTGCGCCCTTCTACAATTTTAACCCCACCCCCTCCACACATACACACTAACATTTTACTTCTTTTCAAATAATATGTAATTAATTGATGGTTTGAATGTTAAATCAAATTTTTTTTAGTTATTGTTTTTCAAATATGCCAACATACTAATGTTTTTAAATCATTTGATTTTTAATTTGATCGATAAAAATCAACAAATGGTAACAGCGACATTTTAAATACTTGCAGATATTTTCATTTCCATGTATAATTATTTTATTATAACTTAAATTACACCTTACATAATTTTAAGTAAATTAATTTAATTTTGTACAGTGAAAATAACAAATACCTCACCGCAGAATTTTTTCTAGAACTTCATTTCATGAATTCATATAATAAAAATGATTAGATATTGAAATATCAATAGGTATATTTGTCAACCAATAAATATGAATATATTGACGGGAAGTTGAATCTTATTTTTAACTTTAATATGTATCTTATATTTAATAATAAATAATAATAATGCAAATCATAATTATTAATATCACTAGGCGTTATATTATTTATAATGTACATTTTATGTCGTAAGCATACTAAATTCACAGTAAATTGTATACTAAATATATTCGGATATTCCTATATTGTGTAACATCGAATAGTAATCTATCTTGATTAACATAAAATTGCCCTATATTTATGATTTAAATTAAATAATACATTATTAAAATTAATAATAACATAGGCATGTTTTAATTTGGCTTTTACACTCCTTATTTTTGCTACACCTCTGAACTGGGCTAGTCTCACCAAGCCCGGCTTATATAACTACGGCTTTGCCTTCACGTACATAGACTACATACAATACTATTTCTCTGCAATCATATACGGTATACTCGGTTTAAACTTTAAATTGTCAGTTAAATATTTGAAAAGAAACGGGAACAGTAATACCCGAAAAGAAAACGCTGAAACAACGTGTCGCGTGTGTAACGTTTCGTGATACTGTGAAATTTATAAATACGAAAGTATTTGACGCATGGAAGTATTGTTGATTTTTTTTTAATTCTTACATATACGATATACGACACCACGAATTCCTCGTTGTAGCTTAAAGTTAATAATAATAATTTTAATAAATTTGTCTTAGGTATTAAGACTAGACTAGACTGTAATTAATTATTCACGTAATCTGGTAATTATACAATATCGATCTACCGATCTAATAAATTATTAATGACACATAATTCAGATCATCCAATAACATATTACATATACACACGAATAAACTGTTATATACTTATATAGTTATATTATATATATATTATAACAGAGCAATGAACTTCCTTAACTGTTACCTAATAAACTGTCTATAATATAAACTATAGTACACTGATAGTATTGTGTGTTCGTTCATCGTTATTCGTACAACAGAAATATAATTTTAATTCATAAATCTTTCGATAAAACACAATTTATATAATATACACATTACATACGTATAGTATTTCTTTTAAAGGTTTTTAATTGGACTAAACGTATACTGATAGTAGTATATTATCATTAATATTTTTTAGGGTTATAATTATATTCTTATGTAAAAAAAAAAAACTATTACATTTTTTAGTACATACTATATCAATGATATGTTATCATTCAATAAAAAAAAAAAAATTAAACGATTAAATAAAATCATTCATATTCTTAAAAAATAGTTATACATAATATTATCCTTATGTTACTCATTTTTTTTTTTTTATAGGCACATAAAAAAATATTATATAAAAACTAATTTCACTGTGTGTACGTGATATGTTTAATGAAACGCAGTTGAACAGATCTATTTTCACTTGAAAATCGACATTTTTGTCATACCCAAAACCAGATAAAAACGGATCCATTTTTGTCAAATCAGATAACTGTCCTTTCTGTTTTCGCCCAAAGGAGCAATTCTTAAACAGCATACATAGTTCCGTACATGTGAATGTAATTTGAATTTATATGGGATTCGTATGTAAAACCTCAGTGTTTAAAAATAGGCCTCAGAACAAATTTAACGATTTTATTAAACACAAACTTTCTCGACATGAATTTATAAAATACATTCAGAAAAACAACTTAAAATAAACTAGCAAATTGTTTAATTTATTAATAATATTAACAGAATTTTAAATGCGTGTGTTTGTATTGACAAAATAACTACAATTATTAGATGTATAAATAATATATTATTTCATGTTTTAAAATTTGTAATAAAAATAAAAAATTAACTACTTACCAATTTTATATAACTAATAAACTAGTATGCTGAATTTGTGAGAACATAAATCAGAAATAAACATTATAACTGTTATGAACGAAAACAGAATCTGTTATTATCTAGTTATTTGTGAAAAATAATGTAAAGTCAATTTTGAGAAGCCTTAATCACAACATGTATAAGTACGATTAACTTTTAACACTAATATAATATTATATTTTCGTGTTCTCAATTATTGCGAGTAGTATATTATCATAAACTAATAAACGCGAATGTGTTCAAAAAATAACAACGCTAAGGCATATAATATGATGATCGCTAAACGTTAAAATAGACGAAATTAAGCAACGAATAATGAAGGTATTTTTCTCCTTATAGAGAGTGTTTGCACTGGCGTAAACAAAGGATGTTTTTATAATCATGAATGCAAATATGTAGATATATTGTTGTACAAACAATTATGAATAGAATATCAAGACAATTATTTCAAAATTATGAATTTATTTTCTCAAACAAATGAAACATTAATTTATATTAAAATGTATCAAAATGTTGGCTGTAAAGTCAGTATTATCTACCATATTATCAAATGTACAAAAATTGAGTATAATATTATTTAGTATATGTGATCTACAAAGTGTCAAAAGAGAAAATTGGATCAATGTTTTTTTTCACATACATCAACTATTTGATTTATGGTATCGTCGTGGTATTTGTAGCAGCAATATACCAGACGGAAATCCGGATTTCCATAAACGCTACTTGTAGAATGTGTTCATTTTCCTAGTAGAGAACGAACCGCGCCTTGTAATTAGTGTGGCAATTTTCGAACAGAAGAATTATAACGGTTTTATAATAAATAATGTATAATATATATATATATACATTAAATTATTATGATGTATTTTTAATGGTCTATAAAACTCGACTGCTGATTTCTTCAGAAGGCGAAGGATTTGCGTCGGCGAGCATGACGGCGACGAGGAAAAAACTATACACAGCACGTACTATAAACGTGCGTGTATAAAATATAAGACATTAGACATAAGGTAATAATAGGCATACCTCCTCGGTAGGTAATACAAGGAATTGGAACATAGGGTAGTCAAAGGTAAACCAAGGGTTGGTAATTCGAGAGAAAGAGCGCTTACCAAAAACTTTTCCATTTCGAACATCCGGCTGCTTGCAGAGGTAAACTGACAGCTAATCCTTCCGGAAAATTTTGTATACCAATTCCCATGGCCAAATTTCTGAAACAATATACATTAACATTTAATTAAAATAATTAATCGTAATTTTTGCTGCATCAAAGTGCATTTTAACTGGTGGGGCAAAATATATAGAATGAATAATGACTATAAACGAAATATGGTGGTTATATAGTCTATAGATTTATTCTATATTTCTCGGTTTATTTTTGAACTTTCAAGACTCAACTATAAGTATACACAGCACGTACTTCTCCCTTATTGTAATTATACAATGGGAAATAAGTTGCCCACACAAAATATATTTGGCGTTACTGTTGCAATTTGAGTTGTAGGGATACGTTGTACATAAACAGTGGACATTTTGATGATTGAAAAATTTTTCTTCAATCCTTACTCACTCCATATAAGCACGTAGTATAATACATAAATATTTCATACAATTCTTTAACATTTTAAAGGAAAGATCGTATATCTTATGTCAAAACAGCAAGTTTATATGGTTTATACAAGACAAATTTTTGCAAAGCAGTAAATAATTAATTGCTGTATGAATTAGAGAATGCATGGAAAAGTGACATAGAACGTTTTCTGACTTTTGTAGCACTTTTCACTTCTCGTCATCATGCACGTTTCTTTTTAACAGTAAACAATACGTCGACCACAATAATGTGCAACATGTACAATACTCCGAGTTGGCAGTTGCATAAACAATACTGATCGATTAAAAGATTTACTAAAATGTAATGAACTAATCGCATTGGTCATTAAATTGTGTTTCAGGGACCGCCACCACTCGCGAATGATTCATTCAATATCTCGCGATTATAATAATACTATAGCATAGTGCGCCGTGTTTGTCAATCGTTTTCAATCCTTATCATCGTTTCGGCACAAACGGGAGTAAGTACACTACAATCAATACGTTATGTCGTTATGTGGGTGTATAATTCGTGTTTACTACAAATAGAAACGGAATTTTTTTTTGAAAAAGCACGTTGTACAATATAAAATAATAATATTATGTTATGTACGTTTTAACGATATCGTTATGTGTCGGTGGCGCTGCGCACGGCCTACGTCTATAGAGCAGACGACCGGGTCCCGGGTTGTGGGCGCGTGAGTGCGCGTACACGCGATCGTGTGCTCAGCGTATATAGCGGAATGGAACCGAAACGTGTACAGCTATTCGGAGAATGCGCGGAATGCGACGGATAAAAATCTCGTTGCCCCGGTTCAACGTGCCCACCACCGACGACCGTTCTCCAGACGCAAACACGCGCGTTTATATATAATAATAATATATACGTACATTATACGAGTGTACACAATACGCGTCGTGTATTTCTACCAACACGTTTTTTTCCCTTTTTTTTTTTTTTTTTTTATGGAAGAGCTTAACGGCCGTTTCACAGGGTCGGAGGGTGGTAGCAGCGGCGGTGGTGCCGAGAAGCCCCTCGGGGGAATCGAAAGACGTACACATAATATTATATTATACATTATACGACACAAATACGCGTGTATATACATTTATATTATTATGTATATGAATGAATCGGAAAATACACATTCAAACGTGCACTGCCGCCAACCGTCGCGCGTCTGCGACGCACAAAAATAATAGTTCGGTATTATATTAACAATATTACATTAATACATAGCGTTTTGGCCGCCGGGAGGAGGGAAAAAACGAAAACCCGTCTAAACGGGGCAAAACGCCGCGACGGTTAAATTATTATACTTCATAGGGACGACAGACATACAGATTTGGTGTGTACAGTCGTCGTCGTCGTTTCTCGAATAATAATAATAATATTATTATTATCATCGTCACCTTTGGGGGAAGGGGAGGGGGCACTGGTCTTCATCGTCGGCGGTGAACTGGGCCGCAGCAAAGTGCGCCACACGCGCGCGTGTGTATGTCACACACGTACGTGTAATAATATAACGGGTCGAGGACGCAGCAGCGATGTTGGCGATGTACGGAGACGATCACAGCGAGTAGTAAGTGACGGCAGCGGCGGCGGCGTTCAAGTGAATGAACCGCGTGCGCGCGCATGTGAGAATATTATGTACTCTCGAGTCTTTGGGCGATTGATGTGTGTGTGTTCAACTTGTAACACCGGAATGCCGAGAAAAGAAAATAACGAAGAAAAAATATACACACATGAAACGATGATGATGATGATGATGATAATGACAGTGATAACCGTTCACCTCGAGATATTACGCGCGCATTAAAATTTGTGCTAGCAAATCAGTGATCAACGTTTATCGATAAGAAGAAAGAATTTTTTCAGTTGCTTGACTATACGTAGTTAGTAAATACACTAGCTAGCTTGTTGAATATATAATGTAAAATCAAATAAAACGAACTCTTGAGAGGCGCCGTAGCACCACACAGGGAAGTTCTAAATACTTTGTTGGTCGTTTGAAACAGGAAGCGTTCCTTGGACCTCAATCCTCTCCCTCGAGATAACTAGGAGAATGAACGTCATCGTATTTCAGACTTTCCGTCACGTATCTACTTTACACACAAACATATAATATACATTACGCACGCAGTCGGATGAGCGACCATTTTGGTTTTATTAAATTTATGATTTATGAAAGGAAAATTACATTTCATATTATTATAGTTCTTTAAATATAATGCAATAAAAACGATATTTATATTTTTTTCAACGATGAGTAACATCTTAATTGATTTTCTGTTCTGTATACAACTATTTAATTTATGTGAACATTTCCTTTATACCCTTCTCTGCAGAATTTGTATATTTGATAGTGACTCATAGTAAATATCATTTTAAATAAATATTTATAACTGAATATATATTTTAACATAAATGTTTGATCTTTTAGTTATATCACATTCTTTAATAAATTAACAATATCTGATTCAATATAAAGAATATCCAAATTTAAAAAACAGCCTTTCAACATACTCGTTCTAACCTTTGTTTTTAATAATCAAAGACAATATTTTTCATACCTATTATTATCAATATATGGCTAAGGACTTATACCTTTAAACCATCACTTAGTTGTGCCTAAAGGAAAAAATGCAACTTTTCTTGTCTTACTCTATAAAAATTCGAAGAGCATACTCATGAGTGTAATATCTGTTACGGATATACTTTACACAAATGTTACTATTGTTAGATACAGTGGAATCGACGACGAATTTTAATTTCAGTCAATGGGTCACATATTCATAAGCATCACTCAAATAAACGAACAAATAACAAAATTCAAAACAAGTCATTCAGTTAATTTTTGCTGGAGATTGCAGTATATATTCTTCCGATTAATAATAAATAATAATATATTAATGACAATTAATCGAACATTTGACAAGCTAATGAAATGTTGCATGAACCCGACCTGCAGTGTATAATTTAATAGTTGTTTAATCACATTCATATGCTCTCAGTCATCGTAATCTCTTTTTTTAGTGATAAAAAATTGTATGTTTGTATGTTTTTAAATTTGTATTACTCATAGACGAGCAAGCTGTAATTGTAATTTAATTCTAAAGAAGTTTCGATTATAAAGTAAGTTATATTTTAATATTTGAATGAATTAAAATATGATGACTAGATTAATATACTATAACGTATTACAATACATGATAATATTAATAAGTAATGAATTCTAAAAAAATCAATTTAGGAAATGTAATTTACTACCAAGATATTTGAATAAGTCATAAATTGCCTAACGTGTGAAGCACAATAAATGGAAATTCGCAAAGATCTCAGATCCGTGGTAAATTATTATTTGAAAGTGGTTTTAAAAGCTATACCTACTATTATATATATGTGTTCATTATAAAATAAAATAAGGTATATAATATATATATAACATAGCTTATACAAATTTAAAAAAAGAAAATTTTCTTGGTATTATTATATTATAAAACTCATAGATTTACATGCATTATACATAGGTAATAATTTTAGAAATATTTGATCATTAAGTTAATAAATATTTGGTATTTTAGTTTTAAAATAACTGATTAATCAGTATGACAGATTTCCGTCAATTTTTTGCTATACCTATATGTTCCACGTGGGAGAGATAAACTTAGGCGTGACTTCTTTTAAATCCATATTACAATATAAAACACGTCTTTATATTTCACAATGAAATCGTTATAGTTGAGACGTCAAAAAATAAAATATATTGTTTTTATCCGTGGTTCCATCGAATTTTAATAATTTGTACTATAATGTTTTAAGGTGAAATCATTTCTGTCACGTCCGATGTTTGAATATTTCTTTTCTATAGAACTTTTTTCCAAAGTACTGACTTAATTCGTGACTATAATTGTAATAACGAATAGAAACGAGTAAAAGAAAAAAATGCTTATGAAATGTCACGTCCGGCACATAGTATATACTATATACACACGGTGGGACTAGATTTACTTGAGAATACCATTAACAATAATCCTATAACAAAAATTAATAATAACGCAACCAGTTTACATTTAATAAAAATCAAAATGAAATAAACTAGAAATTAAATTTTTTTTTAATAAATATAAACGACGGATATGGGGAAAAATTTACACATACTGAGACAAATGAATATTTACTGCAGGGTGGGCAACCGTTTCGTCCCGTATTAACTAAACGAAAAACCACGCAGGAAAAAAACTACTGACACACGTCATCACGAAATGTAAACACGAAAATATCATATCTAAATTTTAAGCATAGCTGTGTATATGAGTACCATTATTTGTCATTGACGCATGTTTAGGATTAAAATCGAGAAAAATACATAATATTTTTAATTTATAGGTATTAAAACATCATAGTATTAATAATATAAACTGTGCAAAAAATAGTTCTAAGGTTTTTTTTTTATAAGATGCATTTATTTAATTTAAAACTTTAATATAGTTATAATACTATATAATTCGAATAAACTCGAAAAATAAATCTGCAAATTTTATAAGTAAAAATAATGAATGTAAACATAATTTATTATGTAAGATCATTATTTATTAAATTAACTGTTTTTCGAGTTTTTCCCAAATCCTTCAATATTCAAAAATTTTACAACAATTATCCCATAAATTATTTTGTCGAAAAAATATGTTTTTAGTAGTTAAAAAGTATGTCCCATATATGATAAAGGTATAACTCACATTTGTTATATAAAAAAATCCCGAGTAATTGAATGTTATTCTTAAAAAATTTATATCATTAAACATTTAAAACTTAATAATGTATTATAATTCATAAGACGTCCAATACAACAACAGAAACACAGAATAATAGAACTAAAACTCTATATTTTAGAGAACGTATTCGACATTTTAAGGGGTTTGATATAGGCAATTTGAGTGTATTTTAGTAAAAATAAAAATAAAAAACATACAGTACAAATTTAAATTTTCTAAATAACTCACAATTGATTGTTTTCACATTCTAGAAAAATAATTTATAACACATAGAACAAACGCAATAATTTTAGTTTTTATTAAATAAAGAATATATCAATAGAAATTATATTTTTTCACGTATTTTGTAATTTAAAGGAATTAAATGTACTTTATGATATTTGATTTTATTGTGTACACTGTCCTTTTATAAATTTTAGATGAGTGATCATGTGTTCTGTATCATTAATATTAATTATTGTGTAATTATAAAATATACCAAAAAGCTTTTTCATAGGAAAGAATCAAAAAGGCTTTGGTTATAGCTGATAAAAAACATATTTTCATTATATTATATTATTAAGAAAAGAACTCATCCTGTGTAACGTTTATAATATAAAATATTTTATTTTGAAACAATAATGACTTTTCGTATAGTAACGCATAAAATTAAAAAAATAACATGGCACAATTAAAATATTTCTATTTTATTTATAAAAGTTTGTTTGTTAATTGCGCGATTCGAAAGCTATCTTAACTTTCTCATATCTGCACTTCTGCAGTTATTTTATACCTCTATATAATTTAAAAACTCGCTTATAATATGAACAAAGTATAAACCATCCGACTACATTTACATTGTGCTCGTTATGCGTGACGTCTTACAAATCGAATAGTTATTAAGAAGACGCTACACACGTGTTGTCTCCGTTTGATTAACACGTATACAGCACAACGTTTAAGCCGTTTTAAATTTTAACTTAGCGGTGTTAGCTTAAAAAATATATTAAATATACCTAGAAGTTTTTGCTTAGTATAGAACACTATTTAATTTGTCACAACAATATTTTTCTTTATTTAAATTTTAAAGCGAAATATGAGAGCATTTTAAATTGTAATATTTCACATACTCACGCAGAACTTTAAAATGAAAGTATGGAAATAACCTATAATTTTCTAACATGCTTTGGTAATAGGGCATACTCTAACATAAAAACTGACTACACCGCAATAAAAACTGTTCTACGTAAATTTCCTGTCGTATACGTTTATAAGATGGACTGAATACATGTGTAGTTACAACACTCTTTTAAGTAACAAGATAGAATTTTGATTTTGTTTATATAAAAATATATATAGTTTCTTTATACATACATTAGGATAAAATGGCCAGCTAATAATAGTAATATAAAATTCAAATTTGTCAGCATCACACCTCTGTGTATTACTCAGCATATACGACCTTCCCCAAGCTTGCATGGCGAACGACACGGATAAGTTGACTACGACAGTGACGAATTTAAGGGGGGGAGGCAAGGAACCCAGCCTCCCTTTGACAATTATACTATATTTGTAGTTGAAATAATATAAGTTAAGCCACTGGCTGACGAATATGATAAACTATATAGTAGACTGAGATACTCGACGTGTACGTATAAAAAGTTCCGAAGCGAGTGCAGCTATACTGTCCAAGATCAACTTCATACTTAAATCACACGCACATACCGCTAGCTAGATCAGATCAAATACATAATAAGTATGATGATATTGTAAACAACATACACAATGGCGCGGCTTTCGCTTTTTTGTTTTTTTAGTCAGTTATCCTCGGTATGCGTGATAGCTCACAGTATCGATACACAATGTATTTTGTTGATATATAACAGTAAATAAAAATAATGAGCTTTTTTTAACCATTTGCGCGCATTATGAACAAGTTGACTAGTAATATTGCCCTGCTCATCGATTTCAAATAATTAATGTGCGAGAGGTTAAAAGTTTATCGAAAACGCGGACTTTTAATTGCGCGCCGGACGGCGGAGACGCGCGGTGGCCCCACCGTTTACACAACAACAATACTGTAATATATTGTGTGCCCGGGTCACAATGTAACTACTTATAATGGTTATAGACGGAGTGTACATACGATTTAGATAATGTCAAAATTCGGCATAATACGGTTCATTGAACTATCTAGGCGCTCATGTCGGCTGAACACTGATAAACACTACCAAATTACGAATACAGACCCAAGTTCATGTGCGCACTGATAACGAGCTGCAGCGTTATTCCGTTTCATTTTTTTTCCTCCGAACGCACGTCAAAACCAAAATATCGAAACTATACCGTATGTTACACATTTTATACTTATTACACATAATATTACAATGTATAAAAGCGATAATACTGTACTGTCACACTCCCGTCGTTTAATGATAGTAATATAGTAATATACCAATATAAATAACTATTATATATTAATGTGTAAACAGACATCGATAAACCGGCTAAATTATTGTTATTCGTTTGTATATTATTTGTTTTAGTATAGGGATTGCGTAGTCTTGTGAAGAAAAAAAAATACCGAAGACTGAAGTAGTGAGGAGAGGAAGGAAATGGAAGCGATAAAATTCGACGAAAACAACTGAAAACGTACATATGCCACAATATGTATACATATTATTATTATTATTATACCGACGACTGCAAAAATATGTGATGCTTTTATAAATACGTATATTATACAACATTATTAATATTTTTTGATATTTTATTTCATACATGCGTGACGACGGAGACAGGATACGATTTTAAGAAAAAAACAGTGTTATGTCGTGCAGTGTGTCACAAAAATACCGACACTCTTTTGGTACAAAAAAACTTAAGTATAACGAAATGATTTAGTATTTCTGAACCAAATATAGCATACACTGTATTGTACTAGATGCAATAAATTTGCTTACCAAGATACATTTCTTCCAAAGTGAGAATGTTTGATTGTGAAAAATACATTGTCTAGCACAATCTATTCAACCAAAGTAACAAATCATGACGAAAAACTAAAATATATTGTCACCATTCGTGATAGTGTTCAAATAAGCAACTAAAATGCTTAAGGGTTGTTTAGGCTTTATTAATTCTTTTGAGATGTGCATACTAGCACTTAAAAATGTTTTGGTTAAAATACGAAAATGGCTAATTTAACAGAATATTTTGTTGTGATTGATGATGAACAAATTTCTTAGGTTTCAAGCTACTAAAAAGCTAATATTAAAATTATAATTGATATTTCTCTAAAAATATAAAATTTTATTTTTAGGATAAAAAGCATTTTCAAAAGTAAGTTAACCTCGGATTTAAAAGTGTCCACAGTAATAATAAAACAATTTTATATGTGTTTAATAAATTCTTTCAACATACTTATTGTTTTTACAAAAATGTTTAGGAATATTCTGTTATCAAGAAATGTATAATTGATAAATTATTCTAGTCCCTCCTTCTCACCCACCCCATAGAAAATACATCCATTTGCGTCTATGAACTATGATGATGTCGTTAACCGTTGAGACGGAAAATGTGATATTGTTTTATCAAAATGTGGTTATCATATGATTATTACTTTATTAGTAGGTACTTAATGTTTTTATAGTTTATGTTTCCATAGAAAATTTTTACTATTTCTATTAGAAATATGAGCGTTACAGAGTGCAAAATAACATTTTCAGACGAAATAATATAATTTTACAATACATGCACTAAATTAGGTTGTATCAATAATGAATAGTACAAACAAAATCACTGGAAACTAGATAAATATCAAAAGCATAAAAGACTTATATTATGCGTAGTGTGAATAAGGACAATTTGTTTTCAGTCCGTTGTTATACAGACTTATTAGGACAGGCAGCTAATGATAATTATTACACTAATTATTATTTGTTAACTAAATATATAATTTAAATTAATGTACTTTAAAGCATTTGTAATAAAAAAAGTTAATAGCCGTCGACGGAGAGGGTAAATCAAGATAAAAAAATAATTATTATCGTTTAATGTTTAAGAAGCTGAAGTGTTAAATGTCAATGAAACACATTAATAATAGTACTCAGTACGTGTATTTATTAATGAATTTTGATTTACCAGTATAATAATACATGTAAACACACACTATACAGGAAATTAGATAAAATGTTGATATCCGTTTTAGTTGAATATTTCAATGATAATTCACATAGACGTAAATATTACTATTGAGAATGTCAATACTGTTAATACATAGAAGTGAAATAAACTAATTGTGACTAATGGTTAATGATAATGATAGTAATGATAGACAATATTATGTATTTGGGTATGCTCATGTATAAATACCACATAAACAATAAATAATTAAGTCAGTAGATACATAGAATTTCTCATAAATTGTAATTCCCAGTAAAAACAATACTAAAAATTGTAATATATACATAATATAACTGAACCCAACCTATAACCTGCAATCCTACACATTCAATGTAATATAAAATATTGCACACATATGGATATCTAAATTACGAGTTTTAGATTCTGAGCGGAGCGATGGGAGTATTAATTTTAAAACGATGTAGGTAGTTTTTTTGTTTTGTATAATTATGTATAAACGATTAATAGCAGAAAAAAATGTTTCGATTTCCGACTTTAATATTTTTTATGGTAAGAATATAAATTTAGTTGATATATTTAGGAGGTTAAAATTAAAAATATCCAGAAATTCCCAGTATAATTGGAAAAACTGGATGTTTAACGAAAAAATAGTTTTCGACACAATTGATTTTTATATTTTGTTGTAATTTTAAAACGAATAATCACATAGATACTTGATATTTTTACTAAATATTTAGAAAGAGCATCATTTCCCATAAATGGTAAAATTTACAAAATATTTTACTCTTTTTGAACATCTATAGACAATGGACAATTTCAATTTTTTTTTTTTTTTTTTAGTTTTCGGTGACACAGCACAGAGCGGAGTTACACCCCGGAGAGATGATGCGTATAATACTATTTCTATTTAACATAACGTATAATAATATCGTGTTCGATGAATATTTGAATATCGAATGCGAAACGAAAAATATGGGACTGTACACACGTATTATTGTTGTTAATATGTAGAGCGCAACGGATAGACCCGCGCCGCCGCCAATGCTGCGCGCTCGATCGTCGGCGGAGAGAATAAAACGGGCAGTGATCGTAACAGAGGCGGCAGGCAAGAGCAACGGCAGCACACAAAAGGTGAGGAAACGTTGGAATGTTTGCAGCGGTATAGAAACCGACGGATACTGTGTGGCGTTAAATAAAATAAAAATATATAGGGAAAAGCGGTGGCGGCGGCGGCGGCGGCGACGGCGGTGGTGCAGATGAATCGGCGATGAGTTCGGACAAGTCGAAATACGATATAGGGACACACGCACACACGCGCACACACACACACACACACATACACGCACAATATATAGTGTGTGTACGTGAACGAGGCTATGCTGTGCGTCTGGTACCAAGGTCAGTGGCCGAAGGAATGCTGTCGTCTCGCGCGCGTGAGTGTGCGCATGTGTATGTGTGTGTGTGTTTGTGTTTGTGTTTGTGTGTTATAGGCCTCCGCCTCCGACGCCGCCGTTTTATGGGGTTCGCCGCCGTGCGTCTGTTGTGTGTGCGTGCACCGACGTGTTTATGCGACGAGTTGTGTTTTATAATAAATCGATGGTTTAAAAAAAAAAAAAAAAAAAAAAAAACACAAAAAACAAAAACAAAAACAATAACAAAACGGAACGAGGGAAAAAAATGTTTACCGACCGGACGCGAAAACGGTTTCGCGTCGCCACCACCGCCTGGCCACGACGTGATGGACTGCAGACGGCAAGACCGCGGTAAGTCGGTATGGCGCGTGCATACCGCTGGGGTCCGCATCCCTCCGCAACACGGCGTCGCGACGGTACTACGCTGCATCACGGATTGTAGAGCCATACACAAACGGGAACTACGAAGCGGACAACAAAAATCTGAAGAAAGCGACATAATTTTTTTCAAATTCTAATGCAATTATTATGTAGTCTTAACCGAGAGAAATATAGTTATGTACTATCATTATATAAGAAAACGGTGCCACAGTGAACTTGGACGAGAGACTTAGATGAGTTTTTTAAGGAAACAGTTGTCTTTAAGTCGAAAAGAAACTATATACGTTATGATTACATTGGATAAACGACATTGAATCGAAATGAGATGTACACATTATATTTCGTGAAATCTAGATAATAGGTACTTATCTGTCAATTCCGCGTGGAATCAAGAAAACTTAACACAATTTAACAATCCGAAGATATGCGTAAACTATACAGTGTATAATGAGGATAAGCTTTATGGTTTATTACGAAACCGTAAAACGTGGGCACTTACCAGTAACCCTTCTCGTTAAGTTGCTCTTTTGAAAGCTCTTATTGAATTTGACAATAAAACGGCCCTTCTCAGGTTAGCGCGTGACAGACACTCTCCGATACGGTGTACCGTCCAGAAGACAATGAGCACGGTAAAGAGGATACAGCTATCTTAATCGGTGTTCCTCTATTACGGCATACTGTTTTCATGTCACATAAACATATTAAATTTAAAAAATGAAATGAAAGCGACAACACCATCATAATACGAATGAGAAATGTTACGATTTTGTTAATAACCAGCAATTATAATAAATTAATGTGATTATAGCTAGAAACGAAAAAATAATAATAAATAGTATAACGTCGTAAATCTAAAATAAACAAGTTATTATTATTGCTAGTGAGACGATAGTTTTCGATTTGGTTGTTACGTTAACTCCAGTCTCCAAGACTTAGTGTTTAGTATGAAAACAAATTCATTACTAGAAATACGATTAACGGAAACACTTTCAACGTCGCCATTAATACAGATTAACTATACACTAGGATTATAATATAATATAATTAAAATGAGTGTTGTGATGTATGCTATGTATGAATAATGATATTGCAACAATAGAGATTTAAGCCAAATAACACTGCATTAGTGCACTCTATTTTGGTATGAATAAGTTTTTTCAAACAAATAAAACGACAGAGAGCGCTCGTGCAAATACTTGTGAGAATTTGTAACCAATTACCATCAAGGGATAAACTCAAACTTTTTAACAATTTTGAAACTGTAAAAATTATATTTTAAAATATCCTTGATAGTTTTTTATATGAATTTAATTGCATTTAAAAATAAAAGAAAAATTAATTTAACCTAAGTGAGTTATTGATTTAATTAAAACTTACTAATGTGTAAAAAAACATATAAATCGAAATAAGTTACTAAGTCAATACTTATGTGTACGTGAAATTTGTACATTTAATAATATTAACACAAATTGTACTTAATATTCTTCACTAAAATTTAAAAATATTTTCTAATAATAAATTACAAATACTCTAGAAATATTTTGACTTTTTAACCGTGGCTCTAAAACCCAAATTCACCGAATTGGAACGAGTTAAAGTTTTAATTTAAATAAAATAATTAGTGGATTTAACAATAATCAATCCTATGATTTTACATTTTTCTTGTAATAATGCGTATGCCGTATATACAATAATGGTATTATAATTTTTTTTTTAAAAGTGGGCAAATAGGTATTGCTTTGCTGTAGGTAGGTGACGAATGAATCACTATGATGGATGTGTTAAATTTTAATTTAATGATACATCATTGAATACGAAAAACGATTCTGAGCGAAGACGATCAGTTGGCCTATACACTAAGTATATTTCATGATTACGTAAAAGTTTTAAGCCTTACGAATAATGTTTAAAATTATAACAAAACAATGAACATCATGATGTAATGCATTACTCATCGTTTAAATTTGTGATTTTGTCCAAATTTTAACATCAAATAATAATTTTAAAAAAGCCCCTACGTATTTTTAATATTTTTTTACAGATATAAGAACTAAGATTGGATCTTGAATTTAATTTTTAAAAACTTGACCCCGGAAAATAAATTTTAATCAACATTTATAGAAAAAAAAAATAAAAAATTGTCATGACTATAAATAGCTTAAGAGTTAAAATATTTTGAAAACTATACTTAAATGCGTATATAAAATGATAATATAACCATTTAATAAAAATTTCATGAAATAAATTTTGTCGAAAACATGTTTAGCATTAAAATTCCATAACTAGGAATTTTTATGTTTAATTTTTATTATTTAAAAAAAAAAAAATCAACTAGATCTAGTTTTCTACCAAAAACCACGTCCAAAGTTAGAAATCAAAATCGAAGAATTTTTACTAAATTTGAAGACATCAAAGTGTTAAATAAAATACACAATTTTAAGTCTTGAATTCTTTAAAACTTAAAGATATTATTATAAATATACAAATATACAGATATGTATGTAAAAAACATTTTTCATAGACTAATAAGTTGATCTTAAGAGGACGCTACACAGAAAATTGTTGTCTCTGTTTTAAAAGTACGTAACATGGATAATTTACGTACGACAGATTAGGTTTAGCTTCATTAGTTTAAAAATTAGAGTAAATCGACCTATAATGAAACTTGATGGAAAGAACATTTTCTGTTTTTGTATAAAGGTTTTTACGATAATTAAATTTTTTTAAATGAGTAATGAGCATTTTTAATTTACTATATTTTACATACCTACGTAAAACTCGCTAAAAAATTGAACTATCGTAAAAAACTTCATACCAAAACAGAAAACGTTTTTTCCATCAAGTTTCATTATAGGTCGATTTACTTAAATTTTTAAACTAACGAAGCTAAACCTAATTTACTGAACGCATATTTGCTATGTTACGCACTTGTAAGATAGAGACAACAAATGTTTGTGTAGCATCCTATTAAGTTCTAAATTGTAATTTACCGGTAGGTATTAATTTTGCATTGAAAACTTAATTTTTTTTAAATAATTACCGTAGTTAAATATCCTCGATATTCAATATAAAACAATAACTTGATAACTGAAAAGTAAATTATCATATAGATGTATAATAGATTTACCATAAACAAATTGAAATAAAAATAATTAGGAAATCACCTATATCGCATGAGAACGAATAAATACAAATTTATAATTAAAACATATTAGCTTTGAAATTTGAAAAATTTTCTTTTTTTCAAATGATAATTAGATGATAAAGCGAAATACGCTATTGAAACACAATTGCTAAAAATATATAACTTATAACTTTTATAATAAAAAGTAATCATATACCAGCTTGCAAAATATTTATTTATTTTTATTATAATACATTTTCTTATAGATATTTATATTAAATATATGGTTGTTTCTTGGTTACCTATTTATAAAGATGTATTTAACGATGTAAAAAATACAATTAGTATTGCATTAGATTCTTATATATATTTTTTTTTGTAAAAATTATTTAAATAACTGCAACGTTTTAAGCATATAAAAGGTGTAAATTTAAAAAAAAAAAACAGGTTTTACTAAGTTCTCTATATATTTCAATAGCCTCCCCAAAATATTTCTATGTATAAATTTACTAAATTTGATAACAATCAAATAACTTGTTCATTTATAGATACTAGTACTGTAATTGGATTTTTAAAATACAAATGTTTAGTTTTTTTAAAAATTGAAAAGAAACTGCGTTTATTTTACTTGCTGTTTTTATTTAAAGCGTATTTCCTTTTATAAATAATTAACAATGCTATAGAATATTTTAAATATTTGTTTAATATTAGTCAATATTTTAATTAATGATGTAATTATTTATTTTCACGCGAGATATTATTATTATATTTTATTATAATTTATAAGTATTTGTTTTTCTAAACTGGAACACAAAATAAAAATGATGATAATTGATTAAAATAATTACACACAAAACTAACGAACCTCTAATAAGTAATAATCAAGCATGCAATGACTCATTTATATACCAATGTGCATAATAATTGTTACGTTTATAGTTATTGATATTTTTGGCAAACCAAGAAACTAGAATAGTCATAATTTTAATTTAAAAATTAAAAATTGTTAGTTATTTTAATAACATATTATTTAAAGAGCGGCAATAGCAATTACCCCTCGGCTGCAATCCGTCAATTGCATTTTATTATTGCATTAAAACAAATTAAGCATAAATAATGATATTTATTGACATGCATCATAATATTAGGCAATAGATGTTATTATAAAGACTTAGAATTCATGCTCAACATATTTGTCCAAAATTTTAAATATCATTATTTAAAAAAAAAACAATTTTATATGCAGCTCAATTTACACAAAAATTATTAATATTTTGTTTAAACCAGTCTGCAAACATTACTCACAGAAGATTTATATCTTTTTTTGGAAAGTGTAAAATTTCAGATAAATTTCCAATCTAAAGCGAAGTAGTAATTACAGGTAAATGTAATTTTTTGATTCTTTCCATTTTTTCAAATATTTAAATAAAAAAAAAACACATTTTTTAAAATAATTTTGTTCAAAATCTGAAGTGCACACTATTAGGTCACCTATGCGGCTTTGTGTCTATACTAAAAAAGCCTAACAGCTACTATTATTAGGTACTTAAAATTGTATCGAAAGTTTATATTTTTTGCCGTCAACATTTATAATAATTTCCCAATTATGTCTGTCTAGTCTATAAGTCTTAAATTATTTAGTTAATATTTTTTGTTGATATATTCCAGGAAGATTCACAAAAAATACACGTGACAGCGATAAATCCTGTAGAAGAAGACAATAATATTACAAGGTTGGGTTAGGTTATAGATGTCACCTGTAGAAAGTAACAGGAATATAATAGTTGTACAAAATCAAATGGATCGAAGTAGACGAAGACAAACGAGACGAGATGGACGAGGTGGAAGAAGATGAAAAGACGCACCATAATAATAACCGATAATATATTGGGGAGTTCGGCATGTTTACGACTCAATGGTATTATTATGAACGTGTGGCGGCGGCTGTGATTATAAGATTATTGTAAAACGACGACCAAGGCGCCTGTGGTTTGGCGTGGATCACCATCATCGCGTGGGCCCCACTACTAACCAGTACCAATAACACAACAACACCGTGTAACGTGAACGGTGGCGGGTGTGAGGGCGGATGACGGCGGCGGCTTTTTAACGCGTCGGGAACACACATACAATATATACATTTTTCAACCGGTCCTATAAACACAAGAAAACGGACGGCGGAGGAGAGCACGCCGGATAAGAAGAGAATAATGGTTAGAGGCAAAATTTGGGGTTCACGCAGACGATGACGGTGAGCATTAAAAATAATTAAATGTATATCGTCGTCGTCCTGGCCGGGCGTCGGCACGGGGTGCCCGGAGACAAAAGGATTCAGACAACAAAATATGTTAATAAATACGCTTTTTGATCGATAACGACGCGATTGTATTTGAGATGAGAGATCCTTTTTCGGGAAATCAATACGAGTAGGAGACATGAGACAGAAAACCAGATTCTAAATTTTTTTTTAAATACTTTTTTTGCACCGTCTCGTTTTTGCGCGCTTCTTGCTTGCATGAACGGTGTACACATATTATTATATATAATTTGTATTTTTTTCTCATCGCCGTACGAACACGACGACGGTTCTCCGAATCCATCGGTCGCTGCCGCAGTGTAGAAACGTGTAAAGTACGCGCGCAACAAGCGAAATCGTGTGAGGCGGCGGCGACGGCACTGTTCTTACGCGGCGCGTCGATGACAAGAACGACCCGACCACCACGTATAGGTCTTTTTATTATATTATCATGCACATAACATAAACTAGTTCATTCCCTAAAAAAGAATCCACGGCGAAAGAATTTCCGGAATGTTCGCGCACGCGCGCATAGTACCTCAACACAAGCGCATATACATAGACATAGGTACAACAACGGTTGATATAATATTACATTATGATCATATAAAAACGGGTATTTCGGAAATAAACTGTGACAAACGACATAAGGTTTTCAGAACATTCTTCTGGAGAGGGATGAAGGAAAGGGTAGCAAAGCTGCAAGCCTAGGGTTTTTAATTCTATCTAGCAATATAAAATATAATAATTGAATTATATTGATTTTGGCATCCTTCGAGATGTAAAGTCTACGGACACTAGTAAAATACATACAAATAATTATGGTGTATTGTTAAGTTATAACTGATTTGTGATTTGTGTTCACTTACAAACAATTAATTTTTTCTTCTTTTTCCAAATAAAAATATTTCATATTTTAATCAATATATCAAAATAATTTAACTAAAAATACAGTATTATTTAAATTATAATTATTACAACAAATACATAATAAAATAACTACCCTAATATTATATTATAGATTTACTTTTATAACAAATTTTTAAATGTATTTTAGAGTAAAAATATACATAGTTTTGTATTATTGTTTACTTAGTTTTTCAATATTTAATCATTAGAATTAATTCAATACATTCATACACGATAACTGAATGACAACAGCAAGAGTGAAAGCATAATAAACAAAATATATGAATATAATTTATAGACTAGAAATTAATATTTTTACTATATATTATTTTCAAAGTATCTACTCCAGAAACTGGAGAAAACAGCCGGCTTTTGACAAGTTAAAAGAAAATTCCGCGGATACCTGTTTATAAACTGTGTATATAATGACGCGGTCACATTTTAAGGTAAAGATAAATTACTAAACCATGTCTCTGAATTCATATATACGTCATATTTAGTGCAGACGAAAGTCTCAACACGAGTTTATAATATAATATATATATAATTTATAGTTATACTAACGAGCTTTATTACAAAATACGTGGTTTTTTAAGATATTGTGCTGAGGGTGGAATATTATAATTATTTAAGGATAAATAATTTTATAGTTACATTAGTTAACTTTCAAAAGAAAAAACCAACTTATTTTACCTATACAAATATTTATAAAATCAAAACCTATAGTCAATATATTTAATTTTTGTTACCTGAAAAACAACTCTTTAAAAATTACATAATTTTAGCACTTTTTACATTTCATCTCTAGACGAACCAATTGCCAAGATAATAATATTATGATGTAGTTAATATTATATTGAATTTTCTAAGGGAAAATAAATCGGTCTAGAAACAGCATTGAACGAGATGGCCACGTAAAACTCACGTGATCACGATAATAATATTATTACAATATCAATATAGTGCCTACATGCCCTACATATATTGCTACAATAAAAATGTCGACAAAATTATTTTATAATACTATAATTATATATTATAATTTATAGTTTTAACATGAAATTTTTTTAAATTATTATATTTAAAGTAACGGAAGTGTATACTAGCTTTATTAAATGAGTATATTTCATTTTTTTTATTTTATCGAAAGTATTTTCTTTTCCACTGAGACCAAAATATTAATAAATACATAATAATGTTATCAATTCAAATACAATAATCAACAGCTTTAATACAAAGTATTTTTATCGAAAAGTAATTGATAAACGACTAAATATTTTTTTTAAGCTTATTAGTTAAGAAAAAAATTTGTGTTTACATATATTATAGTCATTACTTATTAAATAAAATAGTATAAGAAAAATTTAAATTTAAAACATTCTAACGGCAGCGTTTTATGGTCCTTAGATGCATTTAAGCCCTATTATTTATGCATGTCAATGATGAGAGAATGATACGAGAACAGTTAAGTATGAAAGGTGTGGAGAAGACCGTAGCCGTCACGGACGTTAATAATTCCCAGAATGATGTATGGATACAACAAACACACATATGTATTTAGGTACACAGTTAACAATTTATCCAAACCCAAAATACATTCGCATTTATAAATAGACATCAGAAATGCATCACCGCCACTACGTACCCTCAAACCATTTTGTTCGCCTTATAATATTATTACCACGATGTATTAATTGTAAATTTTACAGACACGGTGATTGACAAATTAAGATCATCTAATAGTCACATAAAGTCATAAGCACAATTAAATATCTCTATTAATAGTTTAAGTTATATCATAATATTATATAATACCTATTATACTACTATATGCTTCTTTAGGCATTCGCACTCAATATACAATTTCGTATAGTGTTACTGATTAATAAGAAATCATTTTCTTCTAATACAGAACTATGAAATAAAACCACTATTGTCTTCAAAATCTATAAAACTGCTAAACTTAAAAAATAAAAAATTCCATAATTTCATAAAATTATATTTAATTATGTATAAATAAGAAATTTAAAAAAAAAAAAATTAAAAAAATACAGTTTATTGAAAAAATATTTAAGAAATATATTACACTATTAAATAAATAATGTGTTATTATTACCTATACCTACAAAACAAATTATTCAATAATATTATACATAGTTAAAAAGGTAATTTCTCCTAGATTGTTTATATATTTAAATAACTTCCATAGGCTAATGAAAACTTTTTAAAATTGACAATTATCTTTTAAGACTTTGGTCATATCTATTTGGTATATTATAATGTACTTCACTAAAACCCTAACTAAAGAGGAATGGGACACAACAGATATACACAATTATTATACATTCTAGTTCTCTTGAAACACGTGACCACACAAATAAGCTCAAATGAATGTGTTTAAAAAGCGTGTAATAGAATGATGAGTGGATTAATGTGTACAAAGATAATAATTATTCGCTAAACAGTTTGATGGCCTTAATACAGAGTAATAAATATTTAAATACCGTAATTATTATACATAAGAATAAAAATCAGATCCGTTAAAATATGGGTGGCCGAATAAATGTATTTTATAAATATGCGCTTTAGGTATTAAATACCTAGTAGGTTAGGTTATTACCTACTGATTAAAGTAATATGAATAGTTAATAATTTATTACATATCTATGTATTGTTATACTATTAATATAAATATAAGTTTAAAATAAAAATGTAGAACTCAAAGTAAGACGTTCCCAACCTGTTGAATTTAATAACATTGTTCAACGAATGCTTGTTTTTCAAATTGAAATAAAAAATTAAATGAGAGTATATAAATATAAATAGGTATAACCGCTGCAATATATAATATTTTATTTATTTATTTGAAATAAGAACATATTAAAAATAAGTCAATACGAAATTAAACAAGACATAATTTTTAGTTTTCTATATTGATTGAAGATATTGCAGAGATAATTTATAGAATTATTAAAACAATTTTCTATAGTTTTTTATTACTAGTTTATAAGTACAAATTTGTATTTTAAATGTTATATAGGTAAGTCAAATTATTCGATAAATCCTATAGTTATTTTGTTTTCCTTATTATGCTAACATTTATTTAGATTATATATATACCTACCAATAAACTACAATATAATAAACTAAATATCTGATGTACCTACCTATATATTATACATTAAATTAATGTATTATACATTTTATATTATATAATTTCTATAATAAGTAAGACTGAATAAGTTAGAATATCCTTAATAATTGTATTTTGTGAGAATTTCTTATAGTTATCAAAAACATTAAGCACTTAAGATTAATATAGATTAATTTATCAATATTTTAAATCAATAATTCCATTGTTCAGCTGTTTTCTATAACAAATAGTAGATATTGTATAATGTTTTTTTTTTTTTTTACTTAACAAGGAAAATATTAAATGAAAAGCATGTTTAAATATAAGAGCTTAATAGTTGTATTAACATTAAAATAAATGTCTGCTTTAGACAAACGTGTAAATAGATGTGGAGTATTAATAAATTATACTTATTGAAAGATAACATTTTCTAAATACATAATTATCCTAACCATTGTAGTCTCTAAACAAAAATTAAGTTATAAGTTATTAGAAACTCTATCAATATATTATGTTGAACCTATATATTAATAAATTATTTATAATATATCATACTTAGAACAATGAGTATTATAAATGTATATTAAAAACATAAAACTATGTTTAATAAATGAACAATTTATACAAATTTGTAGTATCAAAAATATTAATTTATTAGAAAATTAATAAAAAATAAATCATGATTATAAAAATTATATTTTAAAACAGATAATTTATTGTAGCATTCAAATTGATATTAATAACAGTAATACATCACTAAATGTGCAGAGAAAATAAAAATATATGATTACATTAATACGACAATACCCCTGATATGTATCCTACATTCCTACCAAAAATGTTTTTTATGATAAATAAATTTAAATTTTACAATACTATAATGTATAATAATAAAACATAAAGACGTTGATACTTCTATGTGTTTGTTAGCCGAATAGTAAGATAAACATAAAATTATATGCGAATTCCTCTGGGATGGAGGATATCGAAAGCTGAGATAACAAAAGAGAGGCTACTTTAATATGGGAAAATTCAGATCAAAGAATATCCTATAACATTTTGTTCAATTTATATATATACATATTATATAATTTTTTTTTTTTTTGCGAACCTCCGAAACAACATTTGACCACATTAAGTCACTGTCGACCTGGATATTCTAATAAGACAAAATACGACTCGCTAATAACAATACACCATAAATTTTTCTGCGTTCACAATCATAATAATCATATAGAATGAGAAAGAGCGAGAGACATTGTAGAAAAAAAGAGGATGAAACTGGCGGAGAAGGGGATATACTAGTACATCTGTATATACAATATCATGAAGGTATAGTAGAGAGGAGGGAACCGGTATACGGCATGATTGCTTACATTCCTGGCAGCTAGACATCGTCGCTACCGCTATCCAGCTTATGCTGCTTTCTGAGAACCTAACCATTTGTATACATGACACAGGGGGCTACTTGTAGGTTTCCTGCAAAACTCTATAAGTCATTTACTTAAAAACACATTAAAAGCTTGAATAATCATCAATTATCTGTAGATTATGCAATAATAAAAATCAGGACATTCAAAGAACTATTACTTTTTACTTTTTTCTAACTTAATAGCTAGTATTAAAAATCAGTTTTTCATTGGAGATTCAGTGTAATATGGTATAACCAATAATAATTTTAAATGACATTAAAATCTACCTACCATAAATTCAAATATTTAAAAAATACAATACGTTAATAGAAAAAAATATTCACATATTATGAATAGATACTGTACGGAATGAACTTTGTTTGTATAATAAAATAACGATACTTTTAACATAAATTATGATGCAATATTAAGCATTTTAAATTAAAAAAATCTTTTAATAAAAATATTATGTTTGAATAATACTTATCTTAAATTATTCATAAAAGTTAATATGGGTACACACTTTTCGAAATAATGAGTGTTCACTGTTCAACTGTTAACAGAATCACCATATATTATTTTTCATAACATTATACTTAATTGTTTGTAAGTTATATTTAAATATAGGTATTCATTATAACTTAAGGGTTGAAAAAATGATTATAGGTACTACGTGGTGTTATAAAATGTATTAAACTAATAATTTATAAGCAGTACAAACAAAAAACGGATTGAGTTTTTTTATAAATTAACATATATAATACTTAACGAAGAATAAACAAATAATAACTATAAAATATTGAGTTGAGAGGACAACGTACTCACATATATCATCTCTGTTTAACACACGTATAACATGGCATATCTACGTACCAAATTCTTATTACTAAACTATAGTTAATATTAGAGCAAATTTGCATGCAATTGAATTTGTAAAAGAGAATAATAACTAAGCTCAAGCAAAGTTTTTTAATGTGTATCAAAATAAATTATATAAATAATAAAATAATTAATTTTTTTCAAATTCATGTATATTATTTTAAAATTGAAATTAAAAAAAAAAATTCATTTAAGCACAATTTATAATTTATATATTCTCCTTTAAGTTCGATAATAAATTAGTAACAATCTAACATTAAATATATATAAATTGTAGTAACTATTAAACATCTTATACGTAGATCAACTATGTGACTTGTATGTGAGCCAACATCATATGGATATGACGTTGATTTTAATATTAAATTTTTTTGAAGTATAAATATTAGTTATGTATGAATATATAATAATATCAGATTTCTATGAACTATCAAGTATAATTCATTTCTGAATGAGCTGAATAAAGTGAATGGACCAAAATGAATACAACTTTATTTTGTTTTAAGAAAAGTAAAGCAATAATAAAAATTTGCAAAAAAAAGTCAGTCACTAAAAAGTTAAAGAAACCAGTAAATCGTTTTAATTTTGTTGTATTGAACAATCCGACATCACAATGTATCATCCATATTAATTATTCATTTTTTTTTTTTTTTTTTTTATATATGATTTGGAGAAAGCAGAACAGACAAAAGGAACAGTACGCGGCAGTTAATAAAAGGAAGAAAATGGTGGTCAAAAACGTGATGAAATGAGGTATGAATCGGCATTCCAGGCATAGCTAAGTACGTTACTCATTCTTATATGTATATTCATACTCATATATATTTATTTTTATTTATATATATATACAAATTTATATTATATGTATATGCACACTCACGTATATGCACATATGCACAAAAACTCACATAATGGATCTTAGTCGGGTCAAATGATAGGGAAAGGAGTGATGGAGGGGATACCTTGGGTACCATAGGTGCACCTGCTGGCGCTCTGACAAAACGCCAATAAACCTGTTTTGCCTTTTTAATGTTTCAGACAATCACATATGATTATATGAATAATAAAAAAAAATGCTTTTTAACTTTGTATGCAATTCTGTAGACTAAGAAATATTTGAATGGGTTAACAGAATGAGTGGTTCATTTTTTTTTTACAATTTTTGATCTCTGAGAATCGTATCATTGAATGAACATACCTGCTAGGAATGTTGTGCTTCATCATAACACGAACAAGGACAATTTTAAACGTATAATCATTGAATAAGTTAAATAAGAAAACGTAAAAAAGATCATTATTGTACCGTCTTATAGCTACACTAAGAATTAAGTATAAACATAATATTAGGATTTAAGATCATGATGTTTTTCGATTACTAATCAATACGAATGATAATATTATGTATTACTACTTATTGGTTACGAATTAAAAACATGAACTAAATATTACTATTTTACTATCTTATCACTTTAATATTTTGTATTTTATAAAAATGTATAAAATAATTTATGGTGAACATTAAAACGTGAGAAAATAAACAACTATAACGCAGATTTTATTTGAAACATGGGTATATTTTGGTTGGACATGATTAAACGTTAGGAGAATATTGAGGCATCCCTTTTTCCAAGAACAGACCACCCGCATAAACCTATAATGTATTATAGATTTATATTCTCCCTCCCGTTTCATGTTATAAATCTGAATGCTACAACAAAAATAATAATTATTGGTTATCACCAAAAGAAATTCTTAGAATCGTTACATTGTGTATTATATTGCTTTTAATAATTAATATGCCACAGCATACTATAAATTTAATTGAGAAATAATTTTAAAATATGAAAAATAATAACATATAATAGTTTTTTATTATTTTAATTTATTTATTCAAATTATAATCAATAAAAATAGTTGGTAAGCGGGTACCGCACTGCGTACATTGGGTGTGAGTGGATCACTATTATAGGTGTGTTAAATCTAAATTCGTTGATCTATTATCATCTGCACTGTACACGAAAAACGATTATGAACGAAAACAATCTAATATCACCATTCACCATTATTACCAAGTGAAATGTTTTTTTTTTTTTTTTGATACAGATATTAAGTCATTCATTTTACTTTTAGTATTATAGTAGGTTAATTTAATTTTTTCGAAAATATTACATATACTATATTATATCAACTTAAGAATTCAAAATGTACTAAAATCTTTCTGTAAATACCAGAAAACAGTAAAATAAATTCATCGTACAAATAAGTAAAATAAATAAATAAAACATGTTATTGCATAAGATAAAATTCATAATAATAATATAAAAAACATAAAAAATTAAGTTCCCACAAATAATTATTTTTAAATATAGCAAAATAATTAACATATATTTTTTAAATTTTGTGGTTTCAATATGAATTACTTGAAAAGAATCTTATCTTCAATTTTGAAATCTAAATTTTAATTCTAAGGTATAAAAAATTTTTTTATGAATTTCAAACTAAAAAACAGTTTACCGTTTTTACATTTTTTATTAATTTCGTTAAAATTTTAACTTTGAAATATAAAAATTTTAATATAAAACATTGTGACTGTATTTATAATATTTTTACCAGATAATAGAATAACTTGTATGGGATCTTAAATCAAATTTTCAACAATTTTTATCCAATGAATAATTCTTTATCAGCATTTATGGCAAAAGAAAAAAAAATTGAAAATTTCTAATGGCTATAAATAATCCAAAAAGAGTTAAAAATATTTGTTAATTCTATCAATTAATGAGATATTTGGTAAAAATTTAAAGAATCTATTATTAATATTTCTTTTTTGGAAATACAACAAAATACCGAAAATTGTTTGAGGACAAATTTTTTATAAGTTAATATCGAATCTCGTAAATATTCGAACTTGAAATATTTATAAAAATATTAATTTGGGTTTTCAGTAAAATGTATTTTTCATCCATAGATTTAAAAACTAATAAAAACTTTATTGTATTCAATTTTTAAATCTAAGGTAAAAAAACATTTAATGAATTTCAACTACAAAATAATTTACTCATTTTCATAATTTGTATGAATGTTGTCAGAATTCTATCTTAAAAGGATTATAAAAAATATATTGCGATTATAGATTTTTAATTTTTTTTTTTTAATTGAAAAATGAACAATTTATAAAGAGTTTTATATTAAATTTTCATGCATTTCTACACAGCAAATAATTTTTAACCAACATTTATATAAAAAAAAAACTAAAATAATTGAAAATTTGTTATGATTATAAATAAGCTCAAAATTAATTAAATATTTTTAAAATGTTAATGTATATAAAAAATGATAATAAAAATATTTAATGAAAATTTTAAGTATTTACTGTTATTAATTTTTGAATTACATAAAATAAACAAAATCAATTTCATTAAGAATTGAATTTGTGTAAAACTCCTGTTTTCTTTTTTCCTGTTATAAAAATAGTTACTGGGTATTTTTAAATTTGACCTCTCTAAAGTAAAAACAAACCAATTTTATATCTAATAAACTACCCCTATTTTTTAAAATCAAAGCATTTTATTGACAACTTATATTATACTTATCCATAAAACAAAACCTATTGTAAAATCAAAATACTCATAACTTTGCTCAAAATTTAATATACAGTAAATTCTTTGTATTTCGAACGTTCCTATCTCAAATTTTTCGTTATCTCGAACTACATTGAATTCCCCTTGAAACTACCATTACACTTAATAGAGTTCTACTCTCAATATAACTCGATATAAAATTAATCGTTTTTCGTTATCTCAAGTACACAAATAATACTTTTTTTACGATAAGAACAAAAAATTGGGCAGTAAATTCAGCATAGTGATTGTGTTTCACATTTTTCACATTATGTGAAAATGGATGCAATATACATGTATGTGGAACATGAACAGATAACGAAATTTTATCAGAAACTATCGAAATTCCCAGCGAAAGTAAAGCGAACTACAATATGAAGAGGAAGTCATTTTTGAAATTATTATTCAACAAGCTAAACATACTTTAAAAACATTAAGGAATTTAATTGAAATTACTACAGGTATGGAAGATAAGACTTTTTCTGTATTATCTAATCTGGAAGACGTGGCAGATAGAAGTATTATTAAGCAAACTTTAATAACAGATTAAAAAAAATTAATTTATTCAATCACTTCAATCATTTCAGTATTTTAAGTATTCAAATTATGTATTTTAAGCATTCGTATTATTTATTATTCATATAATATTATTTTTGAATTTTTTTTTTAATAAAACTCGATATCTATCTTGAACTTTTTCCTGTTTCCCTTGAGATTCTACAACACAAGAATCTACTATATATTAAAATATAGGATTATCTAAATTGTATATGACAATAGATTTGATGATAAAATATGTATTGTGTGAAAATGATATTAAATCATAAAATCTAGATGAATTTGATAATAAATATTTTCCTATTTATTAAAAAAGAAAAAAATTGAAGAGTAACTTTTAAAACTCAAATAATAACCTATATTTTTGAATTATAACTATTTAACGAGACTTAAACAGTGTTTTTTTTTTATAGTTAATAATAATCTTTACAAATTTAACTATATGACAAATAACCTATGTTATGATTTCATATTATAATATCAATTACTAGTCAATTTAAATGTATTTTATAAACAATCCTTTCTAGTGGCATTCACAGGGTTTAACAAAGGTGGATAGAAAAATGTATTGTAGTTTGTTGTAGGATCAAGCCCTCACCCCAACACTAAAACAATAATAAGATATACATTAAATCTTAAGAAATAATATTTTTACTACCTAATATTTAAAACATTTAAATTATCTATTATATAAGTAAATATGCCATTATTTTTTTTATTTTAAATACTTAGAAAATATTGAATGATAACCAACAAAAAGCATTCAAGACTGTCTTAGGAATTAACAATTATTCCACTGTTGTCAGCTATAATGTTAGTACAGCAATAATAGTTTGAATGTTAAAATCAAGGTACAACATAACATTTTTTTTTAAATGGTTGATATTCAATAAAAAAATATGAAAAAATACATTGCATCTAAATTATTTAATAACTATATTAAATGTACAATAAATGTAATAATTTTGAGTAATTTGTAAGCTTTGATAAATTTATAAAGAATTTCATAGATTTATAAGATTTATAAATTTAAAAAAAAGTAAATATATTTTCACTAATTTAAAATAAATATTTATAATTTTTATGTCATATTAGCATTTTTTTTTTTTTTTTTTAGGTTATTTATTAATATTTTAAGGTCATCAACTTCCGAGCGCTATTCATTACTAAACATTACCACTTTGGTAACATTTTACTAATACATAAAAACTAACCAAGCCACAATTTACATTAAAAGTGATTAAGAGACATAATTTACTAATTATTTTCTTTTCAATTAAACAAGTAACTATATTTATTAGTTCATAAATCATTAATGCTGTACTAATATCTTATAATAAATTATACTATCATTTAATACTGAAATAAAAACCAATCAAGAAATTGACCTTTGAATGACTCATATATTCAAATTATTATAATCAAATAGTATAATTAATTATTAATTATACATGTATATTAACTCTAAATCAAGAGATCATTGACAAATAAGAATATAATTCTACTTTACAATTTATAGAGTTTACACTACAAAGATTAAAACTAATATAATATACTAGCTTTAAAATAATGCTTTGAATTTTAATGTCTATATTCTTATTATTTTCTTTAATAATAAAAAATATTTAGTGCTTGTTTCAGCATAAAACATGATAACTACGCCAATAACTAATATTTAGTTTAATAAATATAATACACTTAAATATGTATGTGCAATATACTAAATGTGTATAATAAATAATTGCTATAAAACCAATAATAAGAATCTAGTGTCTTAAAAAATAAATAAATAAATATTTTCATTCATAAAAAATATCAGATTATTTCATGTATAATACAAAAAAATGATACATTAGACTAACAGTTTCCAGATTTTTTGGTTCTCGGATCTCCAAAAATAAATAATTTAATAGCGCCTTGCTTGAATAATAAAACAATATTTTTTATTAGTGTATAGCACTATATTAATAGTGTATACAATATTAAAATTTACTTTGCACCAACTTTGGAGGTGTACCTCTCAGTTTGATAGTTTGATAACCACCACATTAAACATTAGCTTTTAATTTTTATTATATTATAATAAACTTACAACTCACCGTTTTAAACCAATTAAATTGCTTATTTAATATAATTTTATTATTTTTCCAACAAATGTTATACTTAATATAACAATATTAAGTTTTGAGAAAAAATATATTTGTTTATAATATTGTATTGTTAAAAGGTCACTTACCTAGCACTATTAAATGTAGAAGAAGGTGATGAATTAACAGCTCCAAATGCTATACCAACAGCCAGACCCTCAGGGATATTATGCACAGTGATAGCGATTATAAGTAATAGTATCCGTTTCCAACTACATGCTTTCACATCATTATCACATTCTATTTCAGTATATTCTGGAGGAGAATGTGTAGATTTATAACATCGCAGTCGAGCATCTGAAATCTCTACAAAAAACATTAATATACAATTTTTATAAGTCATAAATATAAAATATGATAAATTGATAAGTAACAAAAACAATTTATTATAAAATATATCGGTAAGTTAAATAAAACTATATTTTAGTATACCTAATACATATTTAAAATAAAATTATTTATAAACATTTAAATTATGTAAAATGTTATTTCAAAAATATTTCTTGTAAAAACTAATAAGCTACCTATATAATTTTAAAATAATTTGGTTGTTTAGGAAAATAAGATAAGTTTTCTGGAATAGTTGATGTAACATTCACAATAAAGAGCTACTAATCTATTTACAAACTAAGAAATAACACAACATTTTTGTAAAACCTTAATTTTTTTTTTATAATCACAATAAGTCAAGTAAAAAGTTAAGTAATCTTAAATATTTGATTTTTAAAATTTTAAAAATTTTTTACCAGTAGGTCTGAATGAAGATATAAACCGACTGAACTATACTTGGTAAATTAAGAGTTTGTTATTTCAAATTGTACTTAATTTTAATAGATTTCATACTTTAGAATACCTCAATAGTTTCAATTTTTAAACTATTTAGCATTAATAATAAACACTATTCAAAAATATTTGATTTAATTAGATATTATTATTAAATAAATATAATTAAATATTTTAATAGATGTATTTAAATTAACATTTTATTCATTAAATTGAATATAAAATACACCGAGTATACATTTCTTATATAATTAAAAATTTTAAATTAGGTTTAGAATTTGATAAAAAAAAGTTTAAAAATTATATAAATATTTAATTTTATTCCTGTGAAAAAATTGTTCATAGAAAATTAATTATACCAATTTTTAAATATTATATAAATATAACAGTTTATAGTTTTATCTAAAATTTTGAAGAAAATAATTGTTTGCTTTGATCTATATTGCAAATGCATTTGATTTAGTTTTTATTCTGTAATGAATACTTAACTTTTTAGTTTTATTTTTTTAAATGATTTTGTTTTTTAATTAACATGAAATAAATATCCAGTAAATATTAACTATTAGTTTCAAAAATACATAATAATTTTAAAAATATTTTAATAATAAAGCTGGAATTTTGATGCAGAGGAATCTTATTTTCTGGTGTTTTGAAATGTTGGTTCTTAAATATAAAATGTATGTTTGGGAGATACTGATTATTTTAAAGTAATTTTCTATTTTGCATTTTATGACAAAATTAACCTTAAACGTATTTTTTTAGTTTTTAGAGCATTTTTCACAATTTGTTTATGAAATAAACAAAAAAATGTTGCGATTAACAAGAGACTTTTGGGCTATGACAAACTACTAATAGTACGAATAATAATTATATAGCACAACATGTTATTGACAATAACAATTTTTTTTTTTTTTTTTAATTATTATTTTAGAGTAAATTATTAAGAAAACAGAAGTATAACTATACTAAACAAGTAACAACAAACAATACTATTACAAAAAAAAAACAAATAAAAATACACTATTATAGTATCATTTTAAATTTTTTTTCCAATTTTTAAGATATAATAAATATAATTTAAATGCATTAATTGAGATTTTTTAGAGCATTAAAATCCCAGCACTATCTATTAACATATAGATTTTAATAAATCATTTTTTTTTTTTTTTTAGAAAACAAATAAATTCAACTATAATAAAATTATTACCATCTGTTATTCCAATTGATTGTTGATTATTTTTATAATAAGTATTCTGTGTATTAGAATCACATTTGAACTTCTTTTTTGAACATTGATTTGCTTCTAACAATAAAAAAAGTAAAAATGTATAAATAATGTGAAACAAAATACTATACAAATTACAAATATTATATAGTATCTTATAATTAATTATGTTTATTAATAGGTAAGTAATATTAAGTGACAATGAATACTTTAGTAAATTTAATAATATCAGTATTAGTATTTTAGGAAAAACACTTGTTTAATATTGATATTTAATGAATTATTTTAAACTATATATATGTTAAATATAGCAAATTTTCTTTCAGTTTCAGTACATTTTTAGGCATAAATATGTATATATATTTACCAGGTATTAAAATATTAAGTACATCCATTTCATACAATGATATGAGTAAGTCTGATAAATACACAAAAAATGCACCAAATATAAAACCAACAAGTGCTGGTATAAATGAAAACTGTCCATCATTTCCATAGGTACTGTCTTGTTCAGCAAGTTCAATAGCTGGTGCTAACAGTGACCAATACGATGCAGCTATCATCACACCACTTGAGAATCCCAAGCTTCCATCCAGTAATTTCCTCTGCAATAGTCATCAATTATAAATTGAAAATTATATTTTACGTGTTAAGTTATAGTAATAAGGGAAAAATGTACAACATTTTAAAAGCCCATATTTACTTGTGTACCGCTGAATACTAAGATTAAACTCGATCCGACAGCTGTTAAGCCCCATGTGAACAAAGTGCCAAATAGTGTCTGTACTACTGGACTGAAGTTTTGTAACATGATGAATGTTTCCAAATTTTGGACAGGCTGGTTAGGAACCTTCTTAAAGTTGAATGCGTCTAAATCGTCTCAACTCATTAGAATCAAAATATCTGATGATGTCGGCGAAACATACACTTGTAGAACGTATTTAATAATAATTTTGTAAGAAAAAAAAAACACTCCATGTTTGTGTGTTTACAAAATATAAATCAAATATAATATATCTGCTAGTCTGTGGTGACTGATTTGATAATCTAAGGCGCTATCTAGTAGCGTAAGCCTCATCAGACGTGGAACCACAAAAATTGATACATTTGATAATTGACAATAAATATTAAATACATATAAATATTTAATTGTTGATTACGAATTTATAAAATAGATAAATGTTTTAATAAAATGCTTTTGCTTTTTTTATATAAGTTTTATTTTTACATACATAATATCATTAATGATTGTTTTATATAATATTATAGAAGTATTAAACATTTTTTAAATTGATAAAAAAACTTTATATTATGATACATTATTCTACAGAAATACAAAAGAACACATTATATTAGTAATATAATAGTTTTATTTTTTATAAACATATGAAAAGTATATGAATATAATAGTTAACTATTTTAACCAGTGGCGTAAACTACGGGATGGCAAGGCATGGCAATGCCCCGGAGCCTTGGACTTAGTGGGCCCTGGAGGGGCCTTCGACCCTCGTACATACAATTTGTATTATAAAAAATGATGTACAAACATTTGAATTTTATTTTAAAATTCACGAGACATGTACTGTTATTACTTATTAGGATAGGAAAAAAGTGCAAAACAGTCTATTATTGGAAAACAGAAGCTGTTTATTTTTTATATTAATATCACGATGTGTATAATGTATATAGAATCTTGAATTATTATGCGATAAAAATAATAATTGTCGTACCACTCGTACACATACTATCCAGTATCCACTAACATAGATTAAAATAAACTAGTATATTTAATCTATGCCACTCATCACTAATGGTAATCATACAACGATTATTATTTATTATTATTTTCGTAATATTAATATTAACATCGTCTATTTTTCGTTTTGTTCATCTAGGCGTCATTTTACATTTGATTGTCGAATCGTCTGGACAATTTGCATAGAACAAGTAAGTTTAACTTTTAAGTTATAATGTTTGTTATACTATACCGTGTGTTTAAAAAGTTTGGAAACACTTAAATTATTGTTTAAAAATTGTAATATCTACCTACTATACAGAAATAAAATGGCTATTTTTTTTTTTAACTTTGGTATTATAAATATACGGAGGCCAACATTTTATACTGCCCTGGGGACCCAAATTTATATTTACGCCACTGATTTTAACAATTATTTACAAACATTTATTATTTTTTTGTTCAGTGGTTTGCTCCATAAGTAACAGTTTTCTTGTAATAAGATAATCAACTATATTCAAAATTGTACCAAGACAACAAGACTAAAAATTCTAATTCATTGTCTTTGAGTAGTATCCATAGTATCTTGTTGAAACAGTTTATTCATAGAAAAATAGATATAAAATAAATAATTAAATTAATTTTAAATGTTTTACTACAAATGACTTCTCCATTTTTCTTTATCATTCGCCATATTCTTAAGTTCCCTGTAGGAAGTGGCTCCTGCATCCTGCATTATTTGACTAATGTATCATTATTTTAAATGTATACATAGATATAACAATAATTAATGATAGACTAAGATATTACATAATACATAAATACTACTTTTTATCTATGGTGCATAAATTCATAATGCACTCAGCATTAATTTAGTAGTATTTTACCTAAAAGCACTATGGAATTAAGTTCAAGAATTTAAGTCCGATAAAAATTGGACTATATTATATTTTAATATAAAGGTACGTAATTATAAAATTATTTTTACAATATAAAATTAATAAGGGTTACAATAAAATCACTAATAAAAAATCATTTATTGTTAACGAATACTAAATATAGGTTTTGTAAATTCATATTTATTTCATCGGACTTCAATTCGAGGATTCTATATTAATATACTTACACCATATTTTACATGATATATAGTTACTTAACTATACGGTGTATAACACGATACAAAAACTTGTTTACTTATCACGTGGTTTATGATGGTCTCGTTTATCGTTATTCGAAATGAACTATGCAATTCTTATTTTTAGTCCATTCAAAAAAATGAATTTATTTGAATTATATATGTAGATAATAATTTCTATTTCTAACATAACACTTTTATATATAAAATAATAATGGTAACCAGTAGTTGGTTACTTTCAAGTCTGTGCAGAAGTGATAGTTCAATATTATACCAAGGATGACGAATAATTTAAGATTTTCTTTCTTCACCTTACTACCTTAAGTATTGTATTTGTAATAAATAGATTCAATAAAAAAGTAAAAATATTTAGTATTACTATAATATTTATGAGGGTAAAATTGCTTAAGAGTTGTTACATTACGGATAAATATAATATATATACAAGGGTGAAGGGTTCACGAAAAAAATAGCTAAACACGAAATAGTATTAATAACACTTAATATT